>NW_012119744.1:1113127-1182373 GCF_000951035.1 Colobus angolensis palliatus | reverse complement strand
CCTTCTTTGTCTCTTTTGATGTTTGATGGTTTAAAGTCTGTTTTATGAGAGCCTAGGATTGCAAGCCCTGCTTTTTTTTGTTCTTCATTTGCTTGGTAGATCTTTCTCCATCCCTTTTTTTGAGCCTATGTGTATCTCTGCATGTGACATGGGTCTCCTGAATACAGCAAACGGACGGGTCTTGACTCTTTATCCAATTTGCCAGTCTGTGTCCTTTAATTAGACCATCTAGTCCATTTACATTTAAGTTTAATATTGTTATGTGTGAACTTGATCCTGCCATTATGACATTAGCTGGTTATTTTGCTCACTAGTTGATGCAGTTTCTTCCTAGCATCAATGAACTTTACATTTTGACATGTTTTTGCAATGACTGGTACCGGTTGTTCCTTTCCATGTTTAGTGCTTCCTTCAGGGTCTCTTGTAGGGCAGGCCTGGTGGTGACAAAATCTCTAAGCATTTGCTTGTCTGTAAAGGATTTTATTTCTCCTTCACTGATGAAAGTTAGTTTGGCTGGATATGAAATTCTGGGTTTAAAATTCTTTAAGAATGTTGAATATTGGCCCCCACTCTCTTCTGGCTTGTAGAGTTTCTGCCGAGAGATCTGCTGTTAGTCTGATGGGCTTCCCTTTGTGTGTAACTCGACCTTTCTCTCTGGCTGCCCTTAACATTTTTTCCGTCATTTCAGCTTTGATGAATCTGACAGTTATGTGTTGGAGTTGCTCTTCTCGAGGAATATCTTTGTGGCATTCTCCGTATTTCCTGAATTTGAATGTTGACCTGCCTTACTAGGTTGGGGAAGTTCTCCTGGATGATATCCTGCAGAGTGTTTTCCAACTTGATTCCATTTTCCCCATCACTTTCAGGCCCACCAATCAGATGTAGATTTGGTCTTTTCACATAATCCCATACTTCTTGGAGGCTTTGTTCATTTCTTTTTACTCTTTTTTCTCTACACTTCTCGTCTCGCTTCATTTCATTCATTTGATCTTCAATTGCTGATACTCTTTCTTCCAGTTGATCGAGTCAGTTACTGAAGCTTGTGCCTTTGTCATATAGTTCTCGTGTTATGATTTTCATCTCTATGATTTCTTTTAAGGTCTTCTCTACATTGATTATTCTAGTTATCCATTCATCCATTCCTTTTTCAAGGTTTTTAGTTTCTTTGCACTGGTTACGTAGTTCCTCCTTTAGCTCTGAGAAATTTGATTGACTGAAGCCTTCTTCTCTCAACTCATATAAGTCATTCTCCATCCAGCTTTGTTCCATTGCTGGTGATGAGCTCTGTTCCTTTGGTTCCATTGCTGGAGATACACTCTGATTTTTTGAATTTCCAGCTTTTCTGCACTGCTTTTTCCCCGTCTTTGTTGTTTTATTTGTCTTTGGTCTTTGATGATGGTGACGTATTGATGGGGTTTTGGTGTGGGTGTCCTTTCTGTTTGTTAGTTTTCCTTCTAACAGTCAGGACCCTCAGCTGTAGGTCTGTTGGAGTTTGCTTAAGGTCTACTCCAGACCCTGTTTGCCTGGGTATCAGCAGCAGAGGTTGCAGAATATAGAATATTTCTGAATAGCTATTGTTGCTGTCTGATTCTTGATCTTGAAGCTTCGTCTCAGGGGTGTGCCCTGCCATGTGAGGTGTGAGTGGTCAGTCTGCCCCGGCTACTCAGGGGTCAGTGACCCACATGAGCAGGCAGTCTGTCTGTTCTCAGATCTCAACCTCCATGCTGGGAGATCCACTGCTCTCTTCAAAGCTGTCAGACAGGGGCATTTACCTCTGCCGAGGTTTCTGCTGCTTTTTGTTTAGCTATGCCCTGTCCCCAGAAGAGGAGTCTACAGAGGCAGGCTGGCCTCCTTGATCTGTGGTGGGCTTCACCCAATTTGAGCTTCCCAGTGGCTTTGTTCACCTACTTAAGCCTCAGCAATGGTGGGTGCCCCTCCCCCAGTCTTGCTGCCACCTTGCTGTTAGATCTCAGACTGCTGTGCTAGCAATGAGGAGGCTCCATGAGCGTGGGACCCTCTGGGCCAGGTGTGAGATATAATCTCCTGGTGTGCCGTTTGCTAAGACCCTTGGTAAAGCACAGTATCAGGGTGGGAGTTACCCTATTTTCCAGGTGTTGTGTGTCTTGCTTTTCTTTGGCTAGGAAAAGGTATCCCCTTCCCCCTTGCGCTTCCCAGGTGAGGTGATTCCTCCCCCTGCTTCAGCTCTTGCTGGTCAGGCTGCACCCGTGGACCAGTGCCAACTGTTTGACACACCCCAGTGAGATGAACCCAGTACCTCAGTTGAAAATGCAGAAATCATCCATCTTCTGTGTCACTCACACTGGGCGTTGGAGGCTGGAGCTGTTCCTATTCAGCAATCTTGGGCGCACCCCTCGGAAATCAAATTTCTAAGCTTAATAACTTTTAATTACAGAAGACCATGCTATATAGTGAAAACACCAACATACTGCCATCCCATGGAGATCCCATTAAGTAGCCAGCCAAATTTCCCTCTGAAACACATTCTTCAAATTGCAGTAAATGTTGATAAGCCACATAAATCACCTGGATTAGCTTCAGAATACTTACCAGTGTTTATTGTCATGTTAAATGTATGTATTTGCTTTGTTTCACTTAAACCATTCAACTTTACTGATCTTAGGCTTACAGTAGCTCTGGTGACAGAAAATAATTTTAAAATTGCAGAAAAATCCAGAAAATTAATATGATATCAAGTAATCCAGAGCACAAAATGTAAAGGCAACTTAAATACTAGAAAATTGATAGAGGATTGTACTAAGACTGTAGAAATTAACTGGTATCTATAAGACACTAATATTGTTATATTCTATATAAGTCTGTCCTATGTGCACAATGCTTACATGATATTTTTCCATCCATTATAGCTATAATCATTGATTTTAAAAGACTGATTATAAATATCAATGACTAAAATTCTATAAATGCTATGCTTAGAAATAAAAAGGGTGTAGGTAAAAATACAGCAGTCTAAATAAAATGCAATAATGCACAAGAAAGACTGGCATTTGATTATTCCATTTATCCTGTTTTCTTCCTGTAACAAAACTTTTAAACATATCTAATACATGGAAACATCTCATAAGCAGTACTGTGTTGTTTTACCTCTCATCATCCATAGAATTACATGGACCATATGACAGGTGGTAAATGATGTGTTTCTTAAATATGACTTTAGCATATTGAGGTTATTTTACTTTTCAGTTATATTTTGACTAGCTAATTATGGGCAGATAAAAACTGTAAAATATATGAGGAAAGATTATTTATTTATTTTTCAAATATCTTTTGTCTGAAGGAGCTTATGAAAAGGAAAATTAAGATTTACAGAGTAGAGGAGAAATAAAAAATTCAGACATATAATTAAAATATGAAAAATGTGAAAAGGTTTAGCAGGGAGCCACACAGATGAATAATTGCTGGAAAATAAGGCTAATGGGGAAAAGTTTAAAGAACTGAGAATTTTAGCTAAACGGAGATAAAGAAAGCACCATGTCCCTCTCCAATTTATTTATCTGACCACTTCACTAATTCCATTTCTAAAGAATCTACTGAAGAAAAAATTACACTTACAGGGGAGCAAAAGGAAAGGGTTTACAATATACTCTAAATTACTTAAGATTGTCCAAACAAGAAAATCAATCATTTGTATGGAAGAAGCTATTAATACGAAAGACAAGTGTGACTTGTCAGCAACATAAGACTGGCTTTCTCCAGAAGTTGACATATAACACTCAGGGATGAGGCTGCACATTTTTTATTTTAAAGGAATCAGAGGACAGAAAGGACAGAAACACTATCATCTAATGAGTTTGAATCCTGAGAAAGCTTTGAGTGTCAGCTCTGCCCCGACTGATTCAAGAAGCCAGCTTGTAACAGTACAAATTGAAAATAAAGAAAAGGAGGGGAGGGTTTTTCAATTGCTTTTCAGGAGTCTCAATGGATAAGTGGAGTTGAAGGATAAAAAAAGATCTTCAGAGCAGTCATCTGCATTTGGAAACTAAGGTAAAGATGGGAGAGATGGTTGCTATTCACATTGAGTGAAAGCCCATCATTACATACTTGGCTAGCAAAACAGAATATCACATGTCCTACTTATCCACAAAGTACTCTTAAATTCATCTACACTGGGTTTCTAGTGATTTCTGGACATGGCAGGGCTGTACATAAAGATGGTCAGTCTTTAGCATCAGTAAGGGAAGGCACAGATTCACATCAGGAAATTATTCTCAAATATCTTCATCAATCCTCTAAATAACTGTGTCCCAATACATTGTAAAAGGTCAGACTAATTCCCCATATCCTCTTTCTACTGTAAAATATGATGGGATATAATGCTCAGAATCAAGGAAACATCTCCCTGAGGAAACAGTCGTGTCTTTTTAAAGATTTCCTTTTTGCTTAACATATCCTTTGTTAGGCAAGATAGGGAAATTGTAAAGGGGATGCACAAAAGTAGTTCCTATTTAATCATAATTAACCAGAAAGTATATTAAACACTACATTACTTTTCAGTTGGAGTGTTTACAGTAAAAGCTAATCATGTCACTTAAGTATTGGAGAGAGAATTGAAGAATCTTTCTGACAGACTGACAGTGAATATTTCATTTAAAGTGCTAAAGGAAACTACTCAGAATTTTTCAACCTTGTTTTGTGAAAATACAGAATACAATTGATTATGGTTAAATAATGTAACTTATGATACATAGAACACAAAACATTGTCTCTTTATCAACTTAAAAAATGATTTCCTTATCATGTGCCCTTTGGCAATTCTGCTTATGGGTAGAGCTGATAGATACTATGGCCATTCTTTTTTTGTCTGTGGAATAAATTATTTTTTAAATGTTTTTCAAATGCAAATTTAAATATGTACAATGTATTCATTCAAACGACTGTACATACCTGAGATGGAAAATATCTGGAATGAAACATTCATTAAAATTCAATGGACTAACTTCATTTAAGAACCAAAGAACAGATTGCACTTCATTCTGTTATAATGTTTACAAAGTGTTTCTGTAACTCTCAATAGCATCTGTTGGGTGATTATGTGGCTTTTCATATCTTTCCTGACTTATTGCAGAAAAATGCAATATATTTTATTTTTGTGGACATGTTTGGCAGTATATATCCATACACAAGTATGTAAAAGATACAGTAAAAACTTCTGCAAAGATAAATTTGTATGGGTATTAGTCAGTGTTCTTGGTTTTATACAACAGAAATTGGTGTAGGTTTCTGAGAAGGTAAAATGAAAGGATTGTATAGCTATAAGAAAGAACATAGAATTCCGAAAACTGGAGAACTCTGCTTGCATCAGAACCACAGCATTATGAATGTGGCTACCCCAGCCATCTAACATTGTAATTAATTCTAAAGTGTCCCATTCTTATGTAACTGGCACCAGAATTAAAGTTCCAGGTGGTAGTATCTAATTGGCAGAATTTAGCTAACTAGCCTAGGTGTCATAGTTTAGAAACAGCCAGTATAAATTAATTTAGTCTATAGTGAAATCTAGAACCCTGCCTTTTACTAGACTTAGAGTGGTTTATTGCCCTAATTTAGGAAGGGGTCTCAAATGCTGCACCGGTCCCCAAAAACTAAAGCTACTGAAATATTTAAGTAAAGTTGAAACTATTAAGGAATGTGAATTACAAGGATTCTGAACACTGAACATATATTTTTAAAAAATGAATGTTAATCTCCAACAATATTTCCTAATAAGACTTCTTTTAAAAAGGCACATTTTGCAGCATATACATACTTTTATAATAAAGTATATGAAAACATGTGTGTGCCTGTGCCTTTGAGTATTTTATATTGCACTGGATCTTAAGTCAAGCAGATGCATTTTGTTCCTGGGTCATTTATTTGATAAATTATTACAGTCCCTTTGGGTCTGTTATTATATGTGTGTTTTATTTTAATAGTTTTATGACATCTAAACTAGAAGACTATGAAACAGATTGTTTTAAAATAGATTCTGTGTCATGATTTGGGGTGTGGGCAGTATTAAATTACTAAAGTATTTACACCTTGAAAATTACTATGCATTATCTAAAATAAAGTATTTAAATGAGTAAAATTCTGTGTGGAGCTTGATTTACTATCCAAATTATTTTGTGCATGATGTTCCTTACCTAAGAGCTAGTTCCTGAGAAATGATACACAGTGTCTTGATAAAGGGATAATATTAGTTTGTAAACATCTTACATAACAAAGGCATTGTCGCAAACTGGCATTGGCATTTGCCAGTACTTGCCGGTATAGCAATGTTATGTTGTACTTAGAAATTAACCCTTAGAATTCCAGTGACTTACCAAAACAAACATTTGCTTAGGCACATAACACATGCTAAAGTGGCGATGAAGTGGAGTTATACATCTGTGCTTCCTATAGTTTCTCAAGGGCTTAGATTGACAGAAGTACCACCATATGCATTTTCTGGAATATGCAACCCTTTTGCTTGCCACAGAAGAAGGAATTAAGACTGAAGCATTCTTTATGGGCTTTTGACTGTATCAGCCTGGAAATTATATGCTTATTCTTCAATTTTATTGGTAAACACAATCACATGACTTTGCAAGGAAGGATGGGAAATGCAGGGGTGTAAATAGACTATTTGGTGAGTATTATTGTCTCCACCACAGACAATTTTATATTTTATCATGTCAAGTTACCGTCTTGACTTTTTTTTTTTTTTTTGAGACGGAGTCTTGCTCTGTCGCCCAGGCTGGAGTGCAGTGGCCGGATCTCAGCTCACTGTAAGCTCCGCCTCCTGGGTTTACGCCATTCTCCTGCCTCAGCCTCCCGAGTAGCTGGGACTACAGGCGCCCGCCATCTCGCCCGGCTAGTTTTTTGTATTTTTTATTAGAAACGGGCTTTCACCGTCTTAGCCGGGATGGTCTTGATCTTCTGACCTCGTGATCCACCCGTCTCGGCCTCCCAAAGTGCTGGGATTACAGGCTTGAGCCACCACGCCCAGCCACCGTCTTAACTTTTAAAGACTTTCAAAGACTTTTAAATTTGATTTTTCCTTAACTAACTACATTTAAAGCATATGTTTAATGACATTAGAAGGAAGCATTTAGCAGCAAGGATTTTAGCTCTCCAATTATTATATTGTCCTATAGCTGGATAAGTGTTCTTTATAAATTTCTAATATAATTTGCAGAATCATATACAAGATAAAAACGTCTACACAAAAGAAGAAATATTATTGTTTGCAGATAATAACAACTATGCAAATTAAAAGTTTTTACTTTTAAAGTGGCACTAAACACAGTATTCTCTCAATAATTTATTTTAATCTTAACATATATAATTGTATATATCTACATATAGAGGCATATAGAAAAAACAAACAATGAGAAAAGACACATAATAAATTCAGAATGCAAACAGAAAATATCAAAAACATTTAAAATAGAAAACTTTTGCTTGATGGTTCTTCCTTCCCCCTCATTTTCACACTGTCTGTTCTATTCTAATTATGTGTAGTACATATCAAAACTTAGATACATGGAAGAAGCATGATTTTTTTTTAAATGGAGAACATAAATGTCTGCTGAAAAATGATCAAGATTCATAAAACAGAGAGGAAACACACCAAATACATCAACTAGAGGTAAATAACATTAGTTTTAAAAATACTCTCAAATATAAACACATGATTTGCTTATTATATTACAAAGCTATATGCATACACATTATGTATAAAACGTGTTTGCATATATACACATGTGTACATATATGTACTACACATTTGCTGAGCATATGTGTGTATGTGTGTATTATATATAGAGAGAGAAAGAATTGGCCTACTCCTAATTTTCCAAATTTTCTTGAAAATAATCTCAGAAAGTAACAAATTTGAAAAATATAACATTGCTAAAGTTTTCAAAACAAATATGATGCATCATGATAAAATACACATACACACACATACACAATATAGTGCTTTATTTCAAATTACCTATATTTTAAATAATCAGTAAGCAAGATTTATAAGATATATGAAAGGGTATTGAGTGTGGCTCCTAAAAGCACAAACAAAATAGATAAGTGAATAAGTCTAGTTTTTAAAATTCCCTTTGACTTGAAGAACCAGATTGCTTAATGGTGGCAGGAAGGCAGTATAGCTTGCATTAGAGAAGTCTGGGTTTCATCTTGGGAGGAATTATTTACCAGACTCAATACTTAAGCATAAATTTCATGAAGATTCATGAGCAAAAGTAAATATAATGAAGGAAGCTAGTGTGTTCGAAATATTCATTTAAAATTCTGTATAAGATTCCAAATGATCTTAAAAATAGGCCCTTGATGTGGCCTGGGCAAAAACAATGAGGCCCTGATTCACTTTATCCCATTACCAGTGTAAAAGGCACATCATTTAGGAGAAATCATCATAAAGTAGAAATAACAATAGACAGCTGAAGTGTGGGGAAATCAGAATATATTATTGAAGACTAATTAACTCATAGTATTGGTCACAACTGGCAGCAGTAAGAACGTGAAACTTACAGGGTGGGATATGTGAACAGAAGGTAGGAAGCATATAGGGGAGATAAGGCAATGGAGTTCAGATTTAAGTCAGTCTGTCCAGTGAAGGTAGTTGATGTAATAGAAGATGATATTTTCAAGAAATGGAACTTAGTGAAGAGAGAGAAGAAACTGCCATGGGAAAACACAATATGTCATAATATAGTGAATATAAAAAGTAAGATAGTGAAGAAGGCACTTCAGAACAAAGCAGCGATAGAATTACATTCAGATGTTTTCAATTACTGTGTTACCTTGGGAAACCTACTAAGCTCTCTGAGTCTCATTTTCTCAATTTGGAATAGTGAATAAATTTAACCTACAGGATTGTTATTAGATATAATAGAGGGAAGAGCAAGACGGTGAAACAGAAAACTCCATCAATCATCCCCCATGCAAGGATACCAAGTTAACAACTATCTACTCAGAAAAAACACCTTCATAGGAACCAAAACTCAGGTGAGTATTCATGGTACCTGGTTTTAACTTCATGAAAGAGACACTGAAGAAACAGAAAATACAGTCTTGAATCACCGATGCCACCCCTTCCCCACCCCTGGCAGTGTGGCATGGTGTGGAGAACACTCTGGGCACTGGGGGTGGGAAAGAATACAGCAATTGTGAGGCATTAAACTCCATCCTGTCCTGTTAGAGCAGAAAGGAAATCCAGACCAAACTCAGCTGATGCCTGCCCATGGAGGAAGCATTTTAACCAGCGGGATCACCTGGGAACTTGAGTTCCCACAATCCTTATCACTGCAGGGTACAGCACTCTGTGTCTCCAAGTAAACTTGAAAGTCAGTCTAGGCCATAAGGACTGAAATTTTTCAGTTGAGTCCCAGTGTTGAATTAGGCCCAGAGACAGTGGATTGTGGGTGGGGAGGAGACACAACATACTGAGAAACCAGCTGGGGCAGCCAAGGAAGTGCTGCACTGTGCCTCCTCTAACCCCGCTGCACAGGTTGCAGCTCCAAAAGAGAACCCTTCCTTCCCCTTGAGGAGAGGAAAAGGAAGAATGGGGAGGGCTGTGTCTTGCATCTAGAATACCAGCCCAGCCACAGTAGGCTAGGGCACCAGTCAGAGTTGTGAGGCCCCCATTCCAGGCCCTAGCTCCTGGACAACATTTCTAGACACACCCTGGGCCAGAATGGAGCTCATTGACTTGAAGGAAAGGAACCAGACCTGCCAGTACTCATCACTTGCTAACTGAAGCGCCCTTGGGCCCTGAATGAATAGGAGCCATACCCAGGTACTACACTGAGGGCCTTGACTGAACCTCAGACTTGTGGACTTCAGGTGGGATTCAGCACATAATCAGCTGTAGTGAGCACTGAGCAAAACTCCTGCTTGAAAAAGAGAAAAGTAAAGGAGACTTTGTCTCGCACCTCAGGTACCAGCATGGCCACAGGAACATAAAGCACCAAGCTGGCTCTTGGGGTCCCTAGTTCCAGGGCTTGACTCTTAGACTGCATTTCTGGATCTGTCCCGGACCAGAGTTGCCCTGAAAGGTGAGTTCCAGAGCAGGCAGTGTTCACCACAAGATGACTTAAGAGACCTTGGGAGTTGTTAACATGCAGAGATGTTGAATTTTGTCAAAAGTCTTTTCTGCCTCTATTGAGATAATTATGTGGTTTTTGTCTTTAGTTCTGTTTATGTGATGAATCACATTTACTGATTTGCATATGCTGAACCAGCCTTACATCCTGAGGATGACGCCTACTTGACCATGATGGATAAGCTTTTTGATGTGCTGCTGAATTCAGTTTGCCAGTATTTTGTTGAGGATTTTTGCATCAATGTTCACCAAGGATATTGACCTGAAGTTTTCTTTTCTCTTTCTTCTTTCTTTCTTTTTTTTTTTTTATTTCTGCCAGGTTTTGGTACCAGGGTGATGTTGATGTTGGCATCATGGAATGAGTTATGGAGGGGTCCTTCCTTTTAAATTTTTTGGAGTAGTTTCAGTAGGAATGGTACTAGCTCTTCTTTGTACCTCTGGTAGAATTCAGTTGTGAATCTTTCTGATCCTGGGATGTTTTTGGTTGGTAGGTTATTTATTACTGCCTCAAATTCAGAACTTATTACTGATCTATTCAGGGATTTAATTTCTTCCTAGTTCAGTCTTGGGAAGGTGTATGTGTCCAGGAATGTATCTATTTCTTCTAGATTTTCTAGTATATGTACGGAGAGGTGTTTATAATATTCTCTGATGATTGTATTTCTGTGGGGTCAGTAGTGATATCTTACTCATCACTTCTTATTGTGTTTATTTGACTCTTCTCTCTTTTCTTCTTTATTAGTCTAGCTCGTAATCTATGTATTTTATTAATTTTTTCAAAAACCACCTTCCGGATTTACTAATTTTTTAAGGTTTGTGTGTGTGTGTGTGTGTGTGTCTCCAGCTCCTTCAGTTTAGCTCTGATCTTTGTTATTTCTAGTCTTCTGCTACTTTTGGAGTTTGTTTCCTATTGGTTCTTCAGTTCTTTTAGTTGTGATGTTAGGTTGTTAACATAAGATCTTTCTAGCTTTTAGATGTGGCCATTTTGTGCTATAAATTTTCCTTTTAATTCTGCTTTAGCTGTGTCCCAGAGATTCTCGTACATTGTGTCTTTGTTCTCATTACTTTCAAAGAATTTCTTGATTTCTACCTTAATTTCATTATTTACCCAAAAAGTCATTCAAGAGCAGGTTTTTCAATTTCCATGTAGTTATATGGTTTTGACTGAATTTCTTAATCTTGAGTTCTAAATTGATTGTGCTTTTGTCTGAGAGACTACAGATATTGAAGGAATGTACCTCAAAATAATAAGCACCATATATGACAAACCCAAAGGCAATATCATACTGAATGGGCAAAAGCTGGAATCCTTCCCCTTGAAAACCAGCACAAGACAAGATTGCCCTCTCTCACCACTCCTGTTTGATGTAGTACTGGAAGTTATGGCCAGGGCAATCAGGTAAGATAAAGAAATAAAGAATATTTAAATCAGAAGCGAGGAAGTCAAACTTTGTTTGCAGATGACATGATCCTATATATAGAAAACCCCATCATCGCAACCCATCGCAAGCTTAAGCTGATAAGCAATTTTAGCAGAGTCTCAGGATACAAAGTCAATATGCAAAAATCACTAGCATTTCTATACTGCAACATCAGACAAGCCAAAAGTCAAATCACAAATGAACTTCCATTCACAATACTGACAAAAAGGAGAAAATACCTAGGAATACAGCTAACAAGAAAAGGGAAGGACTTCTTCAAGGATAACTACAAACTACTGTTCACAGAAATTATAGGTGACATAAACAAATTGAAAAACAGTTTATGCTCATGGAGAGGAAGAATTATACTGTCAAAGCAATTTATAGATTCAATGCTATTCCCATTAAACTACCCTTGACATTTTTTCATGGAACCAGAAAAAAACTATTTTACAACTCTTATGGAACCAAAACAAAGTCTGAATAGCTAAGGTAACTCTAAGCAAAAAGAACAAAGTTGGAGGCATCATGCTACTTGACTTCAAACTATACTACAGGGCTACAGTAACCAAAACAGCATGGTGTTGGTATGATAACAGACACATATACTGATGGAACAAAATATAGAACCCAGAAATAAGACTGCACACCTACAATCATTGATCTTCGACAAACCTGACAAAAGCAGTCAACGGGGGAAAAAATTCCCTGTTTAATAAATGATGCTGGGAGAACTGGCTAACCATATGCAGAAAACTGAAATTGGACCCCTTTCTTACACCATATACAAAAATCAACTCAAGACAAATTAAAAACTTAAATGTAAAACTCATTTACATAAATAAAATCCTTAGAAGAAAATCTAGGCAATACCATTGAGGACATAGGTACAGGCAAAGGTTTCATGAGGAAGATGCCAAATCAATTGCAGCAAAAGCAAAAATTGCCAGATAGGATCTAATTAAACTAAAGTGCTTCTGCACAGCGAAAGAACTTATTAGCAGAGTAAACAAACAACCTACAGAATGGGAAACAAATTTTGCAATCTAGTCATCTGACAATGGTCTAATATTCAGCATCTATAAGGAACTTAAATACATTTACAGGAAAAAAATAAACAACCCCATTAAAAAGTATGCAAAGGACATGAACAGACACTTCTCCAAAGAAAACATACATGTGGAAAAAAAACATGAAAAGAAGCTCAACATCACTGATCATTAGAGAAATGCCAATCAAAACCACAATGAGATACCATCTCATACCAGTCAGAATGGCTATTACTAAAAAGCGAAAAAACAGCAGATGCAGATGTTTCTTTGGAGAAAAAGAAACACCTTTTTACTGTTGGCTAGAGTGTAAATTTGTTTAACCATTCTGGAAAACAGAGTGGTAATTCCTGAAATACCATTCAACCCAGCAATCCCATTACTGAGCACATACCAAAAGGAATATAAATCATTCCATTACAAAGACACATGTATGCATATGTTCATTGCAGCACTATCCACAGTAACAAAAACATGGAAGCAACCTAAATGCTCATCAAGAATACTCTGGATAAAGAATATGTGTTACATATGCACCATGGAATACTATGCAGCCATAGAGAGGAACGAGATCATGTCCTTTGCAGGGACACGGATGGAGTTGAAGGCCGTCATCCTTAGCAAACTAATGCAAGAACAGAAAATCAAATACCACATGTTTCCCTTATAAGTAGGAGCTAAATCATGAGAACACATGAACACATGGACACAAGGGGGTGGGAAACATCACACACTGGGTCTGGTCAGAGAATGGGGGCTTGAGGGAGAAGCGAGGGCATAAGGAAGAATAGCTAATGGATGCTGGGCTTAATACCAGGGTGATAGGATTATGTTTAGAGCAAACAAGCATGGCAAACTTCTACCTATGAAACAAACTTGCATATCTTGTACATGTCCCCCTGAACATAAAATAAAAATTGAAAATTTAAAAATAATAATAAAAGAAGAGACCTTGGGGCTTAATGGAACATTGGTTATAATCTGTCAGTACTCCTTGTGGCCTTAGATGGCAGTGGCAATGGTGTGAGGCTCCTCTCCTTTTGGGAAAAGGAGAGAAGAGTGGGAAGGGCTGCATCTTGCTGTCTGAGTGTCAGTTCAGCCACAATATGACATAACACAATATTATGTAACAGGTAGACTTTCAAGGTTTTTGAATTTAGTCCCTGACTCCTAGATGAAACTTCTGGACCCACCCAGAGCACGGGAAACCTCACTGCTGTGAAGGGCAAGACAGAGGCCTTGTTTCCCATCTGCTGATTGTGGAGATCCAGGGCCTTAAACAAACATGGGCAGTAGCCAGAAAGTGGTTTCAGCAGGCCTTGGGAAAGACCTAGCACTGCACTGGCTTCAGGTCTGACTCAGAGCAGTCATAATGGTGATGGCCACAGGAGTGCTTGTGTCACTCCACCTCCAACTTTAGGTGACTCAGAACAGACAGAGAGAAAGATTTTGCATGTTTGGGACAAAGGAAGGGAACACAAGTGTCTGCCTGGTAAAACAGATAATTCTCCTAGATTTTGTCCAAGACCACCAAGGATGTACCTCTACAAGCCTGCAGTACCACACAAGTACTGGGCTTGGTGTGCCCCATAAAGCAGATAGAGCTTAGATCTTTCAAATATCTGAAAAGTGTTTCCAAGAAGGATGGCTACAAGTAAATCCAGATAGTGAAGACTACAATAAATACCTAACTCTTCAATGCACAGACACTGAAGAACATCTCCTAGCATCAACACCAGCCAGGAAAACATTACCCCAGCAAATGAAATAAGGCACCAGGTACCAATACTGGAGAAACAGAGATATGTGATCTTTCAGAGAGACAATAAAAAATAACCATGTTGAGAAAACTCAGAGAAATTCAGGATAACATAGAGAAGGAAATCAGAATGTTACCAGATAAATTTAACAATGAAATTAAAATAATTCAAAAGAATGAAGCAAAAATGTTGGAGCTAGAAAATACAGTTGGCAAACAAAAGAATGTATCAGAGTCTCTCAAAAGCAGAATTGATCAAGCAGAAGAAAGAATTGTGAGCTTAAAGACAGGTTATTTGAAAATACACAGAGGAGACAAAAGAAAAAAGAATAAAAAACAATGAAGCATATATGTAGGATCTAGAAAATAGCCTCAAAAAGCCAAATCTAAGAGTTATTATCCTTAAATAGGAGGTAGAGAAAGAGATAGGAGTAAATGGTTTATTCAAAGTGGTAATAATAGACAACTTCCCAAACCTAAAGAAAGATATCAATATCTAAGTACAAAAAGTTACAGAATACCAAGTAGATTTAACCCCAAAAAATCTACCTCAAGGCATTAAGCATTCAGACTCCCCAAGGTCAAGATGAAGAAAAGATTCTAAATGCAGCAGGAGAAGAGAAGCAAATAACATACCATGGAGCATGAATATGTCTGACAGCAGACTTTTCAGAGGAAACTTTACAGGCCAGGAGGGAGAAGCATGACATATTTCAAGTGCTGAAGGAAAAAATATTTTACCCTAGAATAGAGTATCTGGTGAAAACATCCTTCAAACATTAAGGAGGTATAAAGACTTTCCTAGACAAACAAAAAGCTGAAGCTTTTTATTAACACCACACCTGCCCTACAGAAAATACTAAAAGGAGCACTTTAATCAGAAAGAAAAGGACATTAATGAGCAATAAGCAATCAACTGAAGGTATAAAGCTCAGAGGTAATAGGAAGTACACAGAAAAACACAGAATATTATAACACTGTAAGTGTGGTGTATAAACTACTCTTATCCTAAATGGACAGACTAAATAATAAATCAATCAAAAAATAAGTATGACAACTTTCCAAGACACAGTCCATACGATAAGATACAAATAGAAACAACAAAAAGTTAAAAAGCAGGGAGATGAAGTTTAAGTGTAGAGTTTTTAACAGTTTTCTTTTTGCTTATTTATTTGTGAAAATAGTATTGTTATCAGGTTAAAATAACGGGTTTAGTATTTGAAAGCCTCATGGTAACCTCACACTACTAAACACACAATGCATATGCAAAAAAAAAAAAAATTACAGGAAAAAAATAATTTCACCAAAGACAATCTGCTTCACTAGAAGAAGACAGAAAAAAAAGAAGGCAGATAATAACACAAAGCAAACAGAAAACAGATAACAAAATGACAAGAGTAAGTTCTTATTCATCAGTAATAACATTGAATGTAAATGGACAAAAATCTCCAATCAAAAGAGATTCACTAACTGAATAGGTGAATAAACAAGACATGTTGATCTCATGCCTACAGTAAACACACTTCACCTATAAAAACACACACAGACTGAAAATAAAGAGATAAAAAATGATATTCCATGCCAATGGAACCAAAAAAGTCAGGAGATGCTATACTTATATCAGATCAAATAGATTTCAAGACAAAAACTATATGATGAGACAAAAAAGGTAACTATATAATGATAAAGGTGTCAAGTCAGCAAGCGTATATAACAATTTAAAATGTATGTTCCCTTTTTAAATTGTACTTTAAGTTCTGGAATACAAGTGCAGAAAATGCAGGTTTGTTACATAGGTATAACATGACATGATAGTTTGCTGCACCCATCAACTCATCATCTACATTACATATTTCTCCTAATGCTATGCCTCCCCTAGTTCCCCGCCCCTGGACAGGCCCCCGTGTGTGATGTTCCCCTCCCTGTGTCCATATCTTCTCATTGTTTAACTCCCACTTATGAGAGAGAACATGTGGTGTTTGGTTGTCTGTTCCTGTGTTAGTTGGCTGAGAATGATGGTTACCAGCTTCATCCATGTCCCTGCAAAGGACATGAACTCATCCTTTTTTATGACTGCATAGTATTCCATCATGTATACATGCCACATTATTTTCATCCAGCCTATCATTGATGGTGATTTGGGTTGGTTCCAAGTCTTTGCTATTGTAAACAGTGCTGCAATAAGCATACCTGTGCATGTCTCTTTATAGTAGAATGATTTATAATACTTTGAGTATATACCCAGTAATGAGATTGCTGGGTCAAATGTTATTTCTGATTCTAGATCCTTGAGGAATTGCCACACTATCTTCCACAATGGTTGAACTGATTTACACTCCCACCAACGATGTAAAAGTGTTCATATTTCTCCACATCCTCTCCAGCATCTGTTGTTTCCCAACTTTTCAATGATCACCATTCTAACTGGCATGAGATGGTATTTCATTGTGGTTTTGGTTTGCATTTTTCTAATGACCACTGATGATGAGTGTTTTTCGTATGTTCATTGGTTGCATAAATAACTTCTTTTGGGAAGTATCTGTGCTTATCCTTTGCCAACTTTTTGTTGGGATTGTTTTTTTCTTGCAAATTTGTTTAAGTTCCTTGTAGATTCTGGATATTAGTCCTTTGCCAGATGGATAGATTGCAAACATTTTCTCCCATTTTGTAGGTTGCCTGTTCACTCTAAAGATAGTTTCTTTTGCTGTGAAGAAGCTCTTTAGTTTAATTATAACACATTCATCAATTTTGGCTTTGGTTGCCATTGCTTTTGGTGTTTCAGTCATGAAGCCTTTGCCCATGCCTGTGTCCTGAATAGTATTGCCTAGGTTTTCTTCTAGGGCATTTATGGTATTAGGTATTAATTTGAGTCTTTAATCCATCTTGAGTTAATTTTTATGTGAAGTGTAAAGAAGGGGTCCAGTTTCAGTTTCAGCATATGGCTAGCCAGTTTTCTCAACACCATTTATTAAATAGGAAATCCTTTCCCTATTGCTAGTTTTCATCAGGTTTGTCAAAGATACGATGGGTGTAGATGTGTGGCATTATTTCTGAGACCTCTGTTCTGTTCCGTTGGTCTATATATCTGTTTTGGTACCAGTACCATGCTATTTTGGTTACTGTAGCCTTAGATTATAGTTTGAAATCAGGTAGCGTAATGCCTCCAGCTTTGTTCTTTTTTGCTTAGGATTTTCTTGGCTATACGGGCTCTTCTTTGGTTTCATATGAAATTTAAAGTAGTTGTTTCTGTTTCTGTGAAGAAATTCAATGGTAGCTTGATGTGGCTAACACTGAATCTATGAATTACTTAGGGCTGTATGGCCATTTTCATGATATTAAGTCTTCCTATCCATGAGCATGAAATGTTTTTCCATTTGTTTGTGTCCTCTCTTAATTCCTTGAGCAATGGTTTGTAGTTCTGCTTGAACAGGTCATTCACATCCCTTGTAAGTTTTCTTCCTAGGAATTTTATTCTCTTTGTAGCTATTGTGAATGGGAGTTCACTCATGATTTGGCCCTCTGTTTGCCTGTTATTGGTGTATATGAATGTCTGTGATTTTTGCACATTGCTTTTGTATCCTGAGACTTTGCTGAAATTGCTTATCAGCTTAATGAGATTTTGGGCTGAGATGATGGGGTTTTCTAAATATACAATCATGTCATCTGCAAACAGAGACAATGTGACTTCCTCTCTTCCTGTTTGAATACATTTTATTTCTTTCTCTTGCCTGGTTGCTCTGGCCAGAACTTCGAACCCTATGTTGAATAGGAGTGGTGAGAGAGGTCATCCTTGTTTTCAAAGGGAATACTTCCAGCTTTTTCCCTTTCAGTATGATATTGGCTATGGGTTTGTCATAACTAACTCTTATTTGGAGATGCATTCCATGAATACCACGTTTGCTGAGAGTTTTTAGCATGAAGGGGTGTTGATTTTTATTGAAGGTCTTTTCTGTGTCTACTGAGATAATCTTGGGGTTTTTGACATTGGTTCTGTTTATGTGATGGATTATGTTTATTGATTTGCATATGTTGAACCAGACTTGCATCCTAGGGTTGAAGCCCACTTGATCATGGTGGATAAGCTTTTTGATGTGCTGCTGAATTTCGTTTGTAAGTATTTTATTGAGAATTTTCTCATCAATGTTCATCATGGATATTGGTCTCAAATTCTTTTTTCGTTGTTGTGTCTCTGCCAGCTTTTTTTTTTTTTTTTTTTATCGTGATGATGCTGGCCTCATAAAATGAGTAAACACTTCTATTGTTTGGAATAGTTTCAGAAAGAATGACACTAGCTCCTCTTTGTACTCTTGGTAGAATTCCATATGAATCCATCTGGTCCTGGGCTTTGTTTTAATTGGTAGGCTATTAATTACTGCATCAATTTCAGAACTTGTTATTGGTCCATTCAGGGATTTGGCTTCCTTCTAGTTTAGTCTTGGGAGTGTGTATGTGTCCAGGAATGTATCCATTTCTTCTAGATTATCTAGTTTATTTGCATAGAGATATTTATAGTATTTTCTGATGGTAGTTTGTACTTCTGTGGGATCTGTGGTGATATCCCCTTTATCATTTTTTTAATCTATTTGATTCTTCTCTCTTTTCTTTTTTATTAATCTGGCTAGTGGTCCATCTATTTTGTTAATCTTTTCAAAAAACCAGCCCCTGGCTTCATGAATTTTTTGAAGTGTTTTTTGTTTATCTATCTCCTTTAGTTCTGCTCTGATCTTAGTTATTTCTTGTCTTCTGCTAGCTTTTTAATTTGTTTGCTCTTGCTTCTCTAGTTCTTTTAATTGTGATGTTAGGGTATCGATTTTACATCTTTCCCACTTTCTCCTGTGGACATTTAGTGCTACAAATTCATCTCTAAACTCTGCTTTAGCTGTGTCCCAGAGATTCTGGTATGTTGTATCTTTGTTCTCATTGGTTTCAAATAACTTATTTATTTCTGCCTTAATTTCGTTATTCACCCTGTAGTTATCCAAGAGTAGATTGTTCAGTTTTCATGTAATTGTGTGGTTTTGAGTGAGTTTCTTAATCCTGAGTTCTAATTTTATTGCACTGTGGTCTGAGAGACTGTTTGTTATAATTTCTATTCTTTTGCGCTTGTTGAGGATTGTGTTACTTCCAAATATGTGTTGAATTTTAGAATAAGTTTGATTTGGTGCTGAGAAGAATGTATATTCTGTTGACTTGGGGTGGAAAGTTCTGTAGATGTCTTAGGCTGCTTGGTCCAGAGCTGAGTTCAAGTCCTGAATATCCTTGTTAATTTTTTGTCTCACTGATCTAATATTGATAGTGAAGTGTTAAATTCTCCCACTATTATTGTGTGGGGGTCTAAGTCTCTTTGTAGGTCTCTAAGAACTGAATCTGGGTGCTCCTGTATTGGATGCATATATATTTAGGATAGTTAGTTGTTCTTGTTGCATTGATTCCTTTACCATTATGTAATGCTCTTCTTTGTTATTTTGACCTTTGTTGGTTTAAAGTCTGCTTTATCAGAGACTAGGATTGCAACCTCTGCTTTTTTTTTATTTTTATTTTTTGCTTTCCATTTGTTTTGTAAAACTTCCTCCATCCCTTTATTCTGAGCCTATATGTGTCTTTGCGCATGTGATGAGTCTCTTGAATACAGCACACCAATGTGTCTTGACTCTTTATCCAATTTGCCAGTCTGTGTATTTTAATTGGGGCATTTAGCCCATTTACATTTAATGTCTGTACCATAGACCAAATTGATCTAACAGATATTTACAGAGCATTTCATCCAAGAGCTGCAGATTACACATTTTTTCCTCAGCACATGGACATTCTCTAGAATAAGCAATATGTTAAGACATAAACCAAGTCTTTAAACAATGTAAAAAACTAAAATAATATCAAGTTTCTTCCCTTACCACAATGGAGTAAAACTGGAAATTAATAACAAGAGGAGTTTTGGAAACTATACAAATACATGTAAATTAAACAATATGTTCCTGAATGACCACTGGGTTCATGAAAAAATTAAGAAGAAAATTAAAAAAGAAATTTAAAACAAATGATAGTAGAAACAAAACATAACTACACCTAAGGGATACAGAAACATCAGTAAACAGAGGGAAGCTGATAGCTATAAGTGTCTACATCACAAAAGAGAAAATTTTTTTAAATAAACAGTCTAATGGTGCATCTCACATAGAACTAAAAAAACAAGAGCAAACCAAACCCAAAATTAGTAGACAAAAGAAATAATAAAGATGAGAGCAGAAATAAATAAAATTGAAATGATGAATCATAAAAAATTAGTAAAACAAAAAATTGGTTTCTTGAATACTTAAACAAAATTGATGAACCCTTAGCCAGTCTGTGAAAAAAAAAAAGAAAATCCAAATAAATAAAATCAGAAATAAAAAATATGCATTACAACTGATACCACAGAAATTCCAAGGATCATTAATGGCTACTATGAGCAAATACATGCCAATATACTGGTAAATCCAGAAGTAATGAAAAAATGTCTAGATACCTGCACCCTATCAAGATCGAATTAGGAAGAAATTCAAAACCTGGACAGACCAATAACAAGTTATAATATCAAAGCCATAATAAAAAGTTTCCTAGTAAGGGAAAGCCCAGGACCCATGGTTTTACTTCTGAATTATACCAAACATTTAAAGAAGAACTAATGTCAACCTTACTCAAACTGTTCTGCAAAAAAAAAGAGGGAATATTTTCAAACTTATACTATGACATTTTTATGACCCTGATACCAAAACCAAAAACACTTAAAAAAAAAAAAAAAAAAGAGAAAACTACTGACCAGTATCTCTGATAAATATTGATGCAAATATCCCCAATAAAATACTAGAAAACCAAATTCAACAATACATTAGAAAGATCATGCATCATGACCAAGTGGGTTTTATCCCTGATACACAAGGATGGTTTGACATATGCAAAATCAGTCATCATAGTCCAGAATGAAAGATAAAAACCTTATGATTATTTCAATTGCTGAAAAAGTACCTGATAAAATTCAACATCCCTTAATAATAAATACCCTCAATATATGGGCATATTAGAAACATACCTCAATGTAATATAAGCCATAATGACAGACCCACAGCTAGTATTATACTGAACTGGGAAAAGCTGAAACCTTTCCTGCAAGATCTGGAACATGACAAGGATGTCCACTTTCACCACTGTTGTTTAACATAGTACTGGAATTCCTAACTAAACTAATCAGAGAAGAGAAATAAAATAAAGGGCATCTAAATTGGAAAGAAAGAATTGAAATTATCCTTGTTTGCTGAAAATATGATCTTATATTTAGAAAAACTTAAAAGACTTCACAAGAAAAATATTAGAGCTGATAAGCAAATTTAGTCAAGTTACAGAATACAAAATCAACATACAAAACTTAGTAGCATTTCTATATGCTGACAGTGAAAAATGTGAAGAAGAATGAAAAGAATTCTATTTATTATAGCCACACATAAAATAAAATACAAAGAAAATAACCAAGAAAGTAAAAGATCTCTATGATGAAAACTATAAAAGACTAATGAAAGAATTGAAGAAGACACCAAAAATGTAAAAATATTCCATTTTCATGGATCAGAAGAATAAATATTGTTGAAATGTCCATATTATCCAAAACAATCTACAGATTCATTGCAATTCCTATCAAAATACTAATGACATTCTTCACAGAAATAGAAACAAACAATCCTAAAAATCATATAAAATCACAAAAGACTCAGAATATCTAAAGCTATCCTAAGCAAAAAGTACAAAAGTGGAGGAATCATATTACCTGGCTTCAAATTATGGTACAGAGCTGTAGTAACCAAAGTAGCATGGTACTGGTAGAAAAACAGACACAGAGAGGAATGGAACAGAACAGAGAACCCAGAAACATATCTGCACACTTACAGCGAATTCATTTTTGACAAAGATGCCAAAAATGTTCACTGGAGAAAAGACATTGTCTTCAATAAATGGTGCTGGGAAAACTGGATATCCATATTCAGAAGAATGAAACTGAACCCCTATCTCTTGCCACAGTCAAAAATCAGATCAAAATGCATTAAAGACTTATATCTTAGATCTGAAACCGTGAAATTAACTACAAGGAAACATTGGGGAAATTTGCCAGGACATTGGATTGGTAAGGGTGAAGATTTCTTGAGCAATAAGCCACAAGCTCAGGCAACCAAAGCAAACATGGACAATGGGATTACATCAAGTTAGAAAGCTTCTGCACAGCAAAGAATACAATCAACAAAGTGAAGAGACAATCCAGAGAGTGGTAGAGAATATTTGCAAACTACACCTCTGAGAAGGGATTAATAATTGTGTAAGGAGTTCAAACAACTTTAGGATAAAATCTAATAATTCAATTCAAATAATGGCCAAAAGATTTGAATAGACATTTCTTAAAGGACATACAAATGGCAAACAAGCATAGGAAAAGGTGCTCAAAATCATTGATCATCAGAGAAATGCAAATCAACACTACAATTAGATTTCATCTCACCCCAGTTAAGATAGTTTAGATCCAAAAGACAAGCAACAATAAGTGCTGTTGAGGACCTGGAGAAAAAGGAAGCCTCATACAATATTGGAGGGAATGTAAATTAATACAACCATTATGAAGAACAGTTTGGAGGTTCCTCAAAAAGCTAAAAATTGAGCTACTGTAAGATCTGGCAGTGTCACTGCTGGGTATTAACCCCCCAAAAGGAGAAATCAGTGCATCAAAGAGATATGTGCACTCCCATGCTTGTTGCAATACTGTTTACAATGGCTAAGATTTGGAAGAAACCTACATGTATATCAACAGATAAATGGACTTTAAACAACATGATACATATATACAATGGAGTACTTTTCAGCCATAAAAAAAAATGACATCCTGTCCTATGCAACAACATGGATGGAACTGGAGATTAATATGTTAAATGAAATATTTAACAGGCACAGGAAGATAAACATTGCATGTTCTCACTTATTTGTGGGATCTAAAAACCAAAACAATTGAACTCATGGATGTAGAATGCAAAAGTATGGCTACCAGAGACTGAGAAGGGTAGTGTATGACTTAGAGTGGGATGGGGATGGCTAATGGGTACAAATTACTAGAAAGAAAGTATAAGATCTATTATTTGATAGAACAATAGGTTGACTATAGGCAATAATTACTGAATTGTATATTTTAAAATATCTTAAAGATAAATGTTTGAGGGAATGGATACCCCCATTCTCTATGATGTGCTTATTTTACACTGCATGCTTGTATCGATATATATCATGTACCCCATAAATATTTTCACCTAGTAGGTACCCACAAAAATATTTTGAAAATTTAAAAGTATTAGATATAATAATGATGTCACTAGCACACAATGTATTGTAGGTATTATTTTTCTAAAATAAACAAAATATGTTGTAGAAGACACCAAAAAACAAGAATCGTTCATGAATGCTTTTAAAAGGGAAACATTTAAATAAGTAAATGCATAACAATTGATAATCTCATGATAAACATTTTATAGAAGATGTGGAAGTAGGAATCACATAGCAAGGGATTTCTGAGACAGTGAATATTAGCATAGATCTTTCTTTTAAATAACATGGCAGTGAAAAAAACAGATTGGATTGTGGTAAAGGTATAGAAGAATCAAAGGCCATTTTTAATTGTTGTGCTTTTACTATAGGAGACAAGAACTAGTTTAACTTTAAAATAGTTATTTGAGAAAAGAATTGGAAATATGAGCAGGAAAGACAATAAGTGGATGAAGTTAAGTCTTGGGTAGGGCAGAAAGAAAGGATTCAGAACACAGGTAGAAAGACGCATAGCCTTGGCAAAAATGAGCTGAGCTGTGCTTTTTGGAAGGCAGCTTAGATATTGGCATTAGACCAGGTTGACTTAGAATTTGTACTCTAATTCACTAAATGTGTGCAACCCTCAAATACCCACTTGATTTCTCAAATTTTCATCCATAAGCTAGAAAAACGACACTAATATCCATAGTTATTTAATTTTATAATAATAGACTTTCAACAAACGTTAATTTCTCTCCTTTCTTCCCTAATCCTGCAAAGATGTAGTTTTGAAAGCTGAGAAATGGCCTTCGTCTGCTAGGAAAGGTATGTTTGGGTATATTAGGTAAGTGGGAAGGGTTCTAGATAGCTTTCATGGGATATGTGGTACGCGAGGCAAAAAAAAAAAAAGATGAATAAAATGAATGTCTAGAATTTGTGAGAGTTCAGTTGAGTTTGAAAAACTTATGAATTCAGAGAGACAGTAGCTTACTAATCACAAGCCCAGATACTGTCTTCTTAATGGCATCTTTATGACTCTAGATAGGTATCTCGTTCTCTGAACAGGTAATAATGTATAAAAACCAGGAGTGGCTAAGACCCTGGAATAAGCCTGCTCAAAGAGTACATAGCCAACAATATATTGCTTTCTGTGAGCTCTTACAGATAAGCCCTCCAATAATCCTTAGGGATTCATGTTTTATTTCAGATCATGAGTTTTAAATCATTCAGCATTTCTCAAAAGACAATTGTGCTACCTCCCTGACCTGTGAGTCACTTACACACTCATAGTTGGTTGACAGCATTTTGTGACTGAAACGTAAGAAATGCATGCTATTTAGAAAGATGAGATAACTTTTATTTTCCCTCTTTAACACTTATGAAGCTTAGATTGCCAGGGGGAAAAACATTATTTAGGCATCTGTAATTGAATAGAAGATGAAGTTTCTCCATGTTTAATGAGAAGATGCAGTGCAGCCCATGAAGACAGGGTTTATTCTCTGGGCTGCTTATGCCCCAAATTGTTTCACTAATAATAACCAAGGTTTGGAAATCTCCTCAGGCGAGCATATGTTGTATGTAATTCACAGAATAGAAGCACATAATAACTCATGTAGTCTCCAAACTTACCTTTAGAACTTAGAGGAATAACAGGGGCAGAGAAGTTGTTTTTGGCAGGTGAGAGAAAGGCTTTTCTGCCACTGGGAAAATGTTGCTTCTCTTTAGAGAAAAAAAATGTTGCCTTATTTACAACTGTAAATTGTAACATTAAACAGAATTAAATTTGTACTATACATGTTCTACCCTAGGGACTTGATTTTTTAAAGGTAGGCATTAAACACATGGCATTAGAAATAAGCAAAATAAACTTTTTAATTTTGATTTTATTTAATATGCTATATTTAAATATTCATGACTTTAAAACAAATGCAAATATATACAAAATAAAAAGCTATACACTGTTGGTAGGCTGACATTGGACTAATAATAGCAATATCCTACCCATTTAATTTATTTAACCATTTGATCCTCAAAATAACTTTATAAAGCGAATATGATTCTGTGTTTTAAATACGAAGAGATTCAGGATTAGTAAGGCAAATTAACTTTCCCACATCAAAAATCAGCAGAGACTAAGGAAGAATTCAAGTTCACACTGTTAACGTAAATATATTGTGTGCATATATATACTGTTAACATAAATATATTGTGTGTATATATACACACACATATATACACATATGTGCATATATACACATATATACATAGTATATACATACATAACAGATATATATGTAATATTTATTGCAAATACATTGAAACAAATATATTTTCTTGTATGATATACTATTGATTTTTAATCCCTAAATTTCATTTTCTCCACCTTAATTACACTCATTTGAGTGGTGAGATAAAGCAGATATACTCTCAATAGGAACATGTTGCATTTGTGTCCAAGTAGATATGAAGGTTATTTTAAAGAACAGAATTTAAAATACTTGTTATGTACAGTTTTAATGCTTGGATTTGTTCTAGTCGATTTGAAGAATGGCTAAAGGTAAGCTTGTATTAACTAAAAATAATTTTATTTTTAAGGAATTCAATTTAGCTCCATGTTCGTTTCTTTCAACAAAAGTTGATCTCTATTTACCATTAAATAGACTAGTAGATTAGCTAGATTATGAAATTTATGTATGAGCAAATCAATCATTTCTTACCCTGTATTGTTCCATATTCTTTTTTCCATATTCCATATGTATATGTGTGTATTATGTATGTGTATGTATTTATATTATATATGTATGCATATGTATATCCTGTAATCTACAAAGCCCACAAAGAGAGCTTCAAATGAGAGATATCTTGGAGCTACAGAGTACTGTGCTGATGATGTATCTTGCAAAAATAAAACACAGGTCTGTTTCCATACTTTTAGGTCAATAAATCCACTAGTCACAATGGATCAGAGATTGTTAGTATAGAGGACTGACTCATAATGACTAAAAGTACAGGAATTCAATACACTATCAAGCACGTTATTTTTTTACTGTGACATGCAAATTTAAGCAAAGAATGGGATGTTTATGCCAACTTTCCAGTGATTTGTACCTCTTGAATGGTTACAAAGGAGATATAAAATTAGCAATAATTTAATCAAATATTTATTGATCATTTTATCAATACCTAATATTTTTATGGGGCTTGAAAAGTTTAAAACTTGAACAAATTAATGAGATTAATTCAGTAGAGGATAATGTATTTATGTAATGAATATTTTTTGCCATACTAAGTAAAAACAACTTAGATTTTTTTATATCAGTCACCTAACTTCAGAATATTGAATTATTTGGCTTTCTTTCATTTTGCTTTAACTTCTCATAATGCATTCCTAGGCATGAAGTTCTTACAATAATTCCAGATTTTACCTGGGAGATATCTCTATCATGATCACATTACCTCCCATTTTTTAAGTTGTTATTTAATGGATCAGTTTTTGTTTTTTGGGTTTTTTTTTTTTTTTCTGAATGTATTTGATTTAATCTGTTACTGTTAGGAAGGTTTGGGTATTTTTTTCTCCCTAATCTTAAGAGAATATCACTTTTCACTTTATCACAAAATTCTGGGTTAATCTTCGTGAAACTATTATGCTTTGATTGAATATGTTTGCTGTATGTGAATGTTTGTGCCTCTTTGTATTTCCACAGCTGAAATAATTCAAATGTATACCCAAAATGAATCAAACAAGTTATTCAAGATTTGAATGCATAACAATTTTTGAAGATGACCTACATTACATATTGGTAAGTAGTATATAGTTTAGGCCTCACGATCTCTGAGAAAATCTATTTCCATATTTATGTCTAAAAATTTAATTATTACACTTTTTTTCATAGAGAAGAAGAATTCTAAAGTCTCCATGTAGCTCTTCATTTGGCATTTTATTTTATATTTAATCACCATTTTGTTTAATAGGACTGTACATTTTATGATTACATACTCTGATAATTGATGCCATTTTATCTTGCCTTAATACACAGTAATTTGTTACTTATGGATATATAAAATACATTATTTTGCTGAATGTATCTTCAAGCATGAGCTTCAATTACATGAATTAAATTGCAAGACAATTGGAATTGCACAGATATAAACTGCACTGTAGAAGAGTAACATTGAGCCTCTGCCCTTCCTAGCTGGACATAGGATTCTTGGGATATAGCAAAATTCAGGGAAAACATAGGAACTACAAGTCAGATAATAAATGTTTCAAAGTAAATTAACTTTAAATATGTTAGGACAAAGAAGAACATAAGAAGAATAATGAGAATCAGTAATGGCAGCAGGTTTGGGACTGGTAGGAATTGGTAGAGCAGGGTTACAAAGCTGACAAGCACACAAGCTTGTTATGTTGAAGGAACAGAAAGAAAAGCAGTCTTGTTAGTAAACAAGTTGTGTTGATTTTTTATGTGATATAGCAAATTACCACAAACTTAGTGAATTTTTTAAAAATACCCTTATTATTTAATAGTTTCTGTGAGTCAGATGTCCTGGAAGAGTTTGTCTGGGTCCTCTGTGAGACTGTAAAGTTTTCTACCAAGACTGAGTTGTCCCCCATCGGCTGAGTTGGGGAAGGGCCCACTTTTAAGTTCACTCAGGTTTTTTGCAGGATTTATTTAAGATTCACTGAAGTTGGCTTCTTTAAAATCATCTAGAATAAAAATACTTTAGAATAAGTGAGAAAACAAGATGAAGCTTTAATTAGCATAACAGAATCGAAGGGTTCATATTCCATCATCTTTGCCATATTCTATTGGTGAGGAGGAAGTCACCAATCCTGTCAACACTGTAAGAAAAGGGACTGCACAGGGGTGGGAGGTGAAAAATGTTGGATCCACCCAAAGGGGGGTGCAATATATGCAATATCTATGAACAAATGGTTAAAGAACAGATAATATTGACTTACGTTAACAACAATAAAATATTTTATTGATTTTAAGAAGACTTTGCAAGGCTTTTGGCAGGAGATTGGCATGACCCAATTTGCCTTTTAAAAAGTAGCTTTTGGATATATAAAACTCATCATTAGACAACTTATTTTAACCTCCCCCACTTATGATGAGAAAAAAAATTCTAATTTAATTATAGAAATACAAAAAGAATCATGAAGCAATCTCAGGATTTATGAAAGATTAATATGTTAGGTTACATGCATACACTCTTCTATTTAGTTCCTACAATAGTCCTAGAAATTAAATACTATTGCATCATATTAAATGTAATATAATTGGGACAGAAAATAGTATTGTTTGCCTGGTATCATAGGCTAGTAATGAACTATGCCTACATTTGCATATAGAATTATATTTTACCCTTTTTAACCATGCCTTTTCCAAGGAATCAAGCTTTAATACTAATTAGCTTTCTACATATTTTCAATTTAATATTACTACTTTCCCAAAGCTGAGAAATAGAGAAAGTTTTTTTTGAGAAATCCTGGACAGTTTTGAGTGCATAACTATATATCTGCATCCAGGCTTTCTTCAAAATGTGTTTGGAATTTTAAAAGTCAATTATTTATAAATTCCTATGATTCTAAGCCTGTTCTAGTCACAGAATCTTGCTAACTAAAGATATTCAATAGATTTTAAATGATAGCAACTTATTGAAATTCTACTTTTACTAATATTGGCAATATTCTGGTACTTGTTAGGTCACCTATCATTATGTACTGTGTTGTTGAATCATAAAATACATATGAAAATATTATTTTATTCCTATTTTTAAACAATAAATTTAACATATAATCACAAAATCTTAAAACAGTTGAAATTTAGAAGTCTTAATGGCATCCTTTCAGATATTGTCAGTATAATATGTAAATAATATCTAATATTTTTTAAATTCATGAGAAAATATATATGTATTTGGACTCATTTTTTCATTAACAAAAAATGTATATATGTGTATATGATTGATATGTTTATTTTCCAAGAGACTGATGAGGGTAGTTATTTTCTACACATATAAGCAAATGGTCAGTAATACAATCAATATCATGAAAATGATAATAACTAATATTTATTTAGATTTTATTATATACAAATATTGAAATAATAATGCTTAAGGTATGGGTTATTTAAATAATTTAATAATCATAGTTACTTGCTACTATATTGATTATGAGGATTTAATAATATCAATCAGCCTAGGATATGTACCTAGTAAGAAGTTGAGTTAAAACATCATTGCTAGGCCGGGCGCGGTGGCTCAAGCCTGTAATCCCAGCACTTTGGGAGGCTGAGACGGGCAGATCACGAGGTCAGGAGATCGAGACCATCCTGGCTAACACGGTGAAACCCCGTCTCTACTAAAAAATACAAAAAACTAGCCGGGCGAGGTGGCGGGCATTGGTAGTCTCAGCTACTCCGGAGGCTGAGGCAGGAGAATGGTGTAAACCCGGGAGGCGGAGCTTGCAGTGAGCCGAGATAGCGCCACTGCACTCCAGCTTGGGCAACAGAGCGAGACTCCGTCTCAAAAAAAAAAAAAAAAAAAAATCATTGCTGGGTCTCTTAAGCATTATCTGTGTACCATACTGAAGTATTCAAGATATATCAGTAGTAGTATAAGCAGTTGGTTGTTTCCATACCATTTCTCTTAATTTAGGGATCATTATATTTGAGATAAGTATACTTAGGAGCTCTGGGCAGTCTACACAAAACAGATAAAAGATAGCATGTTGCATATTTTGACACTGTCTCTTCCCACAATTGCCCATAACATTCATCACTGATCCATCAAAAGTTAGTCAAACTGAGCCACAGTAGAGTCTTAAATTTGTTTTTGAACAGAGTGGAAATTCAATTACTACACAAGATCAAAATTAGAAAATGCCAGAGAATACATTGATCATCCTTGAAATAAACTGTAACGAATCATACTTTTACTCCATCAGCACAAAACCATTGAAAACAAAGAAAATGATAAAATTTACGGAAACGTCCTAGAATTTCTCTGTGGGAGTAATGGAGTTCGGTGGGGGATGAGGGGTCAGTACTCTCTCCAAGTCTCTTATTCTAATTTTCTTTCACAAATGTGAAAGGATTAGATATTGAAGATCAACTGATGAAAGGCAATCTTATTTGTTTCAAAACAAAACAGCTTAAACACTTTTGAAAATGTATATAAAACTTTCTCTAAGCAATTTAATCCACATTTGTGCCCTTGGGGAAAGCAACATTTGAAATGTCCAATTCATAATTAAGCTATTTATAATTACGCTATATGTCTATGTATTATTAAACATAATGTGTAGGGACTTACTTGTGTGTGTGTATATATTTTCACTTTTTTCACACTGTAAAATATTTTTAATGTGAAAACTATATAGCCAATTTTCAAATATGTTAACAAAAATTTACATCTCATAACTTGGATAACTCCCTTCATTTTTATTTTTAGAAGGTGAATGTCATATTTTGAAATTTTGAAAAAATAGGTGCCAAATAATACTTTAAGTTAATGTAATTTAATTGTTTTTGATTTAACAAATATTTATTGAACTTTAACTGTATCCAAAATTTGACGCTAGACATCTTAAAATGGTAGAATTTAATTTAAATCATTAAAATGTTATTCAATTCTTCTACCTTTCTGTAAACCCAACTACTGAATGCTGTTGTTTTCTTCTGACCTCAATTAAGCAAAATGTCAGAAAGTCATAGGATTTCTGTCTAGTCTAAGTTGTACCAGTCTGAAAAGCAGATAAATATAAATATAGATGAAAGCTCTGAAAATCTTTTCCTTCTATCCAACACAAGTGATGCTAAATAGCAATAAGTTTTAACCAACAGAACAGACTGTACTTATTTGGACTTCAATTTGATATTTGAAGGAAAAGTCTCAATTTCCAATATTTTATTTCATTTTTACCTTTGAGCTCATGATCTCTTTCTGGTCAAAAAACTTGCTACAAAAGGATTCCATTGCTTAGTGCCATGTGCCCTCATGTGCTTAGTTTATGAAATGCATGGCTTGAAGTCATCCAATCAAATGCATGGCATCAGGTCACATTCTAATACAAAACTTTAAAAATTGTAATCCAATTATATTTCCCGATGTGTTGTATAGATATATAGATATATCTATGTGTGTATGTGTGTGTGTCTGTGTGTGTAACATACACATATACGTGTGTATGTAGGTATACAACTACATATGGAAATACAAAAATGGAAAGGACAAAATCACAATAGTTATTCATTTTTTAAAATATAATTTAAATGTAAGGGATAATGAAATTTCTCAATCAATAACAAACTCCTCTGAAGAGGTTCCTATTTCTTGAGGGAATAAAAGAAATATTGTTTGTTTTTTTACTTACAGCCTATTGACCAAATTAGACTGACTTTAGAGTGATTTTTGTGTCTGATTATCAATCTCCTTGATTGGTTGAGATAATTTTGAAAAAGATTGAACCAGTAAAATCAAGGTGTTCTCAGAAAGGTTTTCCATAAATCATCTACACTGTGGTTGATACATTAATTACATAATATCTCCATTGAAATAGAAATGAATGGTGGAATGGCCTATCTCCATCAAGCTGGGAGTTCTCAATTATTAATATTTTTAACATTATTTATAACTTTTAATTATGCTTTATGTTTTCTGAACCACCGAAAATGTTGCCTTGAATGCGTATGTGTATACATATATACAAAGCTATATTTCATACATATACTAAATATATAAAATATTGTTTTATATATGTATATGTACATTTTGTATATATAATACATATGTGTATAAAATATAGTTCTATATAAATGTATGTATATATGTAATGTATATATATGAAATAGAAATTTCTTCAGAAGAGTTTATTAGCAATTTGTGAGCTTCATTGTCTCACATTATGTATATATTTATGTATATGTATAAGTGCATACTTATGGTATACATAGATATATCTATATATCTATATGTATGACATATATACATATATACACACACACATAAAATATAGTTTGAATGTGTGTGTGTAGAGATGGAGTCTCATTATATTACCCAGGATGGACTCAAATACCTGGCCTCAAGTGCCTCAAACTCCTGGGCTCAAGTGATCCTTCTGTCTCAGTCTCCCCAATAGGTGTGATTACAGGCATATGTCATCACACCCAGCTTGAAGTTACACTGAAAATTTGATTAACTATAGTAAATATGCCCCTTGCATTTTTATATTTACATGGAGCAAGAAAAAATATCTGTGTCACTCTGTGCGTTTAAACTAGTTTGCAAATGATAAATCTATGATTAGCTTGCATTGGTGTATTGAATGTACATAACAGCTATCTTTCTGAAAAAGTGGGTTTGCACATATCTAAATGATGATGATGATGATGGCAATAATAACGGTTGTGGTGGTGGTAATAGTTTAATTACATTATTTCAGGTGTAGTATATGCCAGTCACTTTATCAACTATTTCCCATGCTTTTCTCATTGAAAATAATGTATGTATTATTATTACTTCATTTTCCAGTTGAAAAATAAAATTCAGAGGGGTTAAGTTACATATGGCTCATGAGATAAAATCCTACTGAGAGCAAGATTCCCAGTCTGTTCAACTCTAGAAGTTTAAAATAACTAGGATTTTAAACAAGCTTTTTATCACTAGCTGTTATCATAGCCCGTGAAAGAGAAAATGATCGTTATCAGAGAACGCTTTTTTTATGACAAAAATCTTTTGGGGATGGGAATAACCACAACCTAATTGCATGTGCGCAGGCTGGGGCTTATATGTGAGGATAATATTTTTCAATTCAAATTTCATAAAGTGAAAGAGGTACTATGTTGTTTTAAGAATATATACATATATACAAGACTCACTTTTACTACTTTTTAAGTGTGTCATTGTGCATCAGTTAGCTACTCTGATTCTCAATAATCTGAAAATTACAGATGTTCATAAAACCTAGTATATAGATTGTCTTAATTATTAAGTAGAAAGTGCTTAGCATAGTACCGGGCAAAGTTTAAGTGTTCAAATACGAGCTATTTTTATTTGTTTTTTGTGTCTTTCGAATCCGTAGACCTTAGCTGGTCATTTATTTGTAGTCAGCTAGCTGATTTGTTTTTTCTTTCTACATCTCAGGACTTTACTGACACAAATCAATAGCCAGAGGCTAGCATTAGAATAATGAAATAAAGAAACAAATCAATATTACTTTATATCAAACAGTACAAAAGACTCAATTGTCTATCAAATGGCATATGCAAGAAGAGAATTGTGTAAGAGAAACACTGACACCTGGATCAGTTGGGTTTTCTACTCCACAAATTCATAATTGTAACATCCCATGACTTGAAAAAAATAATTGAGAATAGTTATTAGCTATTCCTATTATTTAGTAAATGCAGGCAACCAGCCATCCCTAGTAGAAAAACAGCAACAACAATGTAAAACAGGAAAAAACTGAATCAAAGATTAACTGTATGAAATATTCTTAATTAAAACTGATTATACATACCAAGTCATCTATTATTTTATCAGCTAAGCTGCAGTTTTCAATTAAAATGGGAGACCTGATTTATTTTGATGAACAATTTGGCAAATCCTTCACTCCTGAAATTTAATTTAAGTGATTTACTTATATCTCAGATTGGAAAAATAATATTATATTTCCCTATGACAGTAATAAGCCATATTCTAATACAACAACCTTACATTTCTCTACAGCATGAATTTTCCTAACATTCTACATTTTTCAACCCTGATCTCACCCAGGTTATGGTCCGAATTTTGTCAAGGAATATGAACCAGGGGCCCAGAAAAAAACTCTTTGTGGTTTAACTAGTTCACAAATAATTTCCTTATTGTATATTTTCTAATTGACAAATGGAATGTGTCACAATAGTTCAAGAGAAAAGATGGGAAATATTTTAGTTATTTTAGAATTATAAGAAGATAGGCAAGGCCCTGGGACATTCATAATTTTTTAATTAAATGATTTGAATGTCTATTGTACAATTATGTACTATTTGTTATATTTGTTATACTAGTCATGTGTGGACAAACATCCTTCCTTCTTGCTTTTCATCTTGCTTTCTAAAATTACACTGAGTAAATTTAGACAGTCAGGTGTGAATTTCTTGAACTTAAAATCCTTAAGTCTAAAAATTATCTGTGTGTACACATGAAACTTCCTGGATTCTCAGAGAAATATTGTTTTTCCTTTTTGTCATCCCTTCACACGTACCTTCAACTTTGTTTAATCTCCTGAGAGTAAGTTGCATGTTTTATCTTTGGACTTGGTCTAACTTTAATCTGTCCCTCTTTTTGCCTCCTTAATGGTCTCTTATCTTCCTGACTAATCCTCTTTTGTAATCCTCCTTTCCATAGGAATTTGCTCGGAGAGCCATCCTTCCCCTGATTCATAGTGACCATGGCTTCATAAATACTATGGTGTTCTCTGTTGGCTACTGCGTTAGCCTCCAAATACATTTTATACTACAATATTACATTATTGTAATCTTATAGTATATTGCATTCCAAATATACTGTAAAACTTCCTACAAGTCATCTCTTCCTTAATATTCCATATAACCTCTAGTTCTAGCTCAGTATATTTAATAAACTCTCTTTCCTCTCTAAATTATGCTCCTCCATTTTCCCCTGTACATCATTTACACAATTCCAAGAGAATCTTACAAATAAAACCAAATCTTATCCTCAAAATTAGCTTCTTTCCTAATGTATATATCTCTTCAGTATTTAAAACTTTATTTAATTATAGTTAATATACTCTAAATATTGCATCTTTAATGAATATAATTTGATAAATTTGATATGTATACACTTCTTAAATCATTACCACCTTCAAGATAATCACTGAAAAGTTTTATCATGGCCCTTTATAAACTTCTTCCTGCTGCTCCTCACAACCCTAATGCTGTGTCCCTGTGACTAAATGCCACTGATCTATTCTCGATATATGTGAGTGTGTGTGTGTGTATTATATAGATCAGTGCTATTTGGTCACAGAAGCACATTTGAAATATATACATATATATACACACACATATATACATTTGCTTAAAACACTCAAACTTTCTTCCTCCTTTATAAAGCTTTGGAATGCAGTTACGGTGGTTGTTCAAATGTCCTTGCCTAATAATTCTATAATCTGTGTCAAATTTGGATCAGTTTCAATATATTGTTTATATGCGTCATTCTGAATTATTTTCCTATTATTTGTATGTGTGGTAATTTTTTACTAGATGCTAGACATTGTGTGTTTTACTTGCCAAGTGCTGGATATTTATTTCTACAAATACACTTGAGCTTTGCTCTAGAAGTAATTATGTTACTTAAAAAAAATTATGACTGTAGTTATTGCTTTTAAACTTTGTTGGGAGATACCAAAGTGGAGTTTAATTTATGAATTTTTTTTCCATTCTGAGAAGCAAAATGTATATTGTAACCAATGCCCTATAAATTATAAGATTTTCCACCCTAACCAGTGAATTCATTAGTTATTCTTCATTCTCTAGTTCTTTCAAGTGGTTTTCTTCTCAGACTTGAGTAATTTCTCATTACATCTCACATATATAATTATCAGATGAAAAATCTGAAGACTTCCAAAATTAACTCTCTCTCTCCCTTTCTCCTCACACCCCCCAACCCCTGCCATCCATATTTTAGCAGCATTGTTCTACCTATATTCCCAGGTCCAGTTCTGCCACACAAGAAGACCATTGAAGATCATTGTTCTTCCTCTGGGTCCCCTATATTCCTATGTCACATATGGAAACTCTTTCAAAATGTTAAGCTAGGCAATTATAGGATTCACCTTGTTTCTTACTTCTCAGTGATTCCTTGTAAAACAAAAATTTGATTGTGTTCCTCTTCCTTTCAAAACATTTCAATACTGCCACCTTATAAATTTAAAAAATTTACTGTGTTTTGGCATGCAAGGCCCTCCATGATCTCATCCTATTCTAACAGCTTCTGTTGTTATGATTTTTCTCAATGTATGCTATGCTCCAGCTGTGCTAAATAACAACATTCCTTGTTGAAGGTAACTACTTCTGAGGATTCAATGATGATGTTTCTTTTAAAATAATAATAATAATATATCAGTTGGGCACAGTGGCTCACACCTGTAATCCCAGTACTTTGGGAGGCCAAGGTGGGTGGATCACTTCAGGTCAGGAGTTTGAGGCCAGCCTGGCCAACATGGCAAAACTCCATCTCTACTAAAAATATAAAAATTAGCTGGGCATGGTGGTGGGCTCCTATAATCTCAGCTCCTGGGGAGGTTGAGGCAGGAGAATCACTTGAACCCGGGAGGTGGAGTCTGCAGTGAGCCAAGATCATGCCGTTGCTCCACCCTGGGTGACAAGAGCAAAACTCCATCTCAAAATGATAATAATAATAATATATTTCAGTAGCTTTAGGGGTACAAGTGGTTTTGGGTTACATGAATAAATTGTATAGTGGTGAAGTCTGGGCTTTTAGTGTACTTGAATGGTATACATTGTTTTGAGTTACATGAATAAATTGTATAGTGGTGAAAACTGTGTTTTAGTGTACAAGAATTATTTACATTGCATCTGATAGGTGATTTTTTATATCCTTTGCCTTCCTTCCACACTCCACACTCCCACATCTCCAATGTTCATTATACCACTCTGCATGCCTATGTGTACCGATAGCTTAGCTCCCGCTTGTAAATGAGAACATGTGGTATTTGGTTTTTCATTTCTGAGTTATTTCACTTAGGACAATGGCTTCCAGTTCCATCCAAGTTGCTGTGAAAGACGTTATTTCATTTTTTTTTTTTTTAATGGCGTAGTATTCTGGGGTGTGTATATTTTCTTTATCCACTCATCTGTTGATAGAAAATTTGATTCCATGTCTTTGCAATTTTGAATTGTGCTGTGATAAACAAATGAATAAAAGTGTCTGTTTGACATAATTACTTCTTTTCCTTTGGGTAGATACCCAGTAGTCGAATAGCTCAATGGAATGTTAATTTACTCTTTGTTACTTGAGAAATTTCCATACTATTTTCCATAGATGTTGTGCTCATTTACCTTTCCCCCAGCATGTGTAAGTGTTTCATTTTCACCACATTCACACCAATAACCAATATCTATTATTTCCTGACCTTTTAAAAAATGGCCATTCTGACTGGGGGCAGGTGGTATGTCATTGTGGTTTTATTTTTAGTTTTAGTTTTCAGTTTAGTGGTTTTTCGTTTGTCTGTTTGTTGTTGTTGTTTGTCTGGAGTTTTTTTTAGACAATGTCTTCTCTGTTGCACAGGCTGGAATTAAGTGGCATAAACATGGCTCACTGTGCATTCAAACTCGTGGGCTCAGGTGATACTCCTGCTTTAACCTCTTGAATAGCTGGGATTTCAGGCATGTGCCACAACACCCACTAATTTTTTTTTTTTTTTTTTTTAAGAGACAAGGTCTTTCTGTGTTTCCCAGACTGGTCTCAAATTTCTGACTTCAAGTGGTTCTCCCACTTTGGTCTTCCAAAGTACTGAGATTACAGTCATGAGTCACCACACCTACCTTTCATTGTGATGTTGATTTGCATTTTCCTGATTAGTAATGTTGAGCACTTTTTTATGCTTGTGGGCCATTTGTTTATCTCCCTTTGAGAAATGTCTATTCATGTTGTTTGCTCACTTTTTAATGGGGTTAATGTGTTTTTCATTCTTGCTGATATGCTTGAGTTCCATGTAGATTTCATATATTATTCTTTGGTCAGATATGTAGTTGGTGAGGATTTTCTTCCATTCTGTAAGTTGTCTATTTACTCTGCTGATTAGTTTTGTTTTCTGTGCAGAAGCCTTGTTTTTTAACAATTATCCATTCCCATTGTATTTTTCTTGTTGAACTCTTATTTATGCTTCAAGACCCAGATCTCTCTTTCTGAAACTTTTCCAGGCTCATTGAAGGAGAGTTGTTTACGCTTTCTTTGTGGAGTCACTCAACTCTTACCACATGCGTCTCAGGGAAGTGTATTTTTGTTTGTCACTGTATACACAAAAGCCATGGCTATTTTATTTTTGTATGCCTTAGAAACATATATATAATATATATTTTTCTTTTATTATACTTTAAGTTCTAGGGTACATGTGCACAACGTGCAGGTTTGTTACATATGTATACTTGTGCCATGTTGGTGTGCTGCACCCATCAACTCGTCAGCACCCATCAACTCGTCATTTATGTCAGGTATAACTCCCAATGCCATCCCTCTCCACTCCCCATAATAGGCCTTGGTGTGTGATGTTCCCCTTACAGAGTCCAAGTGATCTCATTGTTCAGTTCCCACCTATGAGTGAGAACATGTGGTGTTTGGTTTTCTGTTCTTGCAATAGTTTGCTGAGAATGATGGTTTCTAGTTGCATCGATGTCCCTACAAAGGACACAAACTCATCCTTTTTTCTGGCTGCATAGTATTCCATGGTGTATATGTGCCACATTTTCTTAATCCAGTCTGTCACTGATGGACATTTGGATTGATTCCAAGTCTTTGCTATTGTGAATAGTGCCACAATAAACATACGTGTGCATGCGTCTTTATAGCAGCATGATTTATAATCCTTTGGGTATATCCCCAGTAACGGGATGGCTGGGTCATATGGTATTTCTAGTTCTAGATCCTTGAGGAATCGCCATACTGTTTTCTACAATGGTTAAACCAGTTTACAATCCCACCAACAGTGTAAAAGTGTTCCTATTTCTCCACATCCTCTCCAGCACCTGTTGTTTCCTGACTTTTTAATGATTGCCATTCTAACTGGTGTGAGATGGTATCTCGTTGTGGTTTTGATTTGCATTTCTCTGATGGCCAGTGATGACGAGCATTTTTTCATGTGTCTGTTGGATGTATGCATGTCTTCTTTTGAGAAATGTCTGTTCATATCCTTTGCCCACTTTGTGATGGGGTTGTTTGATTTTTCTCATAAATTTGTTTGAGTTCTTCGTAGGTTCTGAATATTAGCCCTTTGTCAGATGAGTAGATTGCAAAAATGTTCTCCCATTCTGTAGGTTGCCTGTTCACTCTGATGGTAGTTTCTTTTTCTGTGCAGACGCTCTTTAGTTTAATTAGATCCCATTTGTCAATTTTGGCTTTTGTTGCTGTTGCTTTTGGTGTTTTAGACATGAAGTCCTTGCCCATGCCTATGTCCTGAGTGGTATTACCTAGGTTTTCTTCTAGGGTTTTTATGTTATTAGGTCTAACATTTAAGTCTCTAATCCATCTTGAATTAATTTTCGTATAAGGAGTAAGGAAAGGATCCAGTTTTAGCTTTCTACTTATGCCTAGCCAATTTTCCCAGCACCATTTATTAAATAGGGAATCCTTTCCCCATTTCTTGTTTTTGTCAAGTTTGTCAAAGATCAGATGGCTGTAGATGTGTAGTATATATATTGTTTATACAGGATAGCAATAATCACAATTGCTTTTTTAAATCAAATATCCCAGCTCTTCACCTTTCAGCCCTATGATAAGATTACACTTCCCTACCTTCTTTGGGCTCTTTGGGTTGTGTGGGGCCACGTTACTAGTAATGATCAATGACTTGTGAACAAAAAAATCGTAGGTCACATATTTGATAGATCTTTTCTGAAGAGAGACTCTTCAGAACACTATTATTTTTCCACAGCAACTAGGAATGCTCTAGGTGGCAGTTTATCTTCTAACTTAGATTCAGGAAAACATGAGTTAGAGACTACAACTCAATTAAGATGAATACATAGCACGAATTAAAAATAACATTTTTGTTAATAAATTTCCTCTTGAATTTTTGTATAAATTGACAAACTATGGTTGTATAGATTTATTGAGTAAAAAGTTACATTATGATTTATGAATATAATGTAGAATAATTAAGCTAATTATATATCATCTCAAATGCTTATTATTTTTATGGTGAGAACATTTGAAATTTACTCTCTGTGATTTTTAAATGTACAATATGCTATTATTAACTGTATTCACCACATTGTGCAAACAAATGACAAAAAACACCTGTTATTTCTTCTAACAAAGGCTTTGTACCCCTTGGCCATCAGCTTCCTATCCCCCTCACTCCCTTGCCTCTCGTAATCATCACCCTACTCTCTGCTTCTATACATTTGATTATTTTTAATTCCACATATAAGTGAGAATTTGTCCTTTTGTGCCAGACTTAATTCATCAAGCATAACATCCTACAACTCCATTCAAGTTGCTGCAAATGACAGAATTTATTTTTATAAAATAAATTGACATAAAATACTTTATAGAATAAATAGACATAAAAATGACAGAATTTATTTATTTATTTATATTTATAAAGGCTAAATAGTATTCCATTGTGTGTATGTACCACCATATCCATTCATCTGTTGATAAACTGTTAGGTGGATTCTGATTCCATAACTTTCCTTTTATGAAGAGTGCTGCAATAAACTTAGGAATGCAGACATCTTTTTAACATACTGATTTCAATTTTGTGGTGATAAATATCCAGAAGTGGGATAGCAGGGTAATAGGGTAATTTTATTTTTAATTTCTTGAGGAACTTCCATACAGTTTTTCATAATGACTTACTAGCATTTGTTAGCTTTCATTTCTTTGATCACAGCCCTTCTGGCAGATTTCTGGTGACGTCTCATTGTAGTTTTAATTTGTATTTCCTTAATGATTAGTGATGTTGAGCATTATTTCTTTTTTTTTTTTGAGACGGAGTCTTGCTCTGTCGCCCAGGCTGGAGTGCAGTGGCCGGATCTCAGCTCACTGCAAGCTCCGCCTTCCAGGTTCACGCCATTCTCCTGCCTCAGCCTCCGGAGTAGCTGGGACTACAGGCGCCCGCCACCTCGCCTGGCTAGTTTTTTTGTATTTTTTAGTAGAGACGGGGTTTCACCGTGTTAGCCAGGATGGTCTCGATGTCCTGACCTCGTGATCCGCCCGTCTCGGCCTCCCAAAGTGCTGGGATTACAGGCTTGAGCCACTGCGCCCGGCCTTATTTCATGTGTATGTTGACTATATGTATGTCTTCTTTTGAGAAATGTTTATTCAGGTCTCTTGCCTCTTTCCTTTTAATTGGATTATTTGTTTTCTTTATATAGACTTGTTTGAGTTACTAACATAATTTCGATATATACCCCTTGTTAGATACATAGCTTGCAGATAGCTTTTCCCAACCTAAATGTTGTCTCTTCACTCTGTCAATTGTCATCTCTGTTGTGCAAAGTCTTTTTATTTTGATGAAATCCCATTTGTCTGTCTTTGATTTTGTTGTGTGCACTTTAGGGGTCAAATCTAAAAATTAATTCCCCAGACCAATGTTTTGTAGTTTTTCCTTTATGTTTTTTTCTAGTCATTTTATACTTTCAGGCCTTACATTTAAGTCCTTAATCCAATTTGACTTGATTTTTGTATTTAGTATGAGATGAGTTCAATTTCATTATTCTGAATAGGAATATCCAGTTTTCCCAACACCACCTATTGAGGAAACCGTCCTTTCTGGAGGTTTATGTGATTCCATAGGAATTTTAGAATTGCCTTTTCTATTTTTATTAAAAAAAAAAAAGTTGTGGGACTTTTGATAAGAGTTGCACTGAATCTGTAGTTCACTTTGGGTAATATGGACATTTTAACAATATTTATTCTTCCTATTCATGAACATATGATGTCTTTACATTTATTTATATTTTCTTCAATTTCTTTCATTAATGTTTTATAGTTTTCATTGTACAAGTCTCATACTCCCATTGGTTATATTTATTCCTAAGTGTTCCATTTTTATAATTATTATAAATGGGATTGCTCTCTTTTTTACAAATTTAGGTATTATTGTATAAAAATGCTCCTTGTTTTTGTGTGTTGACAATATTTAGTAATTCAAAGTCGTGATTGTAACATTACCATATTTGTGTGTTAGTTCTAATTTTTTTTGGTGGGATCTTTAGAGTTTTCTATGTATAAGATCGTGTTATCAGAAAATAGCAACTATTTCAGGTGTTTCTTTGGGATTTTGATGCATTTTATTTCCTTCTCTTGCCTAATTGCTCTGTCAAGGACTTGCAATACTGTGTTGAATAGAAATATCAAGAGTGGGCGTACTTGTTTTGTTTCAGATTTTAGAGGAAGGCTCTCGATTTTACATCATTGAGCATAATGTTAGCTGTGGGCTTATGATCTATAGTCTTTATTTTGTTGATGTACATTTCTTCTATAGCTAATTTGTAGAGAGTTTTTTTTCCTAAAAGTATGTAGAATATTGTCAAATGTTTTTTTCTACATGTAATGAGGTGATCATATTGTTTTTGTCTTTTATTCTGTTAATGTGATGTATCACATTTATTGATATATGTATATTAAACCATTCTTGCAGCCCAGGGATAAATTTCATTTGATCATAGTCAAGGATCCTTTTATTTTGCTTTTTAATTTAGTTTGCTGGTATTCTGTTGAGAATTTTGCATCTATGTTCATCAAGTATATTGGCTGTAATTTTTTTTTCCTTATAGTTTTCTGGTTTTCCTTTAGTATCAGCATGTGCTGGTCTCATAAAAAGAGTTTGGAAAAATAGTTTTTCTTTGACGTTTTTAGAAGAATTTGTAAATAATTGGTTCTATTTTTTTAAATGTTTGATAGAACATGAGAAGCCATGAGGTCCTGGCCTTTTCTTTGATGAAAGACTTTTTATCACAGGTTAAATTGTACTTTGGTATTTCTTCATGATTCAGTCTTGGTGGTTGTATGTGTCTAGGAAGTTATCTATTTCTTCTAGGTTCTCTAATTTGTTGGCATATAATTGTGCATAGTAGTCTCCTCTGATCCTTTGTCTTTCGGTGCTACAATTGTAATGTCTCCTCTTTCATTTCTGATTTTAAGTCCTCTCTCTTTTTTTTCTTACTCTAGCTAATGATTGGTGAATTTTGTTTATTCTTTGTTTTTTAATGAACAGCTCTTAGTTTTGTTGATCAAAAATAACTTAGATGCTTTGTTCCACAAAAAGGCTAGAGTTATTTTTTATGAAACATAATCAAGATTATCCTAACCGATAACAAGTTAGATTTTCAATAAATGTTAATCATAAGCACAAACAGGCAAATCTTATTGATTTATGTATGTTATATTAAAATATTTGAAAAATAATTTCTTAAAATGAAAATACTTCATGGTTGCATTGCTTTATAGTGTATAGGTAATATATTAACTAATGTACTGTAGGACACTTGATTTTAAATGGTGGGCACCAAATAAGAACTGTGTGACTGCTATAAAATTTAAATTTATTGGGATTATACGGAAAATAACTAACGTATGGTAATTAATGGGACTTTATTCCAATTCTTAATGTTAGAGGTATTGTAACCTGAACATTGATTAATGGCCATGGCATAAATCTGAGTATGCAGTCTATTGTGCCAAAGATAGAAAATCACATAGTTCTCTTTATCATTATATTTGTCTTGGGCTTTGGTTTTTGTAATGAAATTTCACCATCATCGTATATCTTATTTTATTCTTTAATTTAATTCAATAAAGTCATTATTTCCTTTTTCTCTATCTGACAGCGAGGAAATTGAGGTAAGGGGAAATGAACTGATCTTGCCTGAGGTCATTCTTTTCTTTTCTTTCTTTTCTTTTCTTTTTTTTTTTCTTTCAGAATCTCACTCTTTCTCCCAGGCTGGAGTGCAGTGGTGCAATCGCAGCTCACTGCAACCTCCGCCTCCTGGATTCAAGCAGTTGTCTTGTCTCAGCCTCTTGAGCAGCTGGGATTACAGGCATGAAGATTCAGGGTATAAAGTAGACCTTTATTTCCAAATGCTTCTTACTTTCATAAAGACAGATTTCAAAATATTTGGGATGTAGCTTTTGGAAATTAGTGTTCACACTAACCACAATGCTAAAAAATATCTATGAAGTTATTCTATTTTAACTAAGAAATTCTGTCTATCAAAATATATCATCAATAGATCTAAAAAAGTGAATCTCACAGGTTGGGAAAAATATTTGTAATGAAAAAAACAACAAAAGCTAAAGAGCTTTTACAAATCTATTTAATAAATGAAAAGGACATCAAAGCTAATGTTCTTTCCATATATTAAATAGGTTTGTAAAAGCTAAAACGTGGACAGAAATTTGAATGGACACTTCACAAAAAGAATACCCAAATGGCTAGTAAGTATGTAAAAAAGTGCTTTATTTACTTTATTAATCATCAGATAAATACAAATTAGAATTACAATGCATCTTCATTCTGCTACACTCTGCAGGATAGCTAAAGTGTAAATAATAATAATAGTAATAATAATAATAATGTAATAGCAACTGTTAGCAAAGATGGAGAAAAACAGAACTCTCATACACTACTTGTAGGTGAACAACGTGGTGCAACCTGTATGCAAGGTGTTTAAATGTATATACTAAAGTTAAACATACGCATATGCTATTAAAAAAATTTAGTATGTACACCTTAAAGAAGTACATATATGTTCACAGTAGAACTATTTATAATAGCCAAAAGCTAGAAATTTCTCCAGTATGTCAATGGTAGAATGGAAAAATAAGTTACACTATATACAAACAATGAAATACTGTATAGCAATGACAATAAATAATCTTCAAATTTCTGCAACAATAAAGATAATCATTCACATAATATTTAGTGGAAAAATATATATACAAGAGTACATAATACATAATTTCACTTATTAAACTTCTAAAACAAACAAAATGAATCTATTTTGCTTAAAGTCAAAATAGTGGTTAACCTGTGGGAGGGGGTTAATAACTAGGAGAGTCATGGGAAGGTGAGATCTTATAATGTTATGAGAATATTCTATTTTGTGATGTTGATACCTTTTGCATCAAGATCTTGCATCCAAACTCTTTTTATATAAAAATCTGTAAAAACTGACTGTGAATGTTAAATAAACTCATATGTGAATGTATATATGTATCATACTTCCATAAAAGCTTAAAAAGTTAAAATCAATAATCAAAATGTATCTTATTTTCCAGAATTCTGTGTTGATTTTATATTTCCATTTTTAAGAAAATTGGTAAAGGCAGTGATCAGTGATAATCTTCACTTCACTGTGACAATTTTTCCATATATAATGAAAAGGAAAGCAAATAATATCTGACATTTCAATCAGCCACATTAAAAATAATATCCAACACAGTGGTACGTGACACCAAAATATGACATAAACATATATTTGGCATATGAAAATACAGAGGTTATCCTCACAGTTCTAAAAAGCAAAGGAGTGATATCATTCATTCAGTAGTTTGTTGGTATTGTAGTTGTCTACCAGGCAAAAATGTGACACCAATTACAAAAAATACATTATAATTATTACAGTTCACTTGTTCTCTCAGCAAATTATAAGAGATCTCAGAATAATAGAAACCCAGAACTGGCAAGTGCAACTTTACTGGAAAAGAAAAGAAAATAAAACCCTATATTCTTCAAGATCACTTGAGAATTTATTTGTGTTTAAATAATTATTTCAGATGATGCTTTTGCTCCTGATAATCAATTAATGGGATCTTTTCATTACCCATTTGAAAGCAACTGTTATTTAGTTCCTACTCTGTACCAGCACAAAATATATATTTATCTAGCACCTAGTAGTAAGCCCAGTGGTTTAATATTTGGAGACACACCAAGATAGTATAAGATAATCACATTCTCAACCAGTGTCATGGTAGCAAGAAAATGATAGATGCATTTTGCTTAATATTCTGCGTATTTTCTATTGCATAGCTGGCAAAATATATAACCAAATATTCTCAGTACTGCTTTAGATTTTTTCTTTCATAAAAGGGCTGGGGTAGGGGAATAAATTATTTCAGTTTATAGAAGCCTATTGAAGTTAACTGGGACTTGAATGTTGGAAGTGAAGATCATTTAATGTAATGAAATTTTGAATATAAATTAAAAGTAAACAAATAAGTTGTGCCAATGGACTTGGTGTGTGGAAAATCAGGGATGACACCCAGGTTTTAGGTTGGAAACTTTGCAGAAGTGTTGACATTAGCTAAAATGGGAAAAATTGAGTCTTAATAGCTACGGGATGAACCTGCTCAGTTTGTGATCCTCAGGAAAGGTCTACTGGAAGGTCTGTATGAGAATCCAAAGTTTAGGCACTATGATAGCACTAGAGATGGGACTGGACCTAAAGAGAAATTATTGGAAGTTTAACAAAAAATGTCGAAAACTGAACCTTTAAATCTTCCAATATTTGGAGGTCAATCAGAGGGAAAGGGCCAGCAAATAATCTAGAAAAAAAAACCAGGGAGAAAAGATGAAAATAAGGAAAAGAAATTTCTTTAAGAAAAAAAGATATTGGCAAATATGACAGTTGATCCTGAAAAAGATTGAGTGCGATGAGAACATATACCCTGTGAGAGTCAGCCAAGACATCCCAACAGTACATGAAGGCTTATATCTATTTAAAGGTATTTGAACAGGATTTAGTGCAATTTTCATTCCTGGAGATTACAATTGGGAAGTTAACCTAGAACAACCGAGTTGGAAAGCTGTTTAGAAATTTTGTGAAGAGGGCCGGGCACAGTGGCTCATGCCTGTAATCCCAGCACTTAAGGAGGCCAAGGCAAGTGGCTCGCTTGAGCCCAGGAGTTTAAGACCATCCTGGGCAAGGTGGCAAAAACTCATCTCTACAAAAAGTACAAAAATTAGTGGGGCATGGTGGCACTTGCCTGTAGTCTCAGCTACTCAGGAGGCAAAGGTGGGAGGATCGCTTGAGCCTGGGAAGAGGAGGCTGCAGCGAGCTAAGATCATGCCACTGCACTCCAGCCTGGAGCCTGGGAAGCAACAGAGGGAAACCCTGTCTCAAAAAACAAAACAAATAAACAAACAAGAGTGGATAAGCAAACTGGCATACTCAAGAGAAAATTAAACATGTTATTGAAGAATTTATGATGACATAGAAAATGCAAATATTTATAGTTAAAGAAACAACACAATCATGTAAATAATGCAAAGAATTGATAAATAGCTATATCTGTACATATCCGTATGCATATATAGTCTTTTTTTAGGGAGAAAATATATTAAAATGTGAGTGGTTTCTCTAGGTAATAAAAATATGGCTGAATTAATTTTTCAAATTTTCTGTATTTAAAACAAATTATTTGCCATTACTTTACAACTGAAAAGAAAATCTAGTCTCAAAAAAGTTTTCAGTATGTTTAAATGTATTGTATGATGTTCAAATTTTATAAAATAAATGCTGTAACATTATCTTTCACAATTTTATTGAAAACCTCATTGTTTCCTACATCATATGTAAAAGAAAATTTTTTAGACTATGATAAAATTAAAACAACTATGATTTCAAAGAAAGAATGACACTTGAATATCTGAATTACAAATCACTGTAGGAAATTAAAATGTATCTATTTTTACCTACACTTCCACTTCAAGAATTGTATCTAAAATAAATAAATAAATAAAATAATTATATAAGTATGTAATGCCATCTACACAAGGATTACTGTATAAGCAATATTATAGTGGGCCATGTAGAAATAGACTGAATATCCATCAAAACAGGAGTAGCTGGATAAGATGAAATGTGACTCACCCATTAAAGAAAAGTAGAATCTCTGTGTATACAATCTCCATATACACACAAAAGAGCAGTCCATACTATATTCTTGACATGAATAATAGCAAATCACATGTTGTTTATTTTCTCAGTGAATATTACATGGTAAGAATTTCCTAGGTAATTAATAGCCATACAAATATTTTTATGCCAAGTAATGAAATCTTTTTTAGTGTATCAACGAACTGTAATTTATTTAATCATTTTCCAGCTGTTACACATTTAGAAGAAAATATATACATGAAGTTTCTATGCATTTAGTCTCCTAGAGCAGAGTTTCATATATAAAAATATGCATTATATGATTTTTCCATTATCAAAATCCCACATCATTATTCACAGAACACATAATATATATTTATCACTGGGAATACAGAAGGTTTGCAGCATGATTCTTTAATATAAGAAGGCTTCTTAATTATGAAAAAGGTTTTGTTTTAGTCTACCATTGCAAAATACCATAGATTTTGTGGCTTATACTAGGAATTTATTTTCTAAGAGTTTCAGAGGCTGGAAGCCTGAGATTATTGTGCCATTATGGTTGCTTTCTAGTAAAGATTTTTCCTGGTATGCAGATGGCCACCATCTTGCTATGTTCACGTGACTTCTTTGTAAGGGTGCTGAGAAAGAGGAAACTAGAGAGAGCAAGCTCTCTGATCTCTTCTTATAGGACGTCAATCTCATCATTAATTCCTCACCCTTATAACCTTAGCTAAACCTAATTACCTCCAAAAGACCTCATCACCAAACACCATCACAATGGGAGTTAGGGCTTCAACATATGAATTTGGGGAAATACAATTCAGTTTATAGCAGTCCTAACATCTAAAACGGTTTATTCAGGCAATTTATTGTCTTGGATACCAACCCTTTATCAGATATTTGCAGAATATTTTGATATTGAGCAAATATAGGAAAGTAGAATTAATGTTTAACAAAGCTATCTAAAATATTGTTTATTCATTATTCTACAAATATAGCATGTAAAAAGAGATATTTGAAGTGTACAAGTTTAGGGTGAATCAATGGTCACATACCAGGTATGGGATAATTAAATAACAACTGTAATTATTTTAAAATATGTAATTTTATCATCAAACAAATACATGTTTTCAGCTCATGATTTTGTAGTATCAGCAATTATGGAGTTTCAATGTATCAGCATAAAGTATAATGTAAATGTATATTTATCACCACAAAGCCAAAATCTGAATACTGATATTTTTTCTTTTTTTTTTTTTTTTTTTTTTTTGAGACGGAGTCTCGCTCTGCCGCCCGGGCTGGAGTGCAGTGGCCGGATCTCAGCTCACTGCAAACTCCGCCTCCCGGGTTCACGCCATTCTCCTGCCCCAGCCTCCCGAGTAGCTGGGACTACAGGCGCCCGCCACCTCGCCGGGCTAGTTTTTTGAATTTTTTAGTAGAGACGGGGTTTCACCGTGTTAGCGGGATGGTCTCGATCTCCTGACCTCGTGATCCGCCCGTCTCGGCCTCCCAAAGTGCTGGGATTACAGGCTTGAGCCACCGCGCCCGGCCGATATTTTTTCTTAATCTGAGATTACTGTAAACACATTTTTCCTAATTGAATTGTAAATGATAAAATATTTAATTCTTAATTTGTTAATAATTTTGTTATATCTAAAATATTTTTTATGTTATTTATAAATACTATGTGGAAATAAGTGCTTAAGATGATAAAGTTACAATGTGATTAACATTTCAAGAATTCAGGTTATATTTTCTTTTCTTTTCTTGCCAATTTCTTAATCTTGTATGGGCTTTAACTTTTAGTATAATTCAAGACATCACTGAACAAATTTGAATGCTGAGGATACATCTAACAGTCTCAAATGCATGAATAAATTTATAAACATGAGCTTAACGTTACTAAGGAAAAAATTATATTGGTTTTATAGATGCATCTGAACAAATATAAAACCCTATTGGTTGTATAGCTGCATCTGAACACATTTTTTTTTATTCTTCTCATAGCTGATACTACGTTTGCATAAATGTTTATTTAAAAAAATAGACCTTAGAGTAGGAGAAAAAACAGTAAATAAGATAGGAAAATCCTATTTTCACATTTTCTGCCTAAAATCAACTGGAATATATTTATTGGATTACCTCTTTTTATCTCAAAACTTTCCATTCCCTAACTGACTTCCGTGAAGAATGTTACAGGCTTACAACGTTTCATAAATTATCTTAATTTAGGGCACATTTGGTTCCCAAGTAAGCTTCAGCTGTCGAGACTTCACTCTGCATAGCTTCAGTATACATACGCTTTCCCTTGTGAGCAGCTGCTCAGGGCTCTGTCAGAAACTAAAGTCCACATAGGTAATCAGGTGTGCTACTAAAGATTCTAGCGGTTATACTGGTCTTATCTACTGATAATTCAGAACCTTCTACTTAAACAGAAGTATTCATCATTAGAAGTCCCTTTAAACCAGCTACATGTATGAAGATTTCCTGTTATCCAGGGATTGGCAGGCCCCAAGAAGACCATGGAGTGGCTACAGAACAGAAGGCTGTTCCTTAAACCCATCATGGTCTTAACTCAACAGATACTGAGATGTGCCTTCCTAGAAACAAAGAGACAGCTTAGAGCTCAGAAAATAGAAAAAAGACAATTGCAGAATCTAAAAAATAACACTTTTGCAAACAAGAAAATATTCTATTTTTTAATAAAGATATTTTCAGAGAAGGAGAAGATCACAGAAATGCTAGAATAATATATCCTGGTGTGTGGGAGTGGGAGAAATGTCACAGGACAGGAGTGAGATAAGTAATACATTAATTAGTAAGATTATACACACACACACACACACACACACACACACACACACACACATATATACACTTATAAATTCGGGGGTACATGTGCACGTTTGTTCCCGGATATTGATCTAGACAGAGAATTTATGACTAATTAGTAGGATTTTTAAAGAGGAGTTTCCGCTAGTAAGAATTGAAAGCCTTTTGAAAGTGCGTATTTTACATAGGAAAGCAATCTGGAAGCATGACATCAAAGTCCCTGGACTTTCATTTCGTCTCATCATTGTTTTCATTAAAGCGAGATGTAACTGGTAGTCTTTGAAATACAGAATTCAGTAAGTTCAAGCGATGTGATTTTGTGAGATTTTACCTGTCTGAACCACGGTTTCCTCAACTGTAAAAGAAAATACCAATGACTTCTCTTAATTGTTTAATAATTATGAAAATGAACATAATAGGGCTTTTCTCCTCTTCCATTCAGTTGTTTCTTTCTATGAAAACAGAAAATTGATGAAATTCTGAAAATAAGCCTTTTAAACTAAATTTCTATTGATTTGCATTCCATACTGTACTCTCGCCTCAAGAAAGTTATAGTGCAATGTACTCTTCCGGCATTAGGGAGCTATATTTTAACATCCTCTAGTGTCCCTAAAAACTCTAAATAACTTGTAAAAATTGAAGATTGCCTTTTAAAAGAATTCATTTTAATATAATAACATTTATTATAGAATAATAATTTTGCCATATTGTGTCATTTGTGGAATAATGTGAGACATTTCAATTTTAACCTTTACCATTATGAAATAAATTTCTCATAATCTGCAGTGTGTAAAGGAGCAAGAACTAGCTAATATCTTAATGTTTGCAATGTGTTTGTATGCTTGTAGCTGCAGTTTGAGTTTAAAGGTTGAAAACAAATGACAACACGTCAACAAATTAAGGCATATGAACAGGTTAGGATGGAATAAAATTTGCTTTTGCATTACTCTATTTTTGTATCCTGGACCTTAAGAAATTCAATCCTAGTAATGCTTTCAAGCCCATGAGGATTTAAGAAAAATACTCAAGAAAATAAATGTGCATTGAAGAGATTGGAGTGCAGGGAGACGGGATTTTTCAGGATGACAGGATCTCTGTTCCATGTGTGTGCACAGATACCAGAAGGCACTATCTAAGACCAGAAAAAAATAGTTTCTGTCATCTCCAGATGTAAGGAATGACTGCCCAACAGGGCTTTTCAGACTGTTGAGAAGTCTGCGGCTTCCAGTCTGCCTCCGCCATAAAACAGCCTCATCATTTGAGTGTTCCGTGAAAACCGGAGACACGTGATCTTTACTAATCAAAACACCCCCTTCCAGTAACAACCCTTCAGTATTTTCAATTCTGGTAGAAATGACAACTAAACACATACTAGAAGTAGCAAATAGAGGACACTGTCTCATGAATTGGTAAGATATACTTCACTCTCCAGGCTTTGTATAACTTAATGATATTAATTAAGAAAAAATCAAATTGTAAGCATTTACAATTTCATTTATCCTTTATAAAGTGTTAATAGGTATGCAGCCTTATGGGAGTAGTTAAGCCTAAATATCAGGAGATGATAAATATTTCAAAAAGACTGCTTTTATATAAGAACTACAATCTGCCATTGCTATGAGATATTGATATTTATCCAATTATCCATTGAGAAAAAATAATTTACTGAAAATCAAGATGTGAATTATAAAAATTATTGTGTTTAAATAAAATCCTTTTTTAATTTTTAGAAATTACCTGTTATAGTCAAAATATTATGACAATAATCTATATTATCATAGCCATATGGATGAATTTCCCTTTACATTTATGTAGGTATTTCTCTATTGTATCACCAAGGCACATTATATTGAAAGAAGAATAGGGAAACCATAAAAAATGCTCTTGAGACATGTTTAAATTGGAAAATTATTTATGTTTGTAATACATGTAATTTGTAATGTATGTTATTTGTAATTTGGAACATGTTATGCTCCTTCCAATTTTAAGAGTAGAAAGACTATACATTAGGATTAGATCTTATGTTCAAGAGTGTGAATTCAAACTCATAAACCAAAACTGTGTTGTGAATACATTTAGTTTCACAAGTGGTAACATCCTTAAAATCTTATGAAATATAAAATTTCATCATTGTCTCATTGATAAAATAAAGAAGAGCAGAAATTAGAGACAGATTTCAGGATCATCATATAAGAGTCTCTGTTTGTTGCCAACCACCTAACTTGCCAGAACTTCTCTCAAGGGAAGATGAAACATTCTTAGGAAGAGTAGTTATCCTGCTTGACCTCAGAATAGATGATTACTACTTTGCTAGCTCCTGCATATTGGTCTCTACAATACTTTAATCAAACAAACATAAGATTGACCACGTACTACTGTAGCTATAATAGTCTTTCAAGCCGGGCGCGGTGGCTCAAGCCTGTAATCCCAGCACTTTGGGAGGCCGAGACGGGCGGATCACGAGGTCAGGAGATCGAGACCATCCTGGCTAACACGGTGAAACCCCGTCTCTACTAAAAATACAAAAAAAACTAGCCGGGCGAGGAGGCGGGCGCCTGTAGTCCCAGCTACTCGGGAGGCTGAGGCAGGAGAATGGCGTAAACCCAGGAGGCGGAGCTTGCAGTGAGCTGAGATCCGGCCACTGCACACTCCAGTCCGGGCGACAGAGCGAGACTCCGCCTCAAAAAAAAAAAAAAAAATAGTCTTTCAAATGTGAAGAGATCAGTCAAGGACTGGAAACAACATCAGCGGTGATATAGTAGCCTCAAAATGAAACATACAGATTAGGAAATTTCCAACACAGTTCTCTGTAAAACTATTCTGGTGCTTGCTACGAAGAATGAGGTACCAAGTACATGCCAATCTGCTGAATGGCAAGGAAACTCATACATCCATTTATGTCATGGGATTTACTCCATTAGATAAGAACTGTTTTCTTGCCTTTTCCAGCTTATATAGGGCCACTTTCTTTCCTTAGCTGACTCATGGCCCCCTTCCTCCATCTTCAAAGTCAGTAACATCAGACCAAGATGTTTTCATGATACTATACGGTTCTCTCTTTCAATTCTGTCTTCCACTTTATGGATCCTAGTAATTACATTGGGTCCACTGACATAATCCGGAATTACTTCCCTATGTTAAGGTAAAATGACTAGCAACTTTCATTTCAACAGCAATCTTAATACCATTTTACCCTGTAATTAGTATATTACCAGGTTCCATAGGTTAGAAGGTAGACATCTATGTGTTTTTGCTGCTGCTGTTGTTGTTTTTGGTGGGAGGGAGTATTATTCTACCTACCACATCTGTTGTCATTAGGTGAAGAATATTCAGACCACAAAGTGTACAGAATCTGTCTGTGCTCTTCCAGGCACACTACAGATTGTACTAGGGCTCTGTGGGAAACCAGCGGCAGCTAGAACCATGGGGACCATGGCCAGATCCTTTGTAATACCTAATAGCATCTTTATGAGCCTTTAATGAGCTTGAGCTTGTGCAGCTTGCTTGGAGGTCAGCCAAACTTGTCTCTGGCTGCTTGGTAAGTAAAGACTGTTCAACAAATTCCAGACAAGTTCTCACCACTGTGAAGTATACCAAAGTAAGATGTCAAGCAGATAATTAAGTCATAGTTTATGATTTTATTTTATATATATGGTTTTTATAATATACATATATTCTACAAAACATCTAATTCTATAAGAAATAATTATTGATGGCCTAATTGCCTGGTATTTGTGACTGTAAATAATATAGGTCCAACTTAATTGAGAGTCCAATTTGCTTTATCCACCATAGGACCAGTCATGTAGACATTAATGACCTGCATACTTGACAAAACCCTGCATGGGAATATAACAATGTATTGTGAAAGTAACATTATAATCCACAATATCACTTATGAATTAATTCACTGTGTTTAAATGTTCCCACTCAGACATTTTTCTCTTCCCTCTTCTTCTGGGAATATCTGAAAAATAAGACAAATACAATTACTACCTAGTTATGCTAAGAATTTTAATAGCCAAGAAACACATTTCCTTCATATTCAGAGACAGAGCTCTAAAAATCTCTGAATGATTTTAGAATACAAAACCTTTCTACTCGCATTATGGAAAATATGCAGGAATATTGTAATTGTGATTTATGTTTTAGTTTCTCCCACTCTCCTGCAAATCTACTGAACTAATTTATTTCCTCTTTAAAACCTACAGAAAAGCATCTTCTATGTACATGTTTCTCTCGCCATTCTCCAAAATACAGTGTGAATCAAGTCATGGTGCTGAGCAAGAATCTTTTACCTGAGAACTGTTGATAATACTGACTAGCACTCACAAGTGCTTCCCTTGAAATATTTTCAGTCATCACAATCCTGGATGCTATGAGTCATCTGATGTGTGTGTGTGTTTTTTTTTTATTTGGTTTGTTTTTTGCTTTACATATATAGCACTTGGTCCTTATTTCACTGATGGGATAGTTAAGAAAATAGATTCTGCTGGTTGTTTCATTTTTCTTTTTCTTTTTTTAATAAAACAAAAAAATTTATTTAGAGTTTTTCAGAGTTACTCTCCGAAATCTTTCCCACAGAACCCCCCAATCTCAATGGAAGTAATATACTTAAATCATAAAAACAAGGACAGTGCATGACAGAAATCAAAATGCTATTTTGATTTCTTTAATGTCATTTATAACTGTTCATTATGACACAACTAAATAACTTAAGCATATTTATTAAATTAATAATGACAATTTTAGTTTTTCTTACAGCTGAATCCTTCAACATAAAGACAATTAATTTAGCACTCTTTTATCAGTAGACACCATTCTGCTAAATAATCAGTCAATAAAGGAAAAGTAAATAAATGAACAAAAACCAGTGAAAAATGTATATACATAGTTAATTTTATTATTGGGATAGATTGAATCTATTTATAGATGATAATAATGTTTATTTGAAGATAAAATTAGGTTTACATCATTAAGAAATTTATGTGAATACCTATTAATGTGATATATATTAATAGTATATTGATACATTAATCAGAATATATTAATGTTTCCTTATCTGTTATTTTTATTCTATTTATGACTGGAAATCTATAAAGTCAATATTAATTTTCCCTGGAAGAGAAACAAATTGATGATGAAATATCAGATACTTTCACAAAAATATGTAAGTTGAGACAATAATTTTTGGCTTTTTCACACCAAATTTAAAAATTAAAGTTATTTTTGATCAGCTTTACAATTAGTCTAAAAATTAGTTTAGAACTTTAAAAACAAAGAAAGTCAAAATGAGAAGCAGATGGGCCTATACTTCTGTAACATGAACTGTCTGTTTCTCCTTATGATCAAAAGAAAGGCAAGAAAGGAAAATGGAAAAAAACACCCAAGATTTCACAGACATTGCTACACATTGCCATGTATTCATTAGATAGCCAAATATATTCATATTGAAACACTCATTCTTACTCAATATGTTCATACTATCATGTTTGAGTCCTTGGTTTTAAAAATATTTGATTGAAATTAGGTATTTTATACTCAAAGTATTAAGGGTAGATATTAATATAAATTTTGTTTGTAGTCTAAGGTTTATATTTTTATAATATTGGAGACAGCGAAAATGTTTACTTAACCTGACATTACTTCAATTGTGACACATAAATACTCCTACAGTCTATATTTTAATAAATGTACGACCCACTCAAAGGCATAATAGACACATATTAAATTGTTAGTTTTACCTTATTATGTGTATTACAAAAAAATATGAAAACCTGTATTTTTACCAGCAATCACTAATCTCCAAAATTCTAAGCTCATTAGGGGGATAGAAACACCTAATTTTCACTGAGATTGATGAACAACTTATGGTAATGGCACACAGATTGAGAGAATTTTATGCTAAAAAAATTAAAAATAAATAGGAGGGTATCCAATAATAAAATTTTAGGATTTATAGATCCTCTGTCCTTCAAATACTGCAATATTGGACCAAATATATAATTTAGCACTAAGGTCCTGAAAATAGAACTTACTAATAAAGAGTTGCTTCTTCGTTCTCTATTATGCTCACACGTGCTGCAGAAATATATCAAGCCATCATCTTCTGGTTTCTAGTCCATCACTGGCGTATTATTTCTCAGATCACATTTTTGCCATATATTCTTTGTTCAGACTGAGAGTTCATGCAATTTCTCAGTCTCATCCTGGTACTACCAGTACTACCTCACTGACAAAATATGTATGTTTCAAAGACATTTTTAAATCACATTTATGTCAAAAATCATACTTTTATTGCTGAATTACATTATAATCAAGTGTTCGTATGAGGGAAATAATACCATTTTAAGCTAAAACATTTGCTTTGCATTTTTCACTATTTTATATCAGGAAACTTTGATCACTACTAATAGCCATCTGTCTCTTTCCACTCAAACTGAAGCATCTTCCGCAAGACTGTGATTGTCTCCCCAAGTATTCCCATTTAAATATCACCTGTTCTCTTCTGCAGGAATTTGGTCTTTATTACCTGTTCCTGAATGACTCTTTCCTATTTCATTATCCATAAATCCTCTCATACTCTCTTTTTTAAAAAAATCTCTCAAATCCTTTCTCTTTTTTCCCCCTCCACTTACATTTCTTTGCTTAGGAACTTTCAATCCTCTTTTTAGAATGGTACAATAGCATGTTAACTGGTTTCAGGTCTCCAGTATTACCAAGCTCCCCATTTAATATGACAACTAAAATGGATTTCTGAGACACACTAAGTGCATTGATTTAACGCCCTATTCACAACTTTCTGTCTAGCTCATAACAATATCTTTTATATTGTGTCCCAAAGAATATCAATTGAAAAATCAAAATGGGATTAGGGGAAGAGAAACAACATTCCATAGATAAATAAGCTTAGGAAATTGCAGACATAATTCTTTTCATTGCTGTAGGCCTTTCAGGGTATTTTGAAGTTTTAGGCATGTTGAATATCCAGGAAGAAAGAATAGTATGCAGCATTTTCCAAACCTATTTGTTCATAAATTCTGTGGCCTAGACAAGGAGCCTGTAAATAATTAATGAACACAATTTGAAAAATGTTGGGCTTATGGACAGTTTCAAACTTTCATGTGTGGCAAATAGGAGTGCCTCTAATTCTGTCCACATCTAAAACCGGGCTCAAATCAACTCTGCTCTTCCCTGTTATTCTTGCTACACTGAAACAGTCACTTACAGTGCCTCCATTGGTGATCATATTTCCTTTATTATTTTTTTTTCCAAGACAAGCTCTTGCTCTGTCACCTACCCAGGCTGAAATGCGATTGCAGGATCACAGCTCACTGCCGTCTCAACCTCCTGAACTCAAGCCATCCTCCCACTTTAGCCTCCTGAGTAGCTGGGACTACAGGTGAAACCACCATGCCCACCTATTTTGTGTGTGTGTGTGTGTGTGTGTGTGTGTAGAGACAAAGTTTCCTCATGTTCCCTATGTTGACAAGTCTGGTATTGAACTCCTGGGCTCCCATCATTCTCCTGCCTCAGCTTCCCACAATGCTGAGATTATAGGTGTGAGCCACCATGCCCAGCCTAAATTTGCTTTTATATTTGCCTAATATGTCCTTTCCTGGGAAAACTCTTGTCCCACTCTCAAGAATCAGCACAAGTATTGCTTTCTTTAATCCAATATCTACCCTCCCCAACCTGTTACTTAAAATCATTTGAGAAATCTCTAGATCTTTACAAGTGAGGACCCAGTGTCTGTTTTAATTCCTGAAGTTGGTTCTGAGAAAGTGTAAGTGCTGAGAGCCATTGCTCTGATTCTCATAAAAATAAATCATGCCAACATTGGGCCACTGTTCTAGCTGATGCCCCTATTACAGCACTCGTCATGCTGCAGTGTTAGTTTACATGTTTTGTCATTAAATCAGGACTATTACTGATGTTTGTATTTCTGTAAAGTACTACTATTCTGATACAGAATAAGTATTTGGTAAGTATATATTATTAATTAGCAAAAAAAGTGTAGTCTAAAATTGGACTTCAACTTCCTAGTAGATATGGACATTTTACAAATATTTATTATTTTGTATTATAACAGAAAGGCAAAAAACTCACATCCGCATATAAGTGCCATCGTCATGAACCAACAACTATTTTAAACAGGTAAATTAGAAAGATAACGTTATTAAAATTTTGAGAATTGTATGAGTAAAAATTGTATGTCCTTGTATTTGGAAGAAGACTGTATAGTAAACAAACCTGGAGGGCCAAGTTAATAATCATGGTTGTTGAAGTACTATAAATCACTTAAGCTTTGGAAAGATAGATTACACAAAGACTCGGCAAACTTGTTGTGGTAATGGTATTTAACATAATGAGATAAAAATTACTATATGGAAGACTATGTATGGAATAAATGATTTATTTTGCCAAAAGCACTGTATAAGTTTGGGGGGTAGCTCTTAACAAAATATGTCTGAAAAATATTTTTCAAAACAGTAAAAAGAAAATTGACTCTCAATGTAAACAGTGAGTTTGCAAATAACCTATCCTTAGAGCACCACTCTTAAATATATGGTTAAATGTAGCAATATCAGAAACCAATCAGAAACATTTAAATAAAATTAAAACCTTAGATGTAACAAATTGAAATGAAATGAAGGCCTTACTGAAGAGTTAGATCATCAGATTTCTAAAAAATAATCCCCAAAAGAACACAGAAGCCAGTTTAACCTTGGTGAAAGTTTATTTCCCACCCCAAATCCATTCTTTTCTTTTTCATTTGCAGCAAAATCCTGATTTTGGGGGAGTGGCATTGTGTCCATCTATAAAACTTTATATTTCCAATGATTTGAGCAGGACCAAGTCATGGCCAATAAGGTGTAGGTGGAAGTTTTAGATAAGACTTCTGGAAAACTTTTTATTACGAACTGAATTTACCTGGCAGTATTTTATAGTCCTTCTGCCTCTCATGAAGACATGACAGCTGGAGCTACAGTGATTACCAGTGGCAATGAGATGGTCTTGAGGATGAAAGTCACTTGCAAAATATGTTGAGCAGAGAAGAGACAGCCTAAGTGTTGTGCATTATGGAGTCATCACACCTACCCTACATTATTTACTTTTTCACATTTTAGTTTATTTCACTGAGTTGATTTTTTTTTTTCATGTCTGTTGCTAGTAACAAAATGCAGTACCAAATTGATAGACAGTGCTCCTTCTCAGAAGACTATCATCTCACTGGTGCTATTTAGTACTTTTTTCCTAGGAATACATGCCTAAATATCTTTCCTTGACATGTAAAAAGGGAACCTAGAGAAATATTATTATTTTCTGGCTTTTCTGAAGGTCCTGTCTATCCTCTGGATGACTGACATCCAACATGACCATAATGGAGAACCTAATCACTATTCATAAGCATTACAGAAGTATGTACAACATTCTTCCAGTACTGAAGTAAAAGATACCCTGTGGTCAATTAATTAGGGAGCTTCAACATTTAGAATAAGTGTAATCATTGGCACATTTTTCTAAATCATTTTATTTAAGAGACATTCTTCATGCATCTGTAATTTGATCAAGGTGAGTTAAGAATGCTCTTAGGGAAGCATGACTGGACTTGACTGTAACTAAGGAAACACATATTAAAATAATTACATTTAACTGTGTTCATAGAGCTTGAAGAATATATGAAGAGAAGGGAGATAGACTAAAAACAAAAGAAATAATGGGACTGAAAGGTAAAATATGATAATGTTTTGAGCATTAGTCACTGGAGAATGTGCCTAATTTAAATAATTAAATTTGCAGTCTCTGTGTATTCATTAGCACAAGTCCAATTCTGACTGTTAGGCTGTAATGAATTCACCAAAATAGTGCCACCCTGTTGGGATGTCTTTGACTGGACAGCTGGCAATTCTCAAGTGATTTATCTCAGTCACTGGCATTCAGTAGCCTCAAACAGACCACCTCTACAGGAGCATGACTTTGCTCAATAGTCTTCATAAATCAGTTTTATTCAAATTTTAACCTATTTTATTCCAAAACCCATATAAGAAATATAATATGGAGAGAACAGGAGTGTTTTGTCATTCTCATTCTTAACTTCTATACAATCTCTTCTAATTGCTCATTTTCTTATATCTGGCTTTAGTTCTTTCATCACTTATGAAATATAGCCATTTATCCAAGGTTCAGTGCTTGGATGATGCCCTTCCTCATAAAACATCCTCCAGTTATTACAAATGAAACCTTAAGAACTACAACCTCATCTCCTTTTCGGTTAAATTCCTCCAGAGCTGCTATACTTGTTGTCTTCAATCATTTTCCCTTTCTCTGCTTAATCTACCCTAATCCAACTTTTAACTTCTCAATGAAACTGCTATGTAAACATCATGAGTACCCTTCATGTTGCTAAATGCAAAGGTCAGTGTTCTTTCTTCATCTTCCTTGATCTAACATCAGATTTCCAGTTTATCACCCCCTCCTTATCAAAATACTCTCTAGCTCTTTATTTTCCAGGACCCTAGATATTTTTGAGGTCACTTATAACTCAATGATTCCTCATTATCAGGTATTTCTGCTGATTTATTCTCTTCTCTCCAATCCTTCACATTGGTGTGTCTGGGGCTCAGTCTTGATCCTCTTTTGTTCGCCATCAATACTCATTTCCTTGGTATTCTCAGGACTTGAAATACCGTGTCCGTTATCATCTCATTTCTGAGGCTCAATACCAGTGAAAACATGCATAAGTTGCTTATCCTTTCTATTAATCACTTTCCTTATTTGTAATATAGAAGCAAAATACAAATTTACCTATTTCTTTTCGTTCTTCAAGGCCGTTCTCCCACTGTCTCTACCTTGTAAAATGATTGTGTAAATTAAATATTAATGTATTTAAATTTATCTTGGCACACAGTAGGAGTACTAGATATGTAAACTAGAAAAAAGGGTGACAGACTAGGGAGAAAGGTTAGCAAGAGAATTTGCTCTTCAGATGTGACCGAAAGTATTCACATCCATTGATCTGAGATTGCCATTCTTGCTTCTTCTCTGGAGAGCCTCCATGACTTTGAATGACACACTTTAATGCTCGGGCCTCGGTTTTGTTTCCAATAAAAGAAAGGGATTGATCTAGATGACTTCCCAGATCCCTTATAGCACTAAAGATGCATACTTCTCTTGAGTGTTCAGGATCAGGGCAAAGTTTTACACCAAAACCAGTCCTTGCCCTTTGAACATGACAGTTCCAGGATATTTATTTTTCACATTGATTCTAAAGGATATTCAGAAGGAGGGTGAGATTTGCAGTTCAACATTGGTTAGGAAATGAGAAAGGAGCTGATGTTCATCCAAATTACCTGGTATGACTTCTGGATGATGAGAATCCTTGAAAAGAAATAAAAGGACAATTAATGAGTAAGACAAAAATCATAATATTAATAAAAGCAAGGGTGATATTCAATATATCACAATATTAACACAGTATTAACAATAGGAACGGCATGGACACTGACAATGAGAATATCTTTCAGGTATGTAGGTATATTCCTGCTAAATGCCACCTCTGAGTGTAGGAAATTTTTGTGGGACTAAGAAAGGTCAATTAAGATAACCTAGATGAAAGAAAAAATAAGGAGAAATTGCTATTAGCTCACTCTGGGAATAGTTAGAAGTTTAAATTTTAATAAGATTTGGAAAGAAAATATATTAAATTCTCTAGCGTATTAGTCCTTTAAAAATATTTTCAGACTCACAAAATTTCCCATTACACATTCTGCACTTTGAGCCACCAAGATGATCATCTTTTTAAAAGATGACTGTGAATATGCTATTGTTTCTATATTATAAACAAGGACAGTGATGCACTGAGAGGTTAGGCAACACATGCATGTTTTCATAGGTAGTGAGTGGCAGAAATAAGATGATACTTCAGGTATTCTAGCTTCTGGGTCCCTCCCTTAGATTTGTACCGACCATTTCTTCTCACTGGACCTTTCTGCTTACTACTCTTTTTGAAAAATGCTGTAGATAGAGGACTAAGAATGCCCTCTAACAGCAAACAGTGTAGATATTTCAGAGGAAGGGTTTGTTTTTATCACTCAGTATTAGAAAACCTATTTTGATCTCAGTAGAAATGAATTTATTTGGCAACTTCATTAAATTCTGCACATTTATTTTTCTGGCAATAGAACTCAAGTGAGGTAGAGGCCTCTTAGATCAGCATTCAGTTTCCTGTCTCTCATTTCTACTCCCTTGTACTATGAGGTAGTAGCAGCTTGAATGCTTCTGAGCCTCTCAACAGCTGATGCTCCTGTACTCTCTCCGCCACTTGGCTACTGACTTCTGGCAGCTTGCACTGGCAAGTATGGTCCCCACTGTTTCTAGGCTCGGAGGAGCAAATGCATATAGCGTGGTGGTTAAGAACACAAGCTCTAGTGCCAGATTTCTGGGATTCAGATTCCTACTCTGACACTTACTCAGAGTGTATGACTTTGGACAAGATACATATCTTCATGTCTCAGATTTTTTTTTAATCTATAAAGTTAGGATCATAATAGTACATAACTGATATAATTGTTGTAAGGATTAAATACGTTCATCAGTCTATGGTGCTTAGTAAGTGCTCAGCAAGTCCACATTGTGATTTATTATTAAGCTTCAGTTAATTTACTAACACTAACATTTCCATAGAAACTTCAGTTTGCTTTTGAATTTTTTGATTATTCTAGAAAAAAAGCCTTTTTAAAATTACTAATATACTATGAATAAAGATAGTATACCAGTATTAAAAAACTGTACATTGTTTAAGTTCTTATTATTCAGTGTGCCTCTCTTTTATTTAGTAGCCCTTCCAACCCTGCATTTCTTTGATTCGTACGATTTTGCATTATTTTGATTGCAGACACACACAATTAAAACTTCATTCCCAATATTTCACTTTTACAATTAGAATATAATGATCCTGTGCTTTGTATTTTTCTACATATATTTAAAAATAAACCTGTTTCAATGACTGCCATTAAAAATATTAAAATGCAACTGTTGTGTTAATGCTTAGGAAATCTTTTTGAACGGGTTTTAAGCATGCATCAGTTATCAAGGAGATATGCCAAGGGGGCTCAGTTGATTTTTGGTGATACTAAGGAAGTTCCTGACTCCCGGGCCTGCAACAAAATGAAAAAGAAACCAGACTGCCTTTGACACTCACTGGGATATTCATCATCATTTCAATAAGGGAGGATGGACAGGGTGATTACTTCAGAAGCTCATTATCTTTCTCTAGTCCTTATGCCTATAATTCCAGTACTTGCCAATCCAGAGCAAGATTTTCCAGCTTAAAAATATGGCTAATATTTTTATAAGTCCTGCGTTTTATAGGGTACTCTTAGGAGTTGGAATAAAGAAGGAAAGCACTGGGACATTTTCATGGTCAGAATATTGGTATGATTTTCTTTCCTTGAAAATACAAGTGAAGTTCAGGATTAGACTGTTAATATATTTAGCCCTAAATATATTATGAATCAAAACTTTCTTTTTACTGGTCAGAAAAACTAAGAAGCCAGAGAAATGTTCTAATCTAATCTATCAGGTACAATACTCTAAGTAAGTGAAGGTAGATACAATTAAAGTAATTCAATCAATATTAATTAACCCTCCCCCACTTCATGTACATTTCTTTGGCAGAGGTTTAAGAGGAAATAGACCAATGAGGTATAAGTTCTGCCTTTATACCACTGTATTTAGGGAAAATAAACGGTGAAAGTTGATCCTAATCTAATTAGTAGAATCTGGAGAGACTTTTTAAATGCCCGAGCCCTGTTCACAAATCAGGACTACTAGGATTAGACCATCCCTATCATAAGTTTAACTAAAATCCAAACCTAAGCCTCCAACTCTCCCTGGCTTTAGAGGTAGGGGCCTGCGTAGGTAAAGCATCCTTCAAAAAGAGCCACTAACACCACTTCCACCAGAGGGTGCAGTCTTCCTGAGACAAAGTAAACCAAAAGAACAAACTCCTCCTCCTCTAGAACCATTGACAGAAGAATGAAATGGAAAGAGTTGTACAGTTCATGACACATAAATTCTTTTATTTTCGCTCTTGCTCCCAATAAACTCAAATTTCTTTGAGTTGTAAAACCCTTTGATTGTAACTATTTTCAGCAGGTTTTCATTCTTCATCAAATAGTTATTTCAAACTCTGATGTATGAGGCATTGGGCTAGATGTGAAGATCCAAGAGTCAGTCAAGGAAACATGATTAGACACATAGGGTAGTAGAATTTTCAGACAAAAAACAGCTTCTACCTTTTAGGTACCTGTTGTTAAAATGTGCTTAATTTAGTTGACCATGATTAGGTCAGGAAAAGTTGAAATTCACTATACAAAATGAATTGCAAATCTTCCTGACTTATAAGAGTTTGTACTTGTAAACATAATATTAATATGTTCTATAATCTAGCCCCAAATTTTTACTCCAAAGGTATCTAGTATAATACCTGAAAAAGTGTGCATTCTAGTTAGACTAAACTCTCAATCCAATTAAAATGGATTGTTTCACAGCACACCTTACCATTGGATGACTTAGCACAATGTGGTTACCTCAGCCTAGAATCCCTCTTCCTCTTCCTCCAACCTTTCAAATCATAAAAACCAGCTCAAATTTTACATAATCCATGAGTAATTCTCCAAGTGAAAGAAATGTATTTGAGTTTAAAAACTCTTTGGTTAAAGTATTTTTAGCAGGTTTTCATTCTTCATCAAATAGTTTTTGCAAACTCTAATGTATGAAGCATTGGGCTATGTGTGAAGATACAAGTCAATGAAACATAATTAGACATAAAAGCTAGTAGAGTTCTCAGACAAGCAAGTAAATCACTATGATACCTATGTATTTGTAGTTCTAATATAGGGTTCTAGGCAACTAAAAGATAGTCATACATCCCAGGTTCAGGATGTCAGGAAAGACAACCTTGAAGACATGAAGCCAAGGGTGCCTAGGACTTAGCAAATCATTGGTTGAAATAATTAATGAGCTCCAAGTTAGAATTCTGATTATTTCAATTTGCTGCTCAAAATCTTGTAATGACTCCTTATGTTATACAAAATAGAATCTATGCTGCTAAGCACTTATAGCTGCACAGGAGGTAGTCAAATGAATAGGGGCACAGGAATGGAAAGGAAAAATATTTTTGGCATAAAAAAAGCCCGAAGGAGAAAGAGCATGGCACACAGAGTAGTTGTCATACTTTCTCACCTTCCTAACCCACCACATAATGAAACAGGCTTTATCTGACTTTATGTAAAAATACTGCAGCATCTTTTAAAAAAAATCTTCACCATCAGATGGTAAGTTTTTTATTTGAAAGAAGTTGTTATATTCTTCAGAATGTCATATACACACAGCCTAGGACGCTGATCAATTAATTGTCTTGAATACGATTAAATATTATACAATATTATTGTTGAAAGGAGAAAGGATGAGTATATAGGAAAATTAGGTGTTTTCTCTTTATATATTTTATATGCTGTCAAGTGCTATCAATTATTAATTAATATTGAATTTATCTTCTGTGCTTTCCAGAAATTATTTTAACTTACCCTTCACTCTGACGTGTCCAGTTTTTGTACATAGCCAACTACAATGGTTTCTATCAGAGCTCTCCACTTACAATGTCAGAAGTTGATGTAATGTTTAATGCCTCTGGCGCCAAAAGTCTTTCATCTTTCCTGACTATATTGAGCTAGAACTTTATCCCTTCTTTCTGTAGGGTCAGAGAAAAATGTAATTCCATCTGTATTCAATTTTACCATGGTTTAAAACATGAGCTATAGCCTAGGAAAACATGTGGTGGCCACTTAGCAAATATCATCGCTGTCACACTTCTTTTCCCTAGAATGACACTGATTCCTCTTCGATACTGCCTTCATAAGCTTCTGTTTCTTATTGGTCTTACCTTTCTTCTTTCACTTTTTTTGAATGGAGAGTACCAATAACTTTTTGGTTTTTTTCTGAACCAGTTGTGAGCAATTTAAAGATTTGATATTCCATCCCCAAATTCCTAAGTGTGCAATTCCTGAAAACAAGGACATTTTCTAACATAACCACAATATGATCATCAAAATCAGGAAGTTAATACTGGAAAACAAATATCCTCTGTTATAAATTGAGTTGTATTTCTCTCAAAATTCACACATTGAAGTTCCAACCCCCAGTACCTCAGAATGTGATTCTATTTGGAGATAAGGCTTTTAAAGAGGATATTAAGATGAAGCCTGTCTAATCCAATCTGATGGGTGTCCTTATGAAAAGAGAAAATTCAGACATGAAAAGAGACACTAAGGGTACAGATGCACAGAGAAATGATTAAGTAAACAAGCAACAAGAAGGAAGAAATCTGGAAGCCAAAAAGAAAAGCCTCAGGAGATATCAACATTGCCAGCACCTTGATCTTGGAAATCCAGCTTCTAGTGCTATGAAAAAAGTAGTGTTTTAATTGTTTAAGCTACCCAGTCTGTTATTTTATTATAGAAGTCCTAGTAAGCTAATATACCAATGAATATGCAAACCCCATTCAAGTATTTTAAGTTGTCCAATAATAAAATGTATAGTGAAATATCGAAACAATTGTCAGTTGTATTTAGTCATGTTTCTTTATTCTCAATAAATCTGGAACAGTTGCTCGTTCTTCCATTGACTTTCATGATTGTAACACTTGAAGAATAGACTTGCAGAGCTATTTTATAAAAATACATTCAATTTCTCTTATAATTCCTGATGATTAGATTCAGGTAATACATACTAATTTAGTCACTGAATCCTGTGTTGGACTTTGTCCCAGTGCTTGTGATATAAAGTTGATCATTTGATTAGGGTTTTGTTTACTGTGATTATCTAATTTAAAGTTTGTCCTTTTCCTTTTATGATTATTTAAGTTTGTTGTTGGTGTGTTAATTTTCATGGGGAAATAGTTTGAGCCTAGGTAAGTATCTTGGTTGCTATACTTTGGATGTTTGTAGCCTTCAATCTTTATGTTGAAATTTAATTCCCACTGCAGAGCTGTTGAAAGATGAGGCTTAATGGGAGGTGTATGGGTCACAGAAGTAGATGCCTTATGAATAGACTAATGTTCTCTCTCAGGGGTAAAAGAGCTCTTGCAGGAGACCTGGTTGTTAAAAGGTGCCTAGCATCTCGCTCCTCTCTTGCTTGATTACTCTCTTGCTATGTGGTATGTGCACACAGCAGGTCTCATTTACCTTCTGCCACAAATGGAAATGGCCTGAGGCCCTGACCAGTACCCAATCTTGAACTTTTCTGGCCATCAGAATTGTGGATCAAATAAACCTTCTTTCTTTATAAATTTCCCAGGCTTAGGTATCCTTTATAGCAACACGAAACACTCTAAGACACTGATTCTTATCAAAATTTTAAGCACCATTTTTAGCATCCATGATTATTCTTGTCTGTATCAAATTCCATGATGTTTACCAGACGGTGCATTTTTAATTCCTTCATTCCTTCTATATACATAATTTTCTTCCGTAAAGGAAGATTTATCTTCTATTTATTTATTCATTCATTTATGTAATTTATATATTTATTTATGTTAATGTTTAAATCATACCAGATTTTAAAAATGGGAGTCTCTTCAAGCTGGCATCTGTGTTCTTTTGACATGTCTTCAACATTCTTTGATGTTTTCCTTTACAACATGACATTCCAGGCTCATCTTTTACTGTTCTACTCCTAAAATTGGTGATTTCCTCAAGAAACTTTGGTTCTTGTTAATGACAATTATATTAATATTTAGAAGCCACGATTCAGGTGCTAAATGAGCTCATTTTATTGAGGTGTCACTTCTCCCAGACCCTTTCAGTTTAGGGGACAGAAAATATGTGTGCATTTGTGTGTGCATGTGTATGTGCATGTATATAAAACCATGAGTTCACACTGATAACACTAATTCCAATCAATATCATAGATTATTTTTCTTTTTATATTTATAGCTTTCCTTTCTAACAGTGAGAAATAGATCTGCTCAATATTTATCAATGTAAATAGACTCAGCTCTTGTGTATGTAAAAATCTGTTGATGACTATATCTAGTGTGAACACTCTCTGCCTCTGC
>NW_012119744.1:1013994-1113077 GCF_000951035.1 Colobus angolensis palliatus | reverse complement strand
CATGTATATAAAACCATGAGTTCACACTGATAACACTAATTCCAATCAATATCATAGATTATTTTTCTTTTTATATTTACAGCTTTCCTTTCTAACAGTGAGAAATAGATCTGCTCAATATTTATCAATGTAAATAGACTCAGCTCTTATGTATGTAAAAATCTGTTGATGACTACATCTAGTGTGAACACTCTCTGCCTCTGCCCCTTTCTTAGACTCCACCATTCCATGCTTGGCCACTACCACAACCCCCTGTCTGAATATCTTCTTCCTCTACTCAGGGTGGCAACTATTTCACTAACACAAGACTAACTTGCTCTTACCCTTAGGTGAATTATTTAGAAAGGAAGAAAGCAAAGAAACATACAAACTATTTTTTAAATTAAACATTTTTTCTAACTACAGAATTAGAGATGTTCCAGATATCTACCAAAATATCAGTTAAAGTGATTCCAAAATTGCAATAATCTTTCTTCTATAACTGTTTAATTAGGCAATCTTATCAAATTCTTCTAATGAGATTACAAACAGGTGTGCATTTGGACAAGCTCTCCCCTTCTTTAGCTTTTTCATTCTGTTTTCTAAGTATTGAAAGCAGTCATGTTCACTTGATTGAACAAAGACCACCTGGGAGCATACAGCTTAAATCTATAAAATTTTTATGTCACATGTATCTTAACAAATAGAAAAAAAAATACTGATGCATTAGTCCTACTCCACAACAATAAAATCATAATCTCTTGTGTAAGGCCCAATCACGGGCATTTTCTAAAACAGTCTCTGTTTTTTTGCTTGTTTGTTTGTTTTTTGAGACAGGGTCTTACTCTGTTGCCCAGACTGGATGGAGAGCAGTGACACGATCTCCATTTGTTTCTATCTTTAGTTAACAATCACTGTAAAATGTTCTCCCACTCTTTAAAACTTACCATCAAAATAACATACAGCCTAAATTTACTGTAATAGGCAAATACTAAACTTGCCCTTATACTCTCTACCCTGTGAGGTTCTGGCCTTATATAATCTAATTTCCTGTAATGTGGGTAGCATTTGTTTTTAGCCAATAAAAAATGTCAACTGTGAAGTAATTTTACAGATGTCATACAGGTTCCAAATCAGTTAATTTTGATTCAATCAAAATAAGATTATCTTGGATGAGCATGTGTCTTAGTCTATTTTCTGATGCTATAACATTGCTAACCACTAGGTAATTTATATAAAATAAAAGTTTATTTCTTACAGTTCTGGAGGCTAGGAAGTCCAAGAACATGGTGCTGGCATCTATTGAGGATCTCCTTACTGCATCATCAGATAAGAGAAAGTTGAACAGCAAGAGAGATCAAGGCACCAGAGGCCAGACTCTCTTTATAACAGACTCTCTTTATAACTATCTACTGTCAAGATAACCTCTCCCTGGATAGCAATGTTAATTCATCCATTCATGAGGGTTGTGCCTCCATGACCCAATTACCTCTCGTTAGACCTCACCTCCAAAAACTGCTGCATTTGGGATTTAGTTTCCAACACATAAACTTTTAGGGGGATACATTCAAACCAATAGAAACATGACTTAATTAGTTAAAATCCCTTAAAAGTGGGACTGGGCACTCCTTAATGAGAAAGACTCTCTTCATCACTGGCTTAAAAAAAAAGTAAGCTCTTCTGTTGTGAGAAGCCCTATGGAGAGGGGAATGTGACAAGGAGCACGAACAGCTACTAGAAGCTAAGGGTGTCCTCTTGTTGACAACCAACAAGAAATCTGAGATCTCCATCCTACAACTACAGAGAAATGAATTCTGCCAACAACCCGAGATCTTGGAAGATGATCTTTCTCTAGCAAATCCTTTAGATGATGATGCAGCCTGACCAATACCTAAACTGAAGCCTCTGACACCCTAAGCAGAGGACCCCATTAGGTTCCATCCAGACTCCTGACCCACAAAAACTGTGAAGTAGTAAATGTGTGTTGTTGAAAGTTGCTAAATAAATGAGATGATGTATTATGCAGCAATAGAAAACTAATACAATTGCCAACATCGTTTTGACTGCTGGGCAATATTCCTATCCTTTAAAGGGAATTTATCTTATTTGGTTACACACATGGAAAAAGTAGAGAATTGGACATAGGGTAGATGATCAGGAAAACTTTTTTATTGATTGGAAATATCTGATAAAAATAATCTATGGTATAATGAATATGTCTGGTCTGTTATATTTCAGCTTTCCGAAGACTATTTACACTTCCAAGGAGCACTTTTGATGTCACCATCTTCTTCCTTTGTGCTGAAAGTCAATAGTTTGACATATTTTTTCCAATGGATCTCTTATAAAATGCATATTTTAGTCCCTCCCACAGAAATAATATGTTAAAACCTAACCCCTAATACAAGGGTATTAAAAGGTAGGGACTTTAGGAGGTAATGAGGCCATGAGGGTGAAGCCCTCATTATGGGATTAGTGTTTTTGTATGAAGAGAGAACAGAGGAGAGATTCTCTCAATCAGATTAATAGATAGATAGATAGATATTAATAGATAGATCGATAGTTATAGATGTAGACATACATATAGATATCTCTCACCCGCCCTTAACCCCCTCTCTCTGCCGTGTGCCAGTACAGCACAAAGTTGTCAATCTGTAAACTAGGAAGAGGACCCTCACCAGAAATCAGGCAGACCAGCCTCTTGATCTTGGACCTTACAACGTTCAGAATTGCTAGCAATAAATTTCTATTGTTTAAGCAAGACAGTCTATGGTATCTTGTTATAACAACCCAAGCTAACTTAAATAGGGTCATGTTCTGCCTTGGGACATTGGTGAATAGCTTTTATAAAAATAAATCAGTGAGTGTAAAATATAGCACTGAGAGCATTTTAAATTTTCTAGTATTGTTATCTTCTTTAATGAAAACAACATCAATTGAATTAAGCCCAACTTCTTTCCACTCATTCATACTTACTCAGGCCATCAATACATACATATTCTTCAATCAGACAAACTATGAAAGTTCTTTTTTTCTTTCCTCTAGTGTAATATCTCTCTTACAATGTTTATGAAAACACTTTTACACAAATATTCCTAGGATGAAAAGAAAAGACTTTCTCTTAAGTAAAAGTTGGCCTGGAGGGAAAAATAAAATACAGTAGGTTAGAGCTGGAGATAATAAAACTTCTGAGCAAACTTTGAAGCTCCCTGAAAGTACTAGAACAGCTTTTGATAAGTGCTATCACTGGGTGCAATTGTCTGATTTGGTCTTAAATTTTATCATTCTTTTTATTCCGCATAACTTCACACTTCAACCAAATTTGTTTCCATTTGTTTTATGTCTTCTGAGCCTAGTTTTCTAGTTCAAAATGGGCTACATCTTCACCATAATTTCTAACTACTATTCTATTTAAAACTAAGTTCATGTTCTACCTTCTCTATAAGAAAGGCTAATGCTCCTTTGAATTATCAATATATAATACAGCAAAGTATCTTTCTGGTAAAGGGAGGGAGGAAAGGAGGAGATTGTGGACAATGAGTTACTCAAGGGAGCTTACTATAAGATTTTTGTTTATTTTTTAATATTTTCTTTTTAAAAATAATTTCAACTTTTATATTAGATTCAGGCAGTACATGTGCAGCTTTGTTACATGGGTATATTGTGTGAAGGGTGAGAATGTAAATTAGTTCAGATACTGTAAATTTTTTTCATTATTGAATACTTTATCTTTTTACAGCAGTTTTGGGTTCATGGCAAAATTAAGAGGAAGGTAGAAAGGTTTCACATACACACCTTACCCCTATACGTGTGAATCCTCCTCCATCATCAACATTCTCCACCATAGTGGTACATTGATTATAACTGATGATCTTGCATTGACACATCATAATCACCCAAAGTGTTTAATTTACGTGACACATCATAATCACCCAAAGTGTTTAATTTACATTAGGGTTTGCTCTTGGTGTTATACATTCTATATGTTTAGAAACATGTAATGACATGTATTTATATAGTACCATACTGAATATTTTCACTCCCTAAAAATCTTCTATGCTTCACCTGTTCATCCCCTCTCTCTCTTAATGCTTGGAAACCACTAATCTTTTGTAGTATGCTATAAATTATATTTTATGGCTATAAGATTAAAGATGGCCGTAAGGCCCACTCAAACATCTCGCAGAACCCATGCTATGTGACACTTAGCAATATGATATAACATGGCCTGGAGACTTTTAATCCTGGCCCAGGGATTACTAGGTATTTATAATGACAGCACTTAAAAACACTGCTGTCCTGGAGACAAGGCCACCTCAGCACAGATACAACTTTTGTGAACCTTAAAACAAAGCTTACTCTTTTAAGAATACCTTAAACTTCCTTTATGAAGCAAACACCTGCTAACAGACTGGACTGAATGTAAGCATAAGAAAGGGGGAAGAATTCCCTAAACTCTGAGAATGGTCTCCAGATGGAGATCCTCCCAGTCAAGCACTCTTCCAACCCCTCACTGGATATGGCCCAGCCCATGAACCAGCTCTCACTTTCCATCTTGTAAGAGCACTCCCAGAATAAACATCAGATTCATCTTTAGTGTGAATTGGACCGAAGGGAACATATCGCCCCTGGGAGAGTTGGTTAACAGGGGCCACGCAAGACCCTAAACATGACATCTTTTTGCTGTCACCGTGGTTTTGCTTCTTTAAGAATGTAATGTTGTTGAAGTCATACAGCATGTAGCTTTTTTTAGTTTATATTCTTTCACTTGGTGATACTTATTTAATGTTTCTCCATGTTTCATGGCTTAAAAGCTCATTTCCTTTTAGAACTGAATAACATTCCCTTGTCTAGATATGCTACAGTTTATTAACCCAATCACCCACTGAAGGATGTCTTGGGATTCTAGGCTGAGGTAATCACATTAGAAAATATAAATAAAGTTGCTATAAGTATCCATGCACAGGATTTTGTGTGGACATAATTTGTATCGCTAGGTTTTACGGTACAGTATGTTTAGTATTATAATAGATCATGAAATTATCTTCAAAATCTGCTCTACAATTTTGCATTCCTACCAGCAATTAATGAGAGTTCTTGCTATTCCACATTCTTGTCAGCACTTGGTGTTGTCAGTGTTTTAGATTTTGGCCATTCTAGTAGGCGCATAGTGGTATCTTAAGGTTTTCTTGATCTGCAATTCCATGATGACATATGTATTAGGGTTCTCTAGAGAGACAGAACTAATGGAATAGATTATATATGTATGTATGTGTGTGTGTGTGTGTGTTTGTGTTTGTGTGTGTGTGTGTGTATATATATATGTATCTATATATATATAAAGGGGAGTTTATTGAGTATTAACTCACATGATCACAAGATCCCAAAATAGGCCATCTGCAGGCTGAGGAGCAAGGACAGCCAGTCCTAGTTCCAAAACTGAAGAACTTGGAATCTGATATTCAAGGGCAGAAGCATCCAGCACGGGAGAAAGACGTAGGCTGGGAGGCTAGGACAGTTTCTCTTTTCACATTTTTCTGCCTGCTTATATTCTAGCCATGCTGGCAGCTGATTAGATTGTGTCCACCCAGGTTAAGGGTGGGTCTGTCTTTTCCCATCCACTGAATCAACTGTTAATCTCCTTTGGCAATGGCCCTCACAGACACACCGAGGGTCAAATCCTTCAATCCAATCAAGTTGACAGTCAGTATTAACTATCACAAGTCCACCCTTGTCAACTTGAACCCATACACATCTCCTGAGATCATACATCATCTTCAAATAAAGATAATAATAAGGTCGTAATTACACCGAACATAATACAACTATGCTTTGTACAACCAGAAATGCACCAATCCCCAACCCAAATACTATTACATAAAGTTAACAATACTTAAATGCTGATGTGAAATCAATAAATCTTATGTAATATGGTAAAGGAGAAAGGAAATAAAATGAAGATATTTTCTTAGTACAAGCATATACACACACAAACAAGCTTTTAACAAAAGAAGGAGGAAATACTCATGACAATTACAGTCCTTGTTTCTGCAGCTGGTCATGTGGTCATAGCTGGTATAGATGACTACCTTCTTCTGCTACCCATTCTATATTCCCTTTGCCTTCAGCAAGCATCTCAGCAGGTCATGGTTCTCTTCCTGGTTGAGTGATCCAAACCTTCATTCTTGAAGGGTCTGGGTTATTTGTGGTCCTGCCTGAATTAGGCTGTTGTAATTTCCCATTGACCTTAATCACAGGCCATGGTAATACTAAGAGACACCCTAATGGATCTCCTGTATTCCACATGTACTCTTTCTTAACACCATTTTGTAGTAGTAGACTGATTTCATCTTGATAGTCTGGGTAAATCACCCCAGCCAACACTGTAACTCCCTTCTTGGCTTGTTGACTTAAAGGTGGGAGGAGCCCAAAATATCCAGGTGACAATCTTAACTTCCAGTTTAATGGAGTCATTGTTGTGTCTGCTTAGTTCCTCCCTCTGGAACTAGGACCTCTAGGCCAGCAGAATGTAATGTCATGAGAACAGGAAGCAAAAATTTTGCTGGTGATGTTGATGGTGGCACCATTCACAATCATTACGGGAGATGCAATACTGTTTTTAATTTACAATTTTTCTAAGTATAGGCAGCTCTAAAGGCTTCCATTTGGGCTTACCCATGATAGTAGCCCTCACCGTACCAGTCAGGGAGCCAATGTGGGGGTTCTGCCAGCTGCTAAGTATGTCTATGCCAATTATGCATTCCGGCACTGGGGAAATGACCACAGGATGAGTCCGGGGACTCATTGTAAGTGAGACCTAAGCTAAAACTCCATTAAATACTTGACCTCCATAGGCCTTACTGTAACTGGAGGACCACAGTGATGTTTTGGGTTGCCTGGTATCAACGTCAGGTCAGAGTCAGTGTCCAGTAGTCCCCAAAATGTCTAATCATTTTCCTTTCCCCAAAGCACAGTTACTGTGGTAAAAGGCCAGAAGTCTCCTCGGGGAAGGATGGCAAAAAGATTTACAGCATACTTGTTGCTAATGTAGTGGGGTCCTTCCTCAAGAGGAAGGACCATCCTTCCCTTCATTCAAGGGGTTCTGGGTCTGTAAACTGGCTCAAGTCTGAGAATTGATTGAGGGGCGGTGATTCTTTGTTTCTGTAATTCAAATTATTCTTTTGTTCATTTGAACTAGAAGATTTCTGCTTATATAAATCAAGTGGGAATGAGTAGGAATCCTATCAATTTCACTTCTAGGAACACCATGTTCAATTAGTTAATGTCAGAGCTCTACACAAATCAGACTATTCTGATTGCCACTTTCTCTCTGCCATCCATTACAGTAGCTACACCCGCCTTGCCTTTGACTGTTGAGTGCTGCCACTTGGTCCCTGCCACCTCGGGATCCAATTATTCTTGAGTGACTGTGTTTCCCACTGTTAGCTCTGACATACAGAGAACAGCAATTGCAGGGTTCTTCAGAGATGCAGGTGCTGCCCTCACAAATCTATTTTGCAAGGCATTGGTCAAGGGTATATCCTCTGGACCCTCCCAGCTTAGATGAATAGGTCTAAATGACTTATCAACTCCACCATCCCAATCTCCCTAAGCCTTTGAATACCTTTCTCAAATTAAACCAAGTTAGATCAGGTGTTTCCGCCTTGCTCACAGTGGGCCATTTTTACTCCATATTTCAGCTAACCAAGCAAACCAGCCTTACATAATCTGGGTTTGTTTTTGTTTTTCTAGTTCCTCCACGTGCGATGTTAGATTGTTAATTTGAGATCTATCTTTTTTTTATGTAGAAATTTCATGCTATAAAGTTTCCTCTTTACACTACTTTTGCTGGATTCCAGAGATTTAGAAATTTTTTATCTCTGTTTTTATTTATTTCAAAGAACTTTTTTATTTCAGCCTCAATTTCCCTTTTTACCTAAAAGTCATTTAGGAGAAGGTTGTTTAACTTCCATGTAAACGTAATTGTGTGGTTCTGAGAGATCTTCTCGTATCTATTTCTATTTTGATTCCACTGTGATCCAATAGTATGGTTGGTATAATTTTGATTTTTTTTGAATTTATTGAGATTTGCTTTATGCTTGAGCATGTGATCAATCTTGGATTATGTCCCAGGTGCAGATGAGAAGAGCATAGATTCTGTGATTGATGAGTGGAGCATTCTGTAGATGTCTATGGGGTCCAATTGGTCATGTGTTTAACTTAAGTCCAAAATTTATTTTTTAGTTTTCTCACTCAGTGATCTGTCTAAAGCTGTCAATGGATATTGAAGTCCCTTACTATGATTGTGTGACTGCCTGAGTCTTTTTATAGGTCTAGAAGTACTTGTTTTGTGAATCTAGGTGCTCCATTGCTTGGTGCATATATATTGAAAATAATTATGTCTTCTTGTTGAATTGAACTGTTTATCATTGTTTAATGTCCTTCTATGTCCTTTTTTTACTTTTGTTTGTTTAAATTCTGTTTTATCTGATACAAGCATAGTGATCCCTGCTGTTTTTTTTATTTTCCATTTACATGATAGATCTTTCTTCAACTCTTTACTTTGAGACTATGGCTGATATTATGTGTGAGATTGGTCTCTTGAAGACAGCAGATGCAAATGAATGGGGCTCTTTTTCAATCTATCTTGCCACTCTATGCCTTCTAAATAGAATGTGTTTTTTTGGTGGTAAGTGTCATTCTTGCATTTCCATGTTTAGAACTCCCTTAAGAATCTTTCGTAAGGCTGGTTTAGTAGTAAGGAATTTCATTAGTGTCTGGAAAAGGATTTATTTCTCTTTCACTTATAAAGCTTAGTTTGGCAGGATATGAAATTCTTGCTTGGAATCTCATTTCTTTTTAAGAATGCTGAAAATAGGCCCCAGATCTCTCCTGGCTTGTAAGGTCTCTTCTCAGAAATCTGCTGTTAGCCTGATGGAGTTCCCTTTGTATACGATCTTATATTTTTCTCTAGCTGCCTTTAAGATTTTTGCTTTAGCGTTGACCTTGTGTACTCTTGTGACTGTATGCCATAGTGATGTGCATTTTGTATAGTCTCTCACAGGTTTCTCTGGATTACTTGTATCTTGATGGCTACCTCTTTAGCAAAATCAAGAAAATTTTCTTGAATTATTCCCTCAATTTTTTTCCAGGTCATTTCTTTTTCTCTCTCTCAGGAATGGCAATAATTTATAATTCCATATTTCTTGAAGACTTGTTAATTTTATATACTCATTTTTTTTTTTCTTTTTTTGAGATAGAATCTCACTCTGTCACCCAGGTTGGAGTGTAGTGGTGTGATCTCATCTCACTGCAAGCTCCACCTCCTGGGTTCATGCCATTCACCTCCCTCAGCCTCCTGAGTAGCTAGTACTACAGGTGCCCGCCACCACGCCCAGCTAATTTTTTTGTATTTTTAGTAGAGACGAGGTTTCACCATGTTAGCCAGGATGGTTTCAATCTCCTGACCTCATGATACACCAACCTCAGCCTCCCAAAGTGCTGAGATTACAAGCATGAGCCACCATGCCTGGCCTTATATTCTCTTTTCTTTATTTTTGTCTGTCTCAGTTAGCTTGAAAAACTGATGTTCAAGCTTGAGATTCTTTCTTCTGCTTGGTTCAACCTATTGATAAAACTTTCAATTATATTTTGAAATTCCTTAAGTGAATTTTTTATTTTAAATTCCAGAAGCTGTGCTCTAACATCCTTTTAGGATATTTATCTCTTTCTTTATTTCCTGGATTGCTTTAGATGTCTCTTTGTTTTTATTTTCAACCTTGTCTTGGATCTCACTGAGCTTCTTTGCAATTCATGCTTTGAATTGTTTATCTGTCATGTCTGAGTCCATTTTGGATAGGGATCCTTGCTGTAGAAATAGTGTGATCCTTTGTGGTGTCACGACATTCATATTTTTCATGGTGTCTGAATACTTATGTTGGTTCCTTCTCATCCAGAAATGTTGGCATTTCTCATTTTGTAAAATTATTTTTGGACAGGTGAGATTTTTTCTTTTTCTTTCTTTCCTTATATTATTATTTTTTCTTCTTTCCATTTTCTTTCTCCCCTCTGAGGGGTTTGATGGTAGAGAATGCTTGGTAAGGTCTTTTGGCTTTGCTTCTATAGTCTTATTCACTTTTGTCACCAGGTTTTATACTGGGCTGTGCAATTCAACCTACAAGCCAGTAGATGAGACTTATGGCTAAGATGCAGCTGCATATGTACTTAATTCTTATTTACTGGGATAATCTCTCGGTTTCCTCAGGCAATAGTCTGATTCATGGAGTGCACAGTAAGTGGTCTGAGCTGCGTTCTTAGCCCTGGGGGGTCAGGGGCAAGATGGGCAGGACTGGACCAAGCAGGTTTACCTACAAGGTCTCTAAAGTCAGGCACAAGTACCAACACAAAGAGAAAATCCAGAGGATGACTTCCAAGTACCCAGAGGTTTGCCTAGGTATGGAGCTTGGAAAGCTCCTCACTGCCAAGTTCTCTGCATGGGGATGGAGGGCAGCCTAAGCTCCTAATCCAGGAGAGTGGGTGCTCCAGGTGCCTGGATATCTGCCTTGGCTTAGCAAGGAGTTGAGGAGGGCTCCCTGTGCCAGGGTCTCTCCACAGCAATGGTGGGAAGGTTCAGGCTGCTGTTCCAAGCAAGTGGGTGCCCCTAATACCTGGAGATATGCCTGGGCATGGACTCTGGCTGCTGATCTAGGCAAGCAGGTGCTCTGAATGCCTGGACATCTGCCTGGGCATGAAGCACAGAGGGTCCCCCTTCACCCAGATCTATCCACAGGAATGGTAGCTGAGATTGCAAATCTGGGCAAATGGGTGCTTTGAATGCCTGGACATCTGCCTAGGCATGAAGCAAAGGGCCCTCCTGCACCATGATTAATGCCAGGAAGGGTGGGGCAGCCCAGGCTGTTGGGTCAGGCAAGTCGGTGTCCTAAATGCCTGGATCTATGCCTGTGGATGGAGCTGAGAGGGCCCCACTGCACCATAATCTCAGGGGAACAGTCTGAGGCATCCAGCAATGACACGTACAGACCAGTTCCAGGTTGTCAAGTTTGTCCTGGGCTGCAAGTCTCATAATTCAGAAGAAACTGCAGGTGTAGCAGCTCTCCTCCTGCTCCAGGCCTATAATGAGAGAGAATACAATTCCACTTCCTACTGCTGGGGCACTTTCCAGAGTTCTGGCTGTGGGGGGTCTATACCGAACTCTAGAGCAGGCACTTCAATTTCTGGCCTGAAACTAAAATGCCTGTGTAGGCATGCTGCCAACTCACCAAGGAAATGGCTGACTTTATGTTCTCCCAGATTTAAAATGGTGTCCTACTCTGGGTTCTGGGTCTGGGAAAGTGACTGCAGCTTTTTCCGTTATCTTTCTTTACAGCATCTCCAAGTCTCTCCTCAAGTCAGCTCTGGGGCTGGAAACAAAGTGCTCTCCCTCAGCCTGGGTTGTTCAGATGCCCAATGAAAAGACAAGTCAGAGGGAAGTTCTCTGCCACTTGCATACTGGGGTTTCACTCATTTGTATCAGCTGGACTACATCACGAGGGCTGTTTTCCCATGTTCTGCTGCCTTAGATACTCTGAGATATCCTTCCCAATTTCAGTGGATTCCCATTTTTCTTCTTCAAAAATACTCAGAGTTTATTGTTATGCACTATCTTGCTATTTCCAAGTAGCTGAGCCTGCTAAAAGTCTCTGCCATCTTGAAAAAAAAAGAATGTTTTTATAGCTGGGCATAATATATCAGGTAAAAAGAACTGCTGTAAATAGACCTTTAGTAATGTGTGGGGTGAAGATTTCTACAGTCCTACAAGTGTTCTATAGTCCTGTGATTTGATCTCAGTTGTTTAGTAAGCCCATGTCCTGGACTGTGAATTTCACAAGTGTGTCTCAGTTTTTTCCTGCCTTAGGTGGAACAGGATAGCTATAATTAGCTGGAATTGGATATTTTCCTCCTCTTACTTAGAAAGCTAGAGCTCACTAGAGTTGGATATTTCTTTTCTTGTTTTTTTTTTGAGACAGAGTCTCTCTCTATCGCCCAGGCTGGAGTGCAGTGGCACGATCTTGGCTTACTGCAAGCTCTGCCTCCTGGGTTCACGCCATTCTCCTATCTCAGTCTCCCGAGTAGCTGGGACTACAGATGCCCGCCACCTTGCCCAGCTAATTTTGTTTTTGTATTTTTAGTAGAGACCGGGTTTCATGGTGTTAGCCAGGATGGTCTCGACCTCCTGACCTCATGATCCACCCGCCTCCGCCTCCCAAAGTGCTGGGATTACAGGCATGAGCCACCGCGCCCAGCTGAGTTGGATATTTCTGTCTCCCAGGTCAGCTGGGCTCTGATAACAACCACCACAGAAGGTTAGGATCTTGTTAAGTAGTTTCAGCTGGGGGCACACCTTGTTAAAAAGAACAGACTACTGTAGCATATTTCAAAATATTTTCTTTTCTTGGTCTCCTGCTAGAAGGATGAGGAGACTTTTCTCCAGTCTTTAGTGTGAGAATATAGTTGAGCCACTGGAGCTAAATCTTAACATATTGGGGGCCCCCTCCTATTCTTGGGCCACTCTTGAGTTTTTACCTCTCACAGTTGTCTACGCTGAACTTTCAGGAATTTACCATTACAGTTCAAGTTTACCTATCTGTGGTAGTTTCAGATCACGAGTCTTTGCTCTGGTAAACAATAGCTCCCAGTATTTGCCCATCTGTCTTTCTTGGGAACAGCAGTTTGTCCGTGTCCTCCATTCTCTTTCAGATCTAAGAAAAGTTGTTGATTTTTCAGTCTGTTTATCTTTTTACCTGTTGTGAGGACAGAGTGGCAGCTTCCAGGCTTCTTACATATGGAACCAGAAACCAGCAGTCCCATGTGACAAGGGTTACATAATAATCTTAAGAGAGAAATTTTCCTAACTCTGTTTCTACAAATGTCCAAGTAGATGTCAATTATTTATGATAAATAGGATTTTTGATCAAATGATTTGGAGAAATACTGAGTAAAAGAAAAATCAAACAATTTTTTTTAACTTTAGTACTTCTTAGAACCTTTGTTGTAAATCTCCAAGATTACAATTTACTCTGCAGGATTTTCCCAAACCTTTTCAAATATTGAACACTTTTTAACCTAGAAAAACAATTGGGTGTGTTTATACACTCAATACCATTAATTCCTAAAGTGCAGCTCCCAGAGCAGCTACTTCCGCATCAACATCCGGGGACTTGTCAGAAATGCAGATACTTGGGCCTCACCCCACAGTACTGAATCAGAAACTCTGAGGGTGGGCCCAGAGTCTGTGTTTGAACCTATCTATCAGGTGAATCTAATGCATGCTGAAGTTTGAGAGGCATTGCTCTATTTCAGGTGCTACTTGAGCAGTCCCTACCTAATAGGATTAGGCTTTGTGTTCACACCTGAATCTCATCTTGACTTGTAATCCCCAGGTGTTGAGGGAGGAACCTGGTGAGAGATTATTGGATCATGGGGGTGGTTCCCCGATGCTGTTCTCGTGATAGTGAGTTCTCACGAGATCTGATGGTTTTATAAGTGTTTGGCAAGTTCTTATTTGCTCATTCTTCTCTCGTCTGCCGCCATGCAAAGAAAAGATCTTGCTTCACCCTTCACCTTCTCTCATGATTGTGAGTCCTGAGGCCTGCCAGCCATGTGAAACTGTGAGTCAATTAAACTTCTTTCTTTTATAAATTACCCAGTCTCGGGTAGTATGTAGAAATGTGAGAACAGACTGATACACTGCCTATGCTTTCTTTTAGAACAGATATTTACTGAAAGAAATATTTTTAAAGAGTAAGTGAATTAACATTGGGAACTGTGTAACCATTGACACTGGAAACACGATTTCTCCCTGTGGAGTTGTAAATGCTTAGTTTAGAGTAATTAAAGAGACATGAACAATGTTTAATGGTTCTCAAATACTTTACTAAAGACATTGACTCTAAAATCAAAGGTGTTTAATTGATAAGAAAAATATAGATATTTTTCTACTTTCCAGTCTGTCAGTCTTATAATTTACAGCATAAGAGATTTCTTTTCAAATGAACGTCAAGGAAGTAAACGTGCTAAACTTTAACATCTGTTCTGAAGTAATTCGTCAGCGTTGCCAGACACAGATGAGGTGAAACTTTCTTAAATGCCCATTTAAGCCACTTAAGGTTGCATGTGTTAGTAATGTATGTTAAGTACTTGACAACTTGTGTAGTTTGCAGGGAAATTCTAAAATCCCACTGAATATGGTAGTGTATCACAGCTTTGTAATTATAAACAAAAACATGCAATACCAAAAGGTTTACTTCATACGCTTACGCGTAAGTGTGTGTGTATGTGTGTCTGGGGATGGTATTAGTTCTCATCTGTACTGCGTGGAAAGAGGCAATAACAAAGTTTGGATTGACCGACTATAGCTTATCTAGATGGGCCAATGACCAGATAGGACATATGCTAGCACTGAAATAAATATATATGGGATGCATGTGCAGAGTGTGCAGGTTTGCTACATAGGTATATGTGTGCCATGGTGGTTTGCTGCACCTAGTGACCCATTCTCTAAGTTCCCTCCCCTCACCCCCAAACCGGTCCTGTTTTGTGGCGTTCCCCTCTGTGTCCAAGTGTTCTCAATGTTCAGCCCCCCCCCCCCTTATTAGTGAGAAGATGCAGTGTTTGGTTTTCTGTTCCTGTGTTACTTTGCTGAGGAGGATGGCTTCCAGCTTCATCCATGTCCCTGCAAAGGACATGATCTCATTCCTTTGTATGGCTGCTAGCACTTAGGTATTTTTGTCAAGGAAATACCCATTATAGTAATCTGTTGTGCCATTTAGTAAGAGATCATTCTGTTGCAGTCAGTGAGATATAGGTCAGCAGAGTGTTCATAATTAAGGATTTCAGCCCTGAGCTAAATAAACCAAGACCAGTTCTCCGTGAATAGTTTACTTATTTAACCAGCGGTTTTGGTGTGCTTGCTGTTTTAACTACATTGAAAGCTTAATGCATTTTGGTGTGGAAGAGGGTCTGATATAAGGCACAGTAGTCTTATATTTCTACTAGTCTTTTACCAAAATTACTTCCCTCATAATTCAGCTGGGTTATTTCAGCTCAAACAATGGGCCTATGGAGCCAAGTAGCACAGAAGTAAAGAAACTAAAAAAAAAATTCCGTCAGTGTCAAAGGGCATGCAATTCTCTTTTATATTAACTACTTATGTTTTAATATGGAAAGCTTACATAAAGTGAGCAAAGCTATTAGTAGCCATTCACTCATGGGCTGCTTATTGCTATTAACTTTTCTCAGTAAAAATTATTAGCTAAGGCCAGGTGCTGTGGCAAATGCCTGTAATCCCAGCACTTTGGGAGGCCGAGGCAGGTGGATCACGAGGTCAGGAGATGGAGACCACTCTGGCTAACACGGTGAAACCCCGTCTCTACTATAAATACGAAAAAATTAGGCGGGCATACTGGCGGGCACCTGTAGTCCCTGTTACTTGGGAGGCTGAGGCAGAAGAATGGCCTGAACACGGGAGGCAGAGCTTGCAATGAGTCAAGGTTGAGCCAGTGCACTCCAGCCTGGGCAACAGACTGTAACTCCTCAAAAAAAAATTTTTTTAGCTACCTTTCACTTTTCACTTTCAGACTAACCATTTACAAATTTTTTTTTTATTTTACTAATTAGTTTATCCTCAAAATAACTGGGCTTATACACACTGTCAGTTGAAAACTGTGATAAAGCATTTTTAAGTCCTCATAAATGTCCAGCATTTAGTGGGACTGATGCTTGGTGCATCTTCTCAAACATCAGTATGTACCGCTCCAGGAAAACATCAAGATCTGAGACTACTACTTTAGTAAAACTGGGAAAAAAATCTCATTATTTCCTATGCATGATTAATTTATTTGCTTTACCTATAAGATTTTTGGATAGCAAGATTGAAAGAGAAAATCAAAAACTGCGTGTGTGTGTGTATGCATTTGATCTTCTGCCATTTCATGGGATTTGTCTTAGTTCTCATGTCACAGCTCTTTAGGGAATTGGGTAGGGTAGAAATAGTAGGTGATAGTTAAAGGCTTCTTGAGCTTAAAAAAAAAAAAAAAGAAACTCGAATGAGCTGAAAGTAGAATTTTCAAACAACTAGAAATTATCCTTACCTAGACTTTGGTGGTATGAAGAAAGCTTTAGCTGAGAGAAGTAAAAGTGGACCAATCCAAGAAAGTTGAGATTCCTCAGGGTGTTGATCTTGGGATGTTCTCTGTGCATGGTAGCGACAAAGCCCTCAACAGCAAATAATGCTGCATATTGAAGCATGCTGCGGTACAGACTGTACACTACATTTTTCAAACTAAGAAACAGATTAAAAGGTTACTGTGGGAAAGTTTGTGGCTAGTAGAGTATGATTGGCATCTTTGGTAAGCATTAGTGCTATATGCCAAATGCAGTTGGTTTTCTTCCTGAGTACAGGGTAGGATTTTATTTTGTTCCTTTTCTTGTGCCCATGTGACTTGGTTTGGACAATGTTTAATATGAAAGGAAGTGTATGTCACTTTCTCATGGAAGCTTTTAGATTTGGTGAGAGACTCGATGTGCTTTTTGTTTCCCTCTGCTGCGGTGCCTGGAAACAGTCCAGCAGCCTGGGTCCTGCAGTGTTCACCGTGCAGATCAAAGCCCTCCAATGGGCCTGAAATGAACATGTAGAATGAGGGGAAAAAAAAAAAAAAAGCTATAGAGTTTCTGGGATTTCTTGCTACCACGGCATAATCTGACTACTAAAAATCCTTGGGCAGTGCCCTCAACAGCATTTGAAGACAAACTTTTTAAAAATTGGTACATAATTTTGTGCATACTTATGGGATATATACGATATTCTGTTATGTTCATAGAATGTGTGATTGTCAGGTGAGGGTATTTGGGATATCCATCACCTCAAGTATTTATTATTTCTTTGTGTCAGAAACATTTTAATTCCTCACTTCTAGTTATTTTGAAATACACAATACATTGTTGTTAACTATAGTCACTATACTGTTATCAAATATTAGAACTTATTCATTCTAACCATATGTTTATACCCATTAACCAACCTCTCTTCATCCCGTCTACCCCCACCCACATACACTTCTCAGACTTTGGTATCTATTATTTTACTTTCTGTCTTCATGAGATGAACTTCGTTGTCTTTTGAGTGAGAACATGTGGTATTTGTCTTTCTGTGTCTGACTTATTTCACTTAACATAATGGCCTCTACTTCCATCCTTGTTGCTACAAATTACATGATTTTATCCTTGTTTATGGCCAAATAGTAGTCCTTTGTATAAATTAATAGACCACAGTTTTAAATCCAATTGTCCATTAATGGACACTAGACTGAGTTCATATCTCGGTTATTGTGAATAATGTTGCAATAAACATGTGAGTGTACTTATCTTTTTGATATACAATTTATTTTCCTTTGGATTAATACCTGTAATGGGGTTGCCAGATCATATGGTAGTTCTGTTTTTATTTATTTATTTATTTTTTTGAGAAATCTCCATACTGTTTTCCATAGCGGCTTTATGAATTTACAAACCCACTGATAGCTTATGAGTTCTCTAAATCCTTACCAGCGTTTGCTGAATTTTTTGATTTTCAAAAATAAGCATTCTAACGGGGCTATTAAAATAGCTCATTGTGCTTTCAATTTGAATATCTCTGAGTAGTGATATTGAGCATTATTTTTCCCATACCTGTTGGCCATTTGTATGTCTTTTGAGATGTGCCTATACAGATCCTTTGTTCATTTTTAAATGGGATTATTTGTTTTTTGCTGTTGTTTGATTTCCTCGTATATTCTGGATATTAGTCTCCTGTCAAGTGAATAGTTTGCAAATATTTTCTCTCATTGAACATGATGTCTCCTTATTCTGTTGTTTCCTTTGCTGAGCAGAAACTTTTCAGGTTAGTATATCCAATTTGTCCATTTTTGTTTTTCTTGCCTGTGCTTTTGAGGTCTAATCCATGAAATATTTGCCTAGACCAATCTCCTAAAGTGTTTCCTCCATATTTTCTTCTAGTAGTTTTACAATTTTGGGTCTTACATTTAAGTATTTAATTGATGCTAAGTTGATTTTGTGTATAGTGAGAGATGGGGTCCAGTTTCATTCTTTTACATGTGAGTATCCAATTTTCCCAGCACCATGTATTTGAGAGTGTCCTTTCCCCAGTGTATGTTCTTGGAACCTTTATGAAGATCATCTCTTGCTGTGTATTTGGTAGCAAAAGAATTCAAGGAAATGATGGTATACCTATAGATTAAGAGTATGGCTCTTGTTTTAGAATTTTTTGTAATGTATGGGACCCTACAGAGAGGAGGAGCCCCAGTGGTACCCGAAGTCGAAATTCTTACATTGGGAGAGGCTTTGACGTAATTTCAGTATAAAATATGTTTTAGACTTGTACACTAAGATTACCACCTGTTACATATGCTTTGTGTCTGGAATCTCCGCAGCCCAGTGTACTAGACCTGCTCCATCAACTAACTTGTTTACTTTGACTTATTTGTTTTAATTTTTTTTTTTTTTTGACACAGAGTCTCGCTCTGTTGCCCAGGCTGGAGTGCAGTGGCATGATCTCGGTTTACTGCAACCTCTGCCTCCCAGGTTAAGCAATTCTCTCCCTCAGCCTCCCAAGTAGCTGGGATTACAGGTGCATGCCACCACACTGGGTTAATTTTTGTAGTTTTAGTAGAGACAGGGTTTCACCATCTTGGCCATGCTGGTCTTGAATTCCTGACCTCATGATCCACCCACCTTAGCCTCCCAAAGTGCTGGGATTACAGGTGTAAGCCACCATGCCCAGCCTACTTTGGCTTTTAACATGAAAACTTCAGCTAATACTCCATGCCCTGCTCCTCAAAAGAGCTATTGTATTGATTGTATAAGTAAATATAACACTAGAAATAAGATCACTAAATTATTGAATGTATAGAATGTTCCAAAACCAATATGTTAAGCAGTTTACATGGATTTTCACATATGCTCCTTTCCATAAATCTGTGAGGGAGATACTAACCTCATTTACCGAAACTTGGAAATTATAAATGTTTAAAACTAGCCCCAAGCCACACAGCTTGTAGGTGACAGAGCCAGAATGGCAGCCCAGGTCTTCTTGATGCCAGTGACATTGCTCTATATAGCCCTCATTAATCACCTCTCACCTGGGTTACTGGAACAATTTTCTAACTTCTGTTTCTGCTTCTCTGATTTTCTTCTTTATCCCTCCTATTCTAGATAGAATGATGAATAAATACTATAAATATGACCTTGTAAGTTCTTTTACTAAAATTGTACTGGCTTCCAACTGCTTTTTACATAAAATATAAACTCCTCATTGTGCCACAGAAGGCCCTCAAAGACAAGGGCCCCATCTCCTTCTCCACATAAATTTTTTACCACTTCTATTTTATGTTCTTCTAATAGTAGAGCACCTTTGCTCTATTAACGCTACTGATGGTCACCTTGCTTTATACAGTGTCTTCCGCATGCAATGCTGGGGACTATCTTTCAGGGGAAGATCCATATACCTTTATGCCTAAATCCAACAATAATTTAACAAGACAGCATAGGTGTAACTGTTCCATGGAAACTTCTGCAATATTCCCATCTGGATTATAAGTTTCTGTTCTCCCATGGAACTTCATGCAGGGCCCTATCATTGTAAACATAATTTTATGATTTAGATATATGAGCCCTGAAATCAGAGAAACTCTTGGGTTTAAATATCAGCTCTGACACTCTTTAGTTAAATATACTTTCAACAGTTATTTAACCTCTCAGTTTCATAGTTGGTAAAAAATAAACATAGAGCCTCCTGTACAAATCTTTATTTTATTATGTTTATATTAAATAATGAGTTTAATATAATGCCTTAGTATAGTCAGAGTTCAATAAAATATTTGTTTATATTTGTATTTCAATCACCACATTATAATATGATTACCTAAATATCTATTTATGAACTCTTTAATGCTAGGAGGCATAATATTTTCTTCTTTATAGACCAGTGTCTATTATAGTAGACCCTAAGTAAGCATTTGGTATTTGAATAAATATGCAGATAAAAAAATTAGAATGACATTTAAGATGCTTAAACTCAAAGGCATTAATATACACCCAGGTTTCCTTGGGATGCCAGAAAATCCTAAAAATACAACTCTGGGTTTTGGACAAGAGGAGAATAGTCTACTCCTAAGACTGTATGAAAGAATAGAAGAAAGAGATAAGGACTGCTGAGATAACAAAAGGAGTCCTGGATTGTCCCAATATACATAGTAAAATAAGTGATCTGCTCTAACTGAGATTAAGGAGGAAAAATTGGAAGTTTATGGGCTGAAGAGATTTGGAACATTTTTGAGAGCAATGAGCCAAGGAGTCAATGAGGGAGAAATATCAGGCATGCTGAGCAGTGGTCAGGGCCAGCTTACAGCTGGTTGCTATAAATATTAAGAAGGCTAGGTCTACTTCGCTATAGTTCTTTATCCAGCGTGGATGCAGGCATGAAGAAGATGGCCTTCATAGTAGATCTCCTGAAGAAAATTATCAAGGGGAACACAAAGTGAGAACAAAGATTAAGTAGGATATAGAATTATACTGTAATATTTTGCAATGGACCAATGAGGTCCAAAGCTATTAGCACATATTAAGATTCTGTAAATATTTGTTGAAAAACTTTTAATGAAATGAGTAACAGATACACCATTTCCGGTCATATATTGCATGCATAAAGCCCAACATAGTATTCCTTTCAATATATAATATTCCTCCCAAGAAGATAGCATTTTGTGTTTGAATTGCAATATTTCTCAATTCTAGTTTCCAGATAAACTCAGAAAATAAATTAATGGAAATACATAAATGACTCTACAAATAATGTCAAGCTGCCTTTCTTTGCTTAAATTTAAAGAGAAGAGAATGGCTCATGATGAAATGAATCATCATTTGAATTTTCTTAGGATCACAGTAACCACAATACACATAATGAATTCAAGTCAATTTAGAGAATTAACCTGTATAAACATAATCTATTGTAATATGAATGATGCTGACAGACTCTAGAATAAATTAATACAGACCTATGTTGTTGTTGTTTTTCCCTGACTTCATTTTAACTTGTATATGCCTTTAATGGCATAATTGGAAAGGGAGATGAAAACAGAGAAGATGATAAAGAAGAAAGGAATAACTAAGGGAAGGAGGCAGTATAAGCAAAACCTGGCATTTGGGAATTTAAATTTAGAGAAAAAAAATGAACTGTTTCTTTTGGACTATTTATTTTGAATCTTCTAAACTCATTTGTTCATCTAGAAATGACCTTTTGTAGTACCACAGGATAGTATGACAGAACAGATTATAGGAAGAAGTAATGGTAAGTGGATGGCTAGGATTAGGAGTGGGAAGGTGGAGTTTAAACACTTAAAATCACTTAAGCCAAGCACAAAAAGACTAACATCACGTGTTCTCACTTATTTGTGGGATCTAAAAATCAAAACAATTGAACTTGTCACAGAAAGTAGAAAACCCTTCCCAGATAATGGGTTGTGTGGGAGGAGGGGATGGTTAATGGGTACAAAAGAAAATAGAATGGATAAGATCTACTCTTTGATAGTGCAATGGGGTGACTATGGTCAATAATAGCTATACATTTTAAAATAGCTTAAAGAATATAGTTGGATTGTTTGTAATTCAATGGATAAATAATTAAGGGGATGGATACATGATTCTTCAATATGTGCTTATTTCACATTGCATGCCTGTACTAAAAAATATCATGTACCCCATAAATATATACATCTACTATGTACCCACAAAAATTGAAATGAAAACAATAAAAAATAAATATATATATTTCAATGTGTGTTTATTAGCGACCACAAGTAATCAGTAAATTATAAAATAGTTGGAGATGCACCAATTCATGTAAAAGCCACAAGCCCTGGAAATATAAATAAAGAAATCAGGCAGGAATGTAGAGAAGAAAACTTGTATGGGTTATGTGTACTTAGCTTATCACAAACATTTTCTGTCTTGTTCATTCTTTCACAGGTCAAATTTCTCAAACTATCTGATCCAATTTTTCCATTCACACTGACTGACAATAATATTATCTCCATTAAAAATTATGTAAACTGTTTTTCAGTAATCTATAGGAAAAAGAAAGGTATAATTAGCATCATATTGCCAATAATACCAGTTATTATGTCTTTTTAAAATAAAGGTGGTGCTAGTGATAAAAATCAGTAGAATGGAGGGGTTCAACTTTTTTCTGATACAGTAAAATTAATTCATTAATACCTCTAAAATACTCATGATGCCTATTATGTCAATCTTCTAGATCATGGAGAAAAAAATATTAGTATGATGTTGAAAGACCTGGTCTTGCCAATAATCTGGTAGAGGAGAAAAGTATGTTAATCATATGCAACTTTTTAGGTGCCTTATGAAGCCAATGGTAAAGTAAGAAGAACAGAGGCCAAAATAACTAAATCAGAAAGTTTGCCTAGTGCCCTTCTACCAAAACATACAATTCTATGTGTACTTTGAATGATAATGGAAAAGAAATAGGAAAAAATGTCCTGAGGATAGGGCTATGGCAAGACCTGCATCCAGAGAGTAGGAAACATGGAAGCTAGTAGAAATGAACAGGAATTGATCAATTACAATAGGAGGAGTGAGGAGGAGAAATAAGCCAGTGTTGAGTGTTCTCAGAAATTTCATATGAAAGAGTAAGCTATTAATATATATACTGCATTTAAAAAATTCATCAAATAGTCTCTATTTGCTTTCCCCATGAATTGACCTTTCGCCAAATCATTATGGATATCCATAAACAAAGAATTTACCTGGATTTGTTGCAGAGTGGGTGAAATGAATGACTGTTCAGGTTATACATGTTGGACTTTCTTAATAGAGTTTTCAAATTTATTTCCAGTTGTATCCAATCTGATAATTCAAATAGTTCATTTAGGGCAATATTGACTGCCTTTTAAACAATGTTTACTGCTAAATTTCTACCGTCTGGCTAGTGCATGGCACAAGGTGGATATTTATTGATTACTTTTGAATAATCGAAGAGAGAATGTGCCATGAAAACAGAGCATCAAGTCAAAGCCTCTAATGGAAGAACAATCTTGGTAAGAAAGCCAGTAAGGAATGAGTTTAGGGAAAGTGGACATGCATGAGGTTAAGGAGGTAGACAGTGACCTGATCTTGAGACTTTTGCAGGAAATGGTAAAACATTTAAATTTTGTTCTAAAGGGAATAGAAAATGTTTGAAAAATTTTGCACAAGTGGTGCATGGGTGTATAGCATCATCTAAGTCTGTTTTGTTTTTTTTTTTAAAGATCATTCTGTCTGTTGGTTGAAGATTATACCATCTGCATGATAAGACTTGACATAAGAATAATTAGAATGCTATTTCATTATCTTAACTTGGTTGAAAGTGATTATGGTAGAGATCATAGCTGCATTTTGAAGGTAAACCAATAGGAATTATTGACAGATAATTGTGCATGTCAAGGACAGGTAGGAGCAAGAATGGATCTTAGGTGACAAGTTACCATAAACTTAGTGTCTAACAACACATATTTATTATCTCCCAGTTTCTGTGGATCAGGAATCTAGGCACAGCTTGACAGGGGCCTCTGCTTAGGGTGTCATAAGGGTTGAAATCTTTACATGTAGGCTCTGGGGGAAGAGTTTGCTGTCAACCTTACTCAAATTGTAGGCAGAATGCATTTCCTTGTGATTGTAGGTTGAACACACCAGTTTCTAGCTACCTATTGGCTTGTGTTACCTCTTATTACATGGAAGCTGCCCTCAGCTTTTTGTCATAGGAGTTTTCAAAACATAGCTGCTTTTTTAAAGCTAGTAAGGAGAGTCTCTAAAGAAAATCTGTTAACAAGATTATATAACAAAACCAAGAGAGTGGTATCTTGTCACCTTTTCCACATTCTACTGGTTAGAAGAAAGTCACATGTCTGCCCCACCCATCAGGAAAAGGGATTAGACAAAGTCATGAATACTAGAAGTTAGGGGTCATGAGGGGACACTCTTGAATCTGTCACAGGTGGAAAAGTGGCTGGACATCTAATGACGATATCATACAACTGAACTGACTCTGGGATCACCTACTATAGAACTTTACCTTACATATGACTTTTAAAAATCCTTACTCATCAAATCCACTTTGGTAAGGAGTTCTGCCACTTCCAGCCAAAAGTATCCTGGCTGACACAGGGACATGAAAGATTAAGAACTTCTCACTAAAGGGTCTCTATCTTCCCTTTGTAGTAGAGGAGGATGATATATTTTGGCTTTACCATAAATGAAAGTTTAATATAGCTCCTACAGTGAGTGGGAAAGGGGGATAAGTTAGGATCACATAGAAGAAAGTTCAGGTAATGTTTAGTGACCAGGTGACATTAGAAAGTCAGTATTTCATTACAACAATCTGAAAACTTTGCATGTTAACCCTCTGTTCAACAGCCTTGATGTTAGATAGAACATCAACGAAATAAGAAACTGTCAAAGTAGACTCCACATCCTGCATTGCATAAGATTTGGAAAATTAAGAAAATTCCTCTTAAGAAACTGAAAGTGAGCCATCTTCTTAGGAAAGAACCAGGTGTTAATAAAGACCAACAGAGGAAGAAGCATTCTGTAACATGTTATGGGGTTTTGTTTACATGAGATTGGAGTTGTTGAGTGGAGTTCAAAGGTCTGGTTTGGGTTGGAAGATCTCTTTATTCAGGAGAAGAGAGAGACATATGGGGACAACATTATTGAAGAGAAGACATTATCAACCATTACTGGATTTATCAGATTTGTTGCTTTTAACAAAACTAGACTTCCAGCAGATATCGAGACATTTGAAATCCCACATTAGCGCTATATCTTGCTTTTGTGACAGTTTCACGATCTGTATTAAGGAAGCATCTGCCAGACTGAGTGAGCTGTCATCTACTTCCACAGCAGCATCAATTATGGTTTTCTTTCATTTTATCCTCAACCAAATGTTCTCTACTGTGATCCACCCTCAGACCCACGGATTTCCGTTCAGTTGCATATCTCCTTTGCATGCAGGAATACTCCTTCATCACTTGTGTTTCTTCTGCCTTTTTAAGAAAATGATTAAATTAATCCTGTCTTTGGCAATTTCCTTAAAAAGTTGCCCTGATCGATATGAAATGATATTAACTGAATCGTGCTAAAATGTCTTTTTTTGGTGGTATATATTATCTGCTCTCAGTATTTTTATCTTCACAGCTAAGCCCCTTAGTATGTTTCCTGATTAGATTTCTGATGACTCCAATGACATGCTGGAATTTGGCTCTTTTACCATTGTTTGCTTTATTTTCCTTTCTATTTTTTGCCTTTTATTTTCTACAGTATTCTACTTTGCAAAACCTTTCTTTTAAGGGAGTCAATCATCAATCATTTAAATTCTTAAAGTGACTTGTACAGATTGGTTTGAATCATGACAAATTTATTTTTCCCAGTTCTCAGGAGATGTCCTCTTTTACACTTCCAATGGCACTTATTATTGCTAAAGCTGCTTTTTATTTAACTATCATTTAACATATCTTAGAGACGAGTTTATTTGGAGAAAACTAAAATGTCTTTGATGGTAAGAATTCCAGTAGTCACTAAATGTGGTGTGTTCTAGGCACCCAACAAATCTTACTTTGGATACAGCCTCAGGGAACCTAATCCTGCCTTCTGCACAGAGTCAAACTGTTTATAGGTTAGACTCGAGGTGGGTCAATCAGATTCAGCCCCTTCTCAGGAATACAGATGGGAGTTTCATAAGAGATGAGGCAACCTGATGAACAATGCCTTGGTTATAACTACCTATGAACTCCTTATCCCTAGAGCTGTTTTGGTAACTGCGCTTACAAAGACTTTATTACTTCATTCTTCCTTTGCCTTTTGAGTACCCCATAATGTTATAATAAATCTCCTTGGTATGTAAGTATGCTAAAGTCAATTGCTTCCTATTGCATGTGCCCAAAATAACCTTAAAGGATACAATCAATTTGTTAGTGCTACATGGTGAACTGCTCAATGCCCAAGGAAAGCACATTACACTTAGGTACTTTTTAAAAAATATCTGCCATAAATAAAAGTTGAATCTGAACCAAAAAATTATAGGTGAATCAGCGAAAGTACATTATCACTTATGGAAAAGTAAAAGAATGTATATACATCATTCTAAAACTGAATTATAACATAAAAGCATATGTCAGATATGTTTTGTCTATGAGCTTGATTATAAAGAGTTATGCCTCATTTTTTAATGTGCCATAGAAGTCATTTAATTACTAGTTATATCATATGTTTATTCAAGAACAAAATTTTTATGTGCTGGATTTCTGTGACAATTTCTTTTTTTGTACAATTTACTGAGGGGAAAAATAAAAGGAGATAAGATTAATCTATCTCTTATATTTACTCCAGTTCAATCTATAAAATAAAATGAAGGTGGTGGAGGAAGGCAATTATAAGATTTAGTTTTCTCTCCAAGAAGCTCAAAGTACTTATCTGTCATTATTCAATTGATTTTGTAGGATCCCCTTGAGTGTTGAGGAAAACAGCTATTTTATAACCAGAGAAATTAATGCAGAAATGCCACATGCTCTGTTAACTATAAGAGCAAGTTAGGAATCAAAACTTCTGAGTTTATAAAATATTGTTAACCCATTACATTGTCCTGGGTTCCACTGTTTATACAGCTTCTTCCTGTTAACTGTGCTTCCAATGCAGCAATGAACTAAATGGCTAAATATTTTATGAACCTTTTGGTTTAAGGTGAAAGCAATCAGTTAGTGTCAACTAACTTCATTAACGGATCAACCCCTGTCTTTACAACTCTTTACAAAAGCGTGTGGATCACTGTTAAAACATGCATATCGATGGGGGGGACAAAAACATTTTAAAAGTTGCAGTCACTTTTTTAAGTCTTCTAATAAATGTCTTATGTGTCTATTGTGTCTTTCAATGTCATCTGACTTTCATTTTCTGCATTTACCATCCACTTCACCCAAACTATTTCTTCTCCATGAGGGGAACGTTACATTTTTCTTTTACACTTATTTTCTTTACATTTATTATTATTTTTTAAGTTATGCTGTTTCACGTGACATAATACCATCTCTTTCATTTAACTCTATCCAAATTCTACTTACCCTACCTTTTCTGTAACATCTTTTGGGGAACTTAAATTATCCTTCTCACTTTTACATTCAAGTCCCATTTTTGTCTTTGTTATAAGGAATGTTAGTATTATGCATTGCATTATTTCCTTTTCCTTTAAAACATTTATTCAGCCTTCATTGTTCGTTCCTGCACTTAACAGCTCTGCTTCCGATTAAAATCTTCCAAGATTTTGTGATTATCTGATTTGTCTTATCCTAGGTCAGATAACAATTAGGGCAGTATTTTGCACTTATCAGGTGTTTAATAAATGAAGAGTTAAAAGGTGTTGATTAATAGCATTGTTAAGTAGATTTGAGCTTTGGAAAGCAGAGGAAACTTTTTAGAATTCTTGACATGTACCTCTTAATAATATAAATTGTGGGAATTCCATATTGTTATATCTTAAATGAAGAATGTGTTTTTAAAAACAGGAAATATTTTGTAATTTTTTAAATAAGGTGTCATTAGCAGTTTAGATGGTATATATAGGCTAACTAGCACAAACACTAGAAGCATCTTTACATTAATATATATTGTCATAGTTGAAAATAAGATGTCATATTTATTGATTGGGCATTTTTATCTATTGTCTATTTAGGCATTCATTGGTTTCTGTATGAACAAAGGCTATCCCAAAACCTACCTTTAAAATCTTATTCTCTACCTATGGTTTTGATTACACTCATCTACACTTGTTATTACCTGCTGCCTTCATTATTGCAATGTTGATAGTGATCAACGTCACGATTTTAACCCTTTGTGTACAAGTGGTGACTCCAGCACCTAGACCACCTCCTTTCTCTGAACTTTTTTCTACATATTTACTCATTTTTCTTTACACAAAATCCTAGGCGTTCAATAAAAAAAAAAAAATCTCTTGCATTATTAGCAGAGTACTGGGATACCTGCTGCCGGTGACTGATTATGTCAAAAAATTTCAGAAGGCGTAACATGTGAATCATTTTATCAAGCTATTCTGCTCTAGGATTTTATCCTAAGGAAACGATCAGAATTCGGCAATACTTTTAATATACAAAGATGTTCACTATAGCATTATTCAAAATGTCAAAAATACTGAAAACTGAAATGTGGAAATGTGTATTTGCAAATATGAATCAGCATATTAAGTTAAAGAATACTGTAAAAGATATTTTAAGTTTTAAGTGATAAATTATATATTTTTATGGGGTAAAATATGGTGTTTCAGTATATGTATGCATTATGAAATGGTCAAATCAAGTTAATTAACATCCGTCACCTCAAATGTGTATCATACCTTTGTGCTGAGAATATTTAAACTCCTCTCTTTTAGCTATTTTGAAGAATACAATACATAATTATTGACTGCAGTCACCATACTGTGCAATAAACCACCAGAACGTATTCCTTCTAACCAAAACTTTGTACCCCTTGACTGGTGACCCCTTTCCCGACATCCTCAGCCTCCAGTAACCACCATTCTATATTCTACTTTTAAGAATTTGACTTTTTTAGATTCCACATATAAGTGAGATCATATGGTGTTTGTTACTCTGTGCCTAGTTTATTGCACTTAGCAGAATGTCCTCTAAGTTCTTCCATGTTTTCACAAATGACAGACTTTCCAGCTTTCTTAAGACTAAATAGTGTTCCAGTATATGTATATATATCGCAGTTTAAATCCATTTGTCCATTGATGGTCATATCAGTTGTTTCCATATCTTGGCTATTATGAATAATGCTGCTATAATCATGAGAGTGCAGATATCTCTTCAATGATGCTGATTTCAATTCCTTTGGACTTATACCTAAAAGTGAGATTTCTGGATCATAATTTTATTTTTGGTTTATTAAGGAAAAAACATAAAAGCTTTCCAAAATGGATATACTAATTTAAAATACCACCAACAGTGTGCAAGGGCTCACCTTCCCCCAATATTCATCAATACTTATCTTTCATCTTTTTTATAATAGCCAATTTAATAGGTATGAAGTGATATCTTATTGTGCTTTTAATTAACTTCTCTGATTAAAGATGTTGAACACTTTTTCCTATATCTTTTGGCCTTTGTATGTCGTCTTTTGAGAAATATCTGTTCAAGTATTTGCTCATTTTTAATATGGTAATTTCTTTTCTTGTTAAAGTAGTTTGTTTCTTAGATATCTTTTGTATTAGCCCTTTGTCCAATGTATAATTTGCAAATATATTCTCCCAATATATGGCTTGTCTCTTCACTCTGTGAAATGTTTCTTTTGCTGTGCTTAAGCTATTTAGTGTAATGCAATCCCATCTGTTAATATCTGCTTTTGTTACCTGTGCATTTGGGCTCTTATCCGAGATAATTAGTGTCTAACTAATGTCATGAAGCTTTTCCCTTAGGTTTTCTTCTAGTAGTTTTACATTTGCAGGTTTAAATTTTAAGTCTTTAATCTATTTTTGAGTTGATTCTTTTATACTGGGTGGGATAAAAATCAAATTTTATTCCTCAGCTTGTGTATATCCAATTTTTCCTAGTACCATTTATTGAAGAGACTGTTTTTTTCTGCAAATTACCTTTTCCACGTTTTCTTCTTTGTCAAATATCCACTGGCCATAAATATATGAGTTTATTCCTGGGCACTTTGTTCTAGTCCATAGGTTGATGATGTACATTTTTATACCAGTGCCATGTTGTTTTAATTACTAAAGGTTTGCTTGTTTTGCTTAGGCTATTCAAAGTCCTTTGTGGTTCCATACAAATTTTAGAATTTTTTTTTTCCTATTCCTGTGAAGAATGACATTGTAATTTTAATAGGGATTCAATTGAATCTGTAAATAACTTTGGGTAGTATAGACATAATAACAGTATTATTTCAATTCATGAATACAAGATAACTTTTCACTTGTGTCATCTTCAATTTTTTATCAAAGTTTCATAGTTTTTAGTATACAGATCTTTTCATTCCTGGGTTACAGTTAATCTAAAGTAATTTGTTTCTTTTAATGCTATTATAAATAGGATTGTTACTTTAATCATTTAGTTTGTTTTTTTTTTTTTAGTGTATAGAAATACTTCTCACTTTTAGTTGCTGGTTTTGTATGCTATAACTATTATGAATTTCATTATCAATTCTAAACTTTTTAGTTGAGTCTCTAGGTTTTTCTATATATTGGTTTATGTCATAAGCAAACAGAGATAATTTCACTTCTTCCTTTTCTGTTTGAATGCCTCCTATTTCTCTTTCTTGTCTACTTGCTCTGGGTAGTATTTCAAAGTACTATATTGAACAAAAGTGGTAAGAGTAGGCATCCTGGACTTGTACTGACTTAGAAAAAACGTCAACTTCTCATTATTTAATATGATAGCAGTGGGCTGGTAGTAAATAGCCTTTATTATATTGAAGAATATTCCTTCTGTACCTAACTTGTTGAGAGTTTTTAATCATGAAAAGATATTAAATTTTCCCAAATGATTTTTCCATATCTATTAAAATGATTATATGGATTTTGTCATTTCTTCTGTGAATTTGGTGAATCAAAATTATTTTCTAATTTTTCAAAATTTTGCATGTACATAATAGGTGTATATATTTGTGGGGTACAGAAGACGTTTTGATACAGGCATGCAATGTGAAATAATAATATGGAAAATGGGGTATCCATCCCATCAAACACAACTGGATTGTTGTGTTACAAACCACTTACTCTCATTTACTCATTTAGTTATTTTTAAATGTACAATTAAGTTGTTATTGGCCATAGTCACCCTGTTGTACAATCAAATACAGTGCATCTTATTCTAATTTATTTTGTACCCATTAACCATCACCACCTCCCTCCCAGCGCCCCTACTACACTCCCCAGCCTCTGGTATTGATCTCTCTACTCTCTATGTCCATAAGTTTAATTGTTTTGATTTTTAGATCCCACAAATAAGTGAGAACAGGTGATGATTGTCTTTCTGTGCCTAGCTTATTTCACTTGACATCCATTTCCATCCATGTTGTTGCAAATGACAGGATCTGATTCTTTTATTGAGGCTACAGAATACTGCACTGTGTAGATGTACTACATTTTCTTCATTCATCTGCTGATGGGCACTTAGGTTGCTTCCAAATCTTAACTAATATGACACAATAGTGCTGCAACAAGCATGGGAGTGCATATATCACATCAATAATTGATTTCCTTCTTTTGGATAAATATCAAATGGTAGGATTGCTAAAACTTAGCATAGCTCTATTTTTAATTTTTTGAGAAACCTCTGAACTCTTCTCCATAGTGTTTGTACTAATTTACATTCCCACCAATAATGTAGGAGGGTTCCTTTTCTTCTCCAAATCTTTGGCAGCATTTGCTATGGTTGTCTTTTGGTCATAGGCCATTTTAACTGGAGTGACATGGTATTTCATTGTAGTCTTGAATTGCATTTCCCTGATGATCAATGATACTGAGCACCTTTTCATATGCCTGTTTGTCCCTTGTTATCTTCTTTTGAGAAATGTCTATTCAAATTTTTTGCTCATTTTTTGATCAGATATTATTTCCTATAGAATTGTTTAAGCTCCTTATATATTCTCATAATTAATCCCTTGTCAGAGGGGTAGTTTGCAAATATCTCCAATTCTGTGAATTGTCTCTACTTTTTTGAATGTTTTCTTTCCTGTGCAAATGCTTTTTAACTTGTTGTGATCCCATTTGTCCATTGTTGCTTTGGTTGCCTATGTTTGTGGCACATTGCTCAAAAAATGTTTGCCCAGACCAATGTCCTGAAGATTTTCCCCAATGTTTTCTTGTAGTAGTTTCATGATTTGAGGTCTTAGATTTAAGCATTTAATCCATTTTGATTTGATTTTTGAAAATGGTGAGAGATAGGGGTCTAGTTTCATTCTTTTGCATATGGGTATCCAATTTTCTCAGCACCATTTATTGAACAGACTTTCTTTTCACCAGTGTATGTTTTTTGTACAAATCAGTTCACTGTAAGTATGTGGATTTGTTTCTGGGTTCTCTGTTCTGTGCCCATTGGTCTGTGTGTCTGTGTTTATACCAGTACCACGTTGTTTTGGTTACCATAGCTCTGTACTAGAATTTGAAGCCAGGTAATGTGATTCCTCCAGTTTTGTTCTTTTTGCTTAGTATATCTTTGGGTATTCTGGGTCTTTTTAAGGTGCATAACAATTTTAGGATTTTTTTTTCTACTAATATACTAATTACTGTGAAGAATCTCATTGGTATTTTGACAAGGATTGAATTAAATCTGCAGATTACATGGGTAGTATGGACATTTTAACAATACTGACTCTTTCTATACATGTTCATAAACATGGGGTATTTTTCCATTTTTTGTGTCCTCTCAATTTCATCAGTTTTTTATAGTTTTTATTATAGAAATCATTTGTTTATTTGGTTCCTAAGAATTTTATTTGTGGCTATTTTAAGTAGAATAACTTTTTAATTTTTGTTTGCACATTGCTTACTGTTGGCATATAAAAATGTTACAGATTTGGGTACATTAATTTAGAATCCTTCAATTTTCTGAATTTATTTATCAATTGCAACAGTTTTCTTGTGGAGTCTTTAGGTTTTTCCAAATGTAAGATAATATTCTTTGTAAACAAGGATAATTTTCTTTCTTTTCAATTTGGGTGCCTTTTCTTTGTCTTGTCATATTGCTCTAGCTAGGACTTCCAGGATGAAAGTAACCATCCTTGTCAAGCTCTAGAACTTAGGGGAAAGGCTTTCTTTTTTCCCCATTCAGTATGATACAAGCTGTAGGTCTCTCATATATGGCTTTTATTACATTGAGGTATGTTCCTTCTATACCCAGTTTTTTGAGGGATTTTATGATGAAGTAACGTTAAATTTTATCAAATGTTTTTCCAGCATCAGTTGAAATGATCATATGGTTTTGTTCCTTGATTCTGTTTATATGATGTATCACATTGATTTATTTACATATGTTGAACCATCCTTGCATCCCAGAGATAAATCCCACGTGGTCATGATGAATGATCTTTCTAATATATTCGTGAATTCAGTTGGAAAGTATTTTGTTCTGGATTTTTGCATCAATATTCATCAGGGATATTGACTTGTGGTTTTCAATTTTTCAATGTAATTTTTTGGGTTCCATATCAGATTAATACTGGCTTTAAAGAATTATTTTGGAAGTATTCTGTTTTTCAGAATAGTTTGGGTAGGATTGGTATTAGTTATTCTTCAAATGTTTGGTTGAATTCAGCAGTGAAGCCACTGGGTCCTGAGCTTTTCTTTACTGGTAGACTTTTTATTATGGCTTTGGTCTTGTTACTTGTGATCAGTGTATTTAGTTTTTGGATTTCATTCTGGTTCAATCTTGGTATATTGAATGTGTCTAGGAATGTGTCTATTTCATCTGTTTTCCAATTTTTGGAATATAGCTACTCTTGTTTAGCCACTAATGATCCTTAGAATTTCTGCAGTATTAGTAGTAATGTCTCCTTTTCATTTCTGATTTTATTTATTTGGATCTTCTTTTTCTTAGTCTGGCTAAAGGCTTTTCAATTTTATTTATCTTTTCAAAAAATCAACTTTTTGTTTCGTTGATCTTTTCCACTATTTTCTTCATTTGAATTTTACTTTTTTCTCCTTTGATCTTTATTATTTTTTTCTTCTACTAATTTTGGGTTTCATTTGTTATTGCTTTTCTAGTTCTTGAAGATGCATCAATAGATTGTTTATTTGAAGGTTTTGTTGTTTGATGTAAGTACTTATAGCTACAACTGCCCTCTCAGTTCTGCTTTTGCTGTGTCCCATAGGTTTACGTATGTTGTGTTTCTATTATCATTTGTTTTAAGAAGTTTTTAAATTTTCATCTTAATTTCTTCATTGACCAACTGTACAATCAGGGGCATGTTGTTTAATTTCCATGTATTCTTATAGTTTCCAAAATTCCTCTTGTTATTTATTTCCGTTTTATTCCATTTTGTTGAGAGAAGATGGTTGATATTATTTCAAGTTTTTTGAATGTTTTAAGACTTGTTTTGTGACCTAACATATGGTCTATTCTTGAGAATATTCCATGTACTGAGGAGAATGTGTATTCTGCAGCTGTTGCATGAAATGTTCTGTAAATATCTTTTAGATCAATTTTGGTCTACAGTGCAGATAAAGTCTGATGTTTCTTTGATGATTTTCCATCTGGAAGATGTGCGCAATGCTGAGAGTGAGATGTTGAAGTCTTCAGCTCTTACTGTATCGGGGTCTATCTTTCTTTTAAGCTCTAATATTTTCTTTATATATCTGGGCTTTCCAGTTTGGGGAACATATATATTTAAACTTGTTATATCCTCTTGCTGAATTGATCACTTTATTATATAATCAACTGACTTGTCTCTTCTTATTTTTGTCTGGAAATCTGCTTTTTCTGATGTAGCTATTCCTGATCTCTTTTTTGTTTCCATTAGCATGGAATATCTTTTTAATTTTTTTTTATTTTCAGTCTATGTGTGTCTTTATAGGTGAAGTGTATTTCTTGAGGACAACAAATCAATAGATCTTCCAACCCCTTTTGAGAATTTGATCCATGTACATCAATGTTATGATTGATGAGTAAGAACTTACTCTTGCCATTTCATTATTTTTTTTCTTATTGTTTTGTGGTGTTCACTTCTTTTTCTCCCTGTCTTCCTGTAGTGAAGATGCTTTTCTATGGTGATATGATTTGTTTTCTTTTTATTTTTTGTGTATTCATTGTATGTTTTTGGGTTGATGTTATCATGAGGTTTGCAAATACTATCTTATATAAGCCACTATTTTAATCTGATAAAGTCTTACCACTGTTTGCACAAACAATCTAAAGCGTAAAGAAAACTAACTAAAATTCTATGCCTTCAATTTGTCACCCTGCTATTTAACTTTTTTGGTTTATATTTTTATCTTATTGTACTATGTATATCTTGAAAAGTTGTTTTATTTTTTATTTATTCATTTTTTATTTTTTCTACTTAGGATAAGAGTAGTTTACATACCACCGTTACAGTGTTAGAATATTCTGTGTCTTTCTTTGCACTCACTGTTACTAGTGAGCTTTGTACCTTCAGGTGATTACTTATTGCTCACTAACATTCTGTTCTTTCTGATTGAAGCGCTCTCTGGAGCATTTCTTGTAGGACAGGTCTGGTGTTGATGAAATTCCACAGCTTTTCTTTTTCTGGGAAAGTCTTTATTTCTCCTTGATGTTTGAAGGATATTTTTGCCAGATATATTATTCTAGGTTAAAAGTTGTTTTGCTTTTGTTTTGGTTTCCATAAGCACTTTAAATATGTCATGCCACTGTCTCCTAGCCTGTAAGATCGCCACTAAAAAGTCTGTTATCAGATGTATTGCAGCTCCATTATGTATTATCTGTTTCTCTTTTTTTGCTACTTTTAGTATCCTTGTTAGATACTTGATCTTAATTTGATTATTAAGAATTGGATTTTGATTTGATTATCAAATTGGGATAATCAATTTGATTTGATTTGAATTGGGAATTTGATTATTAAATGCCATAAAGTCTCTTATGCTCTCTCACTGTTTATTTTTTTAAGTCATTTTTTCCTTTTGCTTCAAGATTGAATGATTTCCAGTGGCTTAGCTTTGAGTGTACCGATTTCTTCTTCTGCTTGATCTAGTTTGTTGTTAAAACTCTCTATTAAATACTTCAGTTTATTTATAGAATTCTTCAAGTCTATGATTTGTTTGGTACATTTTTATAATTCCTATCTCCTTATTTAAATTGTAGGTTTGCTGTTACATTGCTCTCCTCACCTCTATAAGACCCTTTATTACCATTATTTTGAATTCTCTCTTGGATAGATCACATATCTCCATTCAGGTCAGTTTCTGGAGAATTTGCCTTTTTTTTTTTTTTTTTTGGTAGGTATATTTTTATTTGATATATTTTTCCTTGTTTCTTCATTTTCTTTTATTTGCCTTTTCTTTATTTTCCAACTCTTCATGTTGGTTTCTGTGCATTATATAACACAGTGTCTCTCCCAGTCTTGTCAAACTGCCCTTGTATGGAAGAAAGATTTCACAAATCTTTTCTGGTCATTGTTTTAAGGTGCCTCTCAAATGTTTGTGTTTATACAAACCACTACCTCTGTTTTTGGTGATTCCCTAGAGATTACAATGTGCCATGTCCTGTGAGTATCTCTAAGATCAATAAGGCAGAAGCCAGACCCTTTAGATGTAACTGGAAAGGTTGGGGTGTTGAACATTCCATTTCCTTCTATCTTCCTCATAAAACAAAGATGGGTGTTTATATACCAATCTCTCTATGCTAATCTACTAAACTAATTTAACGAGATGATCTGTGACAAATGTCTGTGCTTGAGTTAAAGTTTCACCCTCTGATTCTGGGAAGATAGCTGCTGGAAGTAGGCCAACTGTAAGCCCATCTTTTGGTTTTCTGGGGTTTAAGGCCTCTCAGGAATGGAAAGCACCATCAACTCCCAGATTTACACTATTGAGGAGACAGACTTTGGGATGAGATCTATAAAGGTTTTGGCAGTGGGTACATAAACAAACTTTTTCCAGGAAGAATGGGTAGATCTGGATTTATCACTAGGGCAGGCTGGAAGAAAAGTTTGGGAAGTGTTGAACTCTGGCTTAAGCTGCCATGTGGCTACTGTTTGTATGCCCCATTTAGCTCCCCAATGCAAGTTTGTTAGAAGCCAGGCCATCAAGTAGGTACTGTATTCCATTCTCTTTTCTGCATTTCTCCCAGAGGATGTGGCCTCTGAAAGCATTTGCAGACCCATTTAAAACCACCTTTATGTTTTGTGACATAAAGAGATTTACATTTGCCTAGTCTTTCCTGTTTCCAGAGTCCTTCGGGTGTTGCGGGAAGTCAGGGACCCCAAACAGAGGGACCGACTGGAGCCACGGCAGAGAAACATAAATTGTGAAGATTTCATGGACATTTATCACTTCCCTAATAATACTCTTATAATTTCTTATGCCTGTCTTACTTTAATCTCTTAATCCTGTTATCTTTGTAAGCTGAGGATGTACGTCACCTCAGGACCCTGTGATTGCATTAACTGTACAAATTGATTGTAAAACTTGTGTTTGAACAATATGAAATCAGTGCACCTTGAAAAAGAACAGAATAACAGTGATTTTCAGGGAACAAGGGAGGACAACCATAGGTCTGACTGCCTGCGGGATCGGGCACAATAGAGCCATATTTTTCTTCTTGCAGAGAGCCCCTATATACAGATATGCAAGTAGGAGAGAGATCACTAAATTCTTTTCCTAGTAAGGAATATAATATTAAGACCCTAGGAAAAGAATTGCATTCCTGGGGGAAGGTCTATAAACTGCTGCTCTGGGATTGCCTATCCTATGTGGTTGAGATAAGGACTGAGATCTCTCTCTCCTGCAGTGCCCTGTCTCCTGCAGTACCCTCAGGCTTACTAGGATTGGGAAACTCCAGCCCTGGTAAATTTGAGGTCAAACCAGTTCTCTGCTCTTGAACCCTGTTTTCTGTTAAGATGTTTATCAAGACAATATGTGCACCGCTGAACATAGACCCTTATCAGGAGTTCTGATTTTTGCCCTGGTCCTGTTTCCTCAGAAGCATGTGATCTTTGCCTTTTGCCCTTTGAAGCATGTGATCTTTGTAACCTACTCCTTGTTCATATACCCGCTCCCCTTTTGAAGTCCTTAATAAAATCCTGCTGGTTTTGTGGCTCAGGTGGGCATCACGGACCTACTGATATATGATGACATCCCCGGCAGCCCAGCTGTAAAATTCCTCTCTTTGTACTCTTTCTCTTTATTTCTCAGACTGGTCAACACTTAGGGAAAACAGAAAAAACCTACATTGAAATATTGGGGGCAGGATCCCCTGATACTCAGGAAGTAATTATTAAAGCTAGACTGTTCAATATATGGATAGACCCCTTATGGAAAGAAGTAAGAAACCTTGTTTTTAGAGTTTCCTCTCTGCATTGTGCCTTGAGGGTGAAGTCTCTGAAAATGCTTGTACATCTATATAAACTGCTGCTCTTTGCTGTGGTCTAGAGAAATTTGTGTATACCCAGTTCCCTCTGCTTTCAGAGCTAGGAGGTTTAAGATGCAGTTTCTCAGATGGAAGATAGAAAAATTGAAGTGCTCAATATATGGACAAACTCCTTCCAGAAAAGATTAATAAACCTGGAGCTATCACTGGGGCAAGCCAAGGAGAAGGCTCAGTATGGGGCAATCTGCTTCTCAGTGGGCTGCTATTTGCCCCTTCAACTCTCCTATGTAAGTCAGTTAGAAGCCAGGCTGCCAGGTAGAGACTGAAAGAGTGAGTCATAAAACCTTTTGGTGGAGAAATAGGAAGCTACCTATTTTAAGACCCTTCTGTACATTTCTCCCAGGGAATGAGGCCCCTGGAAGTACTTCCACTCACATAGAAAACTGCTGTTTTTTCCTGTGGGCTAGAGAGACTTACATATGCCTAATTGCCTCCATTCCCAGAGTTGCTGAATTAAGGGCCAAACTGTGAGGAACCTTAGAGTTAGGGCACTGTATGTAAGGTTCAAATCTTTCTCTCCACATGGAGAAGCTGGGGTTTTGGGGTCCTCTTTCCTGGTTGTATAGCTCTTTGTCTGGAGCAAGGTCTGTGTCTGAGGGTGACAGATTTTTCTACCCATCTGGTGTGGATTTTTTTAGTTGTCCTGTGAGTAGGAGTCTCCCAACTGGTTTTTCACTTTTTCTCAGAGAGATGATTTATGAATAGAAGTCTATTTGGTGAATTCATGAAGAGAGAGACAGGGGCCTCCTATTCTATCATGTTACTGAGGTCACCCCCTTTAAAAAAATAACTTATGACAATCATAAATGAGAAGCACATATTGCTATATGGTATAATTTATGCCAAAATAAATGTAACTACTCTTGCACTCTTTTGGTTTCCATTTGCATGGAGTACTTTTTTTTATTTCTTCACTTTCAGTCTATGAGTGTCTTTTCAGGCGAAGTAAGTCTCTAATAGACAGCGTAATTCTTTTTTAAAAAATCTATATTGCTCTGTGTAATTACTGATATGCAAAGAATTACTAGTACCATTTTGTTGTTTTCTGATTGTTTTGTCGATTATTTATTACTTGCTTCCTTTCTGTTTGGGTTAGTATTTATCATCAAGCATATTTATAGTCACATGCAATGTGTCATACAAAATTCAAGGCACTGTTTATATAGCCATAAATAAATAGAAGCTCCCTGCCTTTGTGAAGCTTATATTCTCATTGTCAATATAGATAATAAAAGATAAGCATATAAAGTATTAGGTAGTAATGAACAAAATGAAGGGCAACCTGACTCAAGTAGGTTCTATTTTTAAGGATGTCCAAAGAATATAGAATTAGTCACATGAGTATGTGGAAAACAGCACTTAAGACGAAGCAAATATTCAAGCCTTATATTGGAATGTGCTTGGCATTGAATGTAATTGGCATACAAAATGAACAAATGAATGAAAGACTGAATTATTCAGTTATTTTAGCTGTGATTCTAGGGTTGCATAAGTTTTATTGATCAGCTCCATAAAGGCATGTCCTATTAGCTAGCTCCAGGCTTATAATAATTGAGTACCTATGATTTGCTAGGCACTTTTCCAACTTATTTGAAATTCTCATCACAAATCTAAGATTTTGTTGTTATGCTTTTCCCTTTTCCTGATAAGGGAACTGAAACTGAGATGCTAATATATTTCTCCATAACTGCATAATCCAGGATTCAAACGCAGCCATATATTGTTCTATATCCAAAACTCTTTCTACTATGTCTTACTGCCTTTTTTGACCAGTAAAGATAAAAGAATGTGCATTTCCAATAGACAAAAAAGAGGTGTCTCAGTTATGTACTCCTAACAAAAAGTAGAATTTTATATGTGAACTTTCTTCACATATTAGAAAACATAAATTAAATTTTAACATAATCCTTGCTAAGCTTAACAAATGAATATAATGTCAAATATGATTTTAATGCAGATACCTATGATTACTAGGAATTTTCAACAGTAATTGTTACTGTTTACTTTTACCTTTAATGTTCTTATTAAGACTATTAAGCATTCTCTGTTTTCAGGGATGTACCACTCTTCAGTATTAACTACAGTTTAAGATAATATTTCAGAAGTTTGCATTTAATACTAAAATTTACCTAATACCTATTTCCAATCAATAAATGACAATTACCTTTAAATTCCAATCTATCTGGAACTTACTTAGTTCTCTCCTGATGATCTTGAGGGAACTGAAAGAAGTACTTTTCCTTGCTGGTAAAAAGTTATCTTTTTTTACTCAGCATTACTACATTTCTCTCATAGTTATTCATTCTTGCTGTTTATGTTAAGAAATCTCAGATACCCTGAGACTCATCTAACTCTAATGGACTCACTTTGTCAGTCAAATCATACTCTGAAAAATGTCATTTATATTAATCCTCATGTCCTTCTCAACCTCCCCCTCCCCTTGATTAATTAAAATATTTGCACTGGAATAATTTATTTTATTCAATAAAGTTTGACAACATTACAACTTTGCAATTAAGACTCAGGACTTTTATATCAGACCGGGGTTGAAATACCAGCTTCTGCTTTCATAAGACTTATATATAAGACTTCAACTTAAATGTTTAAGCCTTTGATTCTCAACTGCAAAGTAGAAATTATATTTCATGCCACATAAAATTGTGTAGGGATGATTTTTTTAAGTAAATTGCTTAAGAAATTATCTGATGTGTAGTTAACACACAAGGGATTTTAAGTCAGTTTTAAATATCTACTTCCAGTTTCACTGTTTTTAAAGATGCCAGGTCTTTATTAGTCCTGAAAATATTTAAATATGTATTTCAACAAACTAAATCTTGATATATTTTTAAATGAAGTTATAGACTATTTATGTTTGAGAATATTTCTGTTCTATATGTGAACAAATATGAATAATTTTTTCTTTTAAATACAGTATTTTGACATATAAAATATAACGCAAAATATTGATTAAATTGTGTTGACACTGTGATTTTAATCAGAAAGCTCCTGGTGTAATGAGGAGAGTTTAGATTTAAAATCAAACAGTTTTAGGTTTTATCCTATCTAGCTGTGTGCCCTTCAGGAAAGTGTTAAATCTCTTTGAACCTCTGTCTTTTCCTCATTTCTAAAATGCCCTGATTATTTATGGTGATGAATTTATATAGTATATTTAAATCAAGAAACATACAGAGGACTCTCTCGCACTGGCATCTTGCTCTTTCTCTCTCACACAAATACACACACACACACCCCACACGTACACACAAATTTACAAAATGGAAGGAGGTAATCAAGAAAATATGAGAAATTACCAAATTATGAAATTAAAGAGAGAAAGGAAGAAAGGAAGGACAAAAGATTGACTTTCCATGCAAAATAGAAAAAAGCACAACATCCAAACCAAGATATACTGCTACAGATACCATCAGAATAAATTTAAAAGTCATAAAAGACCACTTCGCTCAACTGTAATTTATGAGACCTGTATTAAATGGATGACAAACTGATTATATGCAGTATTTTCCAGGCTGAGGGGAAACATATATTTATTCATTACCGATGGGAGTATAAAGTAATATAACCTTTATGGAGAGCAATTTGGCAATCTACTAAATTTTATAATTCATAAATTTTGACTCAACAAATCCACGTCTTGAGATTTATCCTACAAAACTCTTAACATGTGTGACATGATGTACATATATGTAGAGAAAGCAATGTAAATAGGGATTTTCTATATAATGTTGGGGTCCTACAAAGAAATACTAGGCTGGTGCTAAAAGAAGAATAAAGTAACTCCATGTATGTTGATATAGAGTACAATATATGTTGTTTAGTGAAAAGATCAAATTACAGGGCAAGAACATAGTATGCCTCCAAAAAAAATAGTAAAATTTCATATGTCTGTGTACATAAACACACACAGAGACTTTTTCTGGAAAGTTATTTAATACATTGACAACAGTGTTTGCCTTTAACTAAAATTGCTAAGTACCTTGAAAACAGGTTAGGTTGGGACAATTTCTTTCCTCTGCATTTATTTTTAATATTGTATATTTTTTTGTATTAGATTTCAAAACTATAATATATCTTTAAAATTATGCAGTACTTATTTTGATGCAGAGGCTTAAACACTGCATTTTCGTTCTCAGATTTTCACTCAGTACATTAGCATATCAGGAGATCTAGGATTCAACTGAAGATAATTACTTATGGTGTACCTTGTACAGAATGTTATACTAGACCCTGGGTTTATAAGCAGGAGCAACAGTGACTCAGCCACCACTCTCAGAAAGCTTGTTCTTCAGCTGGGAAAGCAAATAATCATATAAATAGTTTTTTTAAAAAAACGGTGTCTTTGTTGCCTAAATATTTTAAACTTAGTGTTATATAGCATATTTTTAAAATTACTTGATTATTTTTAATCTGTATCATGTTTAACAACACTTGAAACACACTTTGAGAAATACTATGCTATAGTATTCTCTTCTTCCCTACCAGTGAGATCTTTCACAAAGAAAAGGTTGACCAAAATAGAAAAAGAAAAAAAGAAGAGAAGGAGCAATATAGGTTTAATATATGCTTAACCAAAAAAAAAAAAGATAGAAACTTATTAAACTTCTGGTAACATGTTCAACCTAAGACATAATTCATCATTGACACCCTATAGAATTAAGATTAAATAATGTTATTATGCAAAACATTTCTCTAGCACTGAGTAAATGGCTAATAAATATGTTATTATTGAAATAACTGTTAAAATATCCACATAAATTATATAGATAAATCTGAATAAAGAATATGAATAATGGTATTTGAGTCCCAGACCATACGTATCCAAGAAAGTGTTACACAGACATAGAGATCAAAGATAAAAGGCAAAAGGTGTGTAATTAATGCTGTGGTTATATTAACCAAATCCTTTTCATAATTCCTTTTCTTAGGCCACTCTCTAGTAAAATTTGTCTAGAAGTGGCCACATGGCCCAGTTCCAGCCAGTACAGTGGGAATCTCTGGGTAGAGCTTCCAGGAAGGAAATCTTTGTGTTGTTGTTATTGTTTGTTCATTTGTTTGTTTTTTGAGATGGAGTCTTGCCCTGTTGCCCAGGCTGGAGTGTGGTGGCGCAATCTCAGCTCACGGGAACCTCTGTCTCCCAGGTTCAAATGATTCTCCTGACTCAGCTTCCTGAGCAGCTGGAATTATAGGAACGTGCCACCATGCCTGGCTGATTTTTTCCTTTTTTCTTTTTCTCTTTTTTTTTTTTTTTTTTTGAGACGTAGATTCACTCTTGTTGCTTAGGCTAGAGTGCAAAGGTGCAATCTCGGCTCACTGCAACCTGCACTTTCTGGGTTTCAGTGATTCTTCTGCCTCAGCCTCCTAAGTGGCTGGGATTACAGGTGACCACCACCACACCTGGCTAATTTTTGTATTTTTAGTAGAGATGGAGTTTCACCATGTTAGCCTGGCTGGTCTCGAATTCCTGATCTCAAGTGATCTGCCTAACTTGGCCTCCCAAAGTGCTGGGATTACAGGGTGTGAACCACCACCACACCTGGCCAGAAAACCTTCTTAAGGAGGCTTGTTAGGCCTGCCTCTTTTGCCCCCCCCCCTTTTTTTTTTCCTTGCTAGGAGCATATAAATGAGTACAGCAATCATCTTGCAACTTGGGCTGGGGGTAGAAAGCCATATGCTAGAAATGACACACCAAAATATTAAAAACCCTCTGGTTTCTGATAGCCTCATGAAGCTCATATACTAGCTCTGGTTTGTTACTGACGGATTTCTTATTAAGTGAGAAAAATAAATCTACACATGTTGGTTATCTGTTATTTGCAATTAAATGCATTCCTGACAAATAGACATGGAACCCTGAGAAACATTTTTACAAAACTGCTTGTTACAGAAAAAGCAAGGCTAATATAAATACAAGTAAGCAGAGTCATGAGATATCATAGTTCAAAATCTATACTAAAAATAGTCCAGAGAGAACGCTCTTTGCACGTAATATGCATTCCTTTGCTAATGGGTAAAAAGGGTTTCATTTAATTTTCCGTAACAGAATAGTGGTCAGGAAACATTGAAGTGGTCCTTGAACAGTGAGGGACAGTATATCATAAACTCCCACTTTTTAATGGATAAATTATCTACATTTAACCCAAAGAGATAACCTAGGTATTTGAAAATTAAATCAAAAGATTGTGATTTTCAACTTTTTTTGTTTTGTTTTGTCTTTTAATCAAGCCTGTAGACAGGCTTCTTAGGCATATGGTTACATCCTACTTGCTGAAAGAATGCAAAGTCATTACTCAGAGAGTGCCATTTTGTTCCCTGAGGCCATAGGTTCCTGCATCAGAGAACCATTGGGATTTACTGATTTAGAAAACAAATATTATTGAATATTACATAGAGTACTTTGTTGAGTGCTGGGAAAGAGAATGCAGGGATGACTACTTTATGATAACTGTGTATAAAGAAAGTTTCGGCCGGGTGCAGTGGCTCATGCCTGTAATCCCAGCACTTTGGGAGGCCGAGGTGGGTGGATCACCTGAGGTCAGGAGTTTGAGACCAGCATGGCCAACATGGTGAAAACCCCGTCTCTACTAAAATATACAAAAAATTACCTGGCGTGGTGACAAGCGACTTAATCCCAGCTACTTGGGAGGCAGAGGCAGGAGAATCGTTTGAACCCTGGAGGCAGAGGTTGCAGTGAGCTGAGATGGAGCCATTGCACTCAAATCTGGGGGATAAGAGTGAGACTTCTCTCAAAAAAAAAAAAGAAAGAAAGAAAAAGAAAATTTCAGATCCAGGCACAGTGGCTCATGTATCCCAGCACTTTGGGAGGCCGAGGAGGGTGGATCACTTCAGCCTAGGAGTTTGAGACTAGTCCAGGCAACATGATAAAATCTTGGCTCTACAAAAATAACCCAGAAAACTAGCCAGGTGTGGTGACGTGTGCCTGTAGTTCCAGCTACCTGGGAGGCCTCTGGGAGAATCACCTGCACTGAGGAAGTTGAGGCTGCAGTGAACACTGACTATGCCACTGAACTCCAGCCTAGGCAAAAGAATAAGACCCTAACTCAATAAGTAAGTATAGGTAAGTTTCGGTCCAGTAGGAGAGCCAGACACTCACAGAAATTATACACAAATGTGATCTAAAGAAGGTAAGAGTACCAAAATCAAGACACAATAGTCCAAGCAGTATTATGAATTGTTCACTTGCTTTGGGAGTGGATGGTAGATGGCTGTCAAATATCTGGCCAGGATCAATTGTGCTGCTCCTCAATCCCAGAATCACTGCCATCAGGGAAGGACGTGTCTTCTTCTCATACCCCACCACCTCCACATGCTCTAAGGAAACTTTTGTGAGTGGGAGACAGGAGTTGGACTTCAAGGCCCTAAAAGTGTCTTCTACTTCTCTCTTCTTGCTTGAGAGTTCTGTAAACTAAACACAGCCAGCTGTTGATTCCACGCACAGGTGAATGTCCTAAAGGAATAATTTTCTCTCCCCTTTCTCCACCTAGAGAAGAGTTTGTCAAACATGTGAGTACTTCCATGTTGTCTCTACATTATCTCCCTTCCAGTCTTTTCTTCTGTATTTTTACCTTATTCTTAGTTTATTTTTTAATTGTTGTTCAAATCTAATAGTTGAAATAAAAATGATCCCTCCTGCAGCTCTCTGTATGGAAGGCTGCCTTTTCATTCTCCACATATTTGAATTTTTTGACATAAAATATACTTTTTTGTTTTTTTAAGCCCTTTTAGACCTTTAGTTTCCCATCTGCAAGGGCTGATATTCCCAGCACCATCTCTGAAGTTTACACCCTGCCACTTTACCTCCTTTTACCATTTTGTTAACCATTGTATTCCTCAGAGGGGCATAACAGTGGGCTCCCATTTCTCCCTTCTACTGGCATAGCAGTCTGGGAGCTTTGATGGAAAAGGAAAGGGTGCTTCAGGGTTTCAGTGCATGATCACCCAACACCTCACAAATAAATTATTTGATCTCTTTTCCTCCCACACTCTGACATTTACTTAGTGATTCACTCTGCAGACAGTGTCAAATCCTAGATCCGCCACACATCAAAGGATTTAACCTCCAACATGCCACTTTCTGATGATGATTGTTAATCCCTATATGTTTTATGCGGGACTGCCACTATATGTGTTCTTCAGTCTCATTAATCTCTACATTTTCTTGAATACCTTTTCTCAGAGCTTATTAATCCTTTCCACTTCATTGGTGTTCCAGTACAGCAGTGTTACACACCCAATTAAAAATACATTATTAAAAGTACTTTCTAACTCTCTAGTCAGCACTCTCAACATCTTTGGCAACTTATCTTCTTTCTAATCTTAAATTGCTAAAATTTCTGAATTTGCTACTTTCTACACATGCTCAGAGCTGCTAGAAAAAAATTATATGAAGTCTAGTACCAAAGTATCTTAGATGTCAACCACCCTCTTTCCACCCCACTACACGAACACTTAGCAGCAGACTGGATCTCTGCCCAGCTATTTCTCTTATTCTCCTCGGCTATTTCTAAGAAAATAATATTTCTCAATATTCTTAGCCTGTTGGTCTTATTCTGGTTGTGATGCTATAAAGCAATGCCATAGATTGGGTAGCTTATAAACAACAGAATTTTTTTTTATGTTACTGGAGGCTTGGAAATTCAAGATCAAGGTGCAAGCAGATTTGGTGTCCGGTGAGGGCCTTTTCATAGATGTTATCTTCTAACTGTATCCTTACCTGGTGGAAGCAGTAAGACAGTTTTCTGGGGCCTCTTTTACAAGGGTACAAATCCCATTCATGAGGGATCTGCCCTCATGACCTAATTACTTCCCAGAGCCACACCTCCTAATACCATCACATTGGTGATTAGGTTTCAACATACGAATTTTGAGGGCAAACATCAGACCATAACCCTGCACTAGCCCCAATGTCTTTTTTTCTCTATTAATAGAAAAGCTTGCCTTTTGCTCCCAGAAAAAAAGTTTAAGTCAGTATCTGCCTCTTTGATTTAACCAACTACAATGTATTATCTCTATGTACCCTATTTTATCACCATCTTTCTCAGGGAAAAAAGTTCCTCTGCTTATCTAACATTAATTAAGTGATATCTGAGTCAGAGCTTCTCAAACTTTAATGTGTTTATAAAGTATCTGGGGATCTTGTTAAATGCAGATTCTGATTCAGTAGGTATGGAGTAAAACCTGAGATTCTAAAAAATTCCCAGCAGTGTACATGCTCCTGGGCCGCCAATGATCCCAATAAGAATTACTTTTCCTAGAGGACGTGGCTCATGAAGGCAAAAGTGCCGGGGACCCAGGAAAGTGATTGCATAGCCCTAATTCTAGTCTCCCAAACCATAATAACTGGGAAATTCTCTCATGATTCTTTGTTGCCTAATGATTGCTCTAAAATAGAATGCTGGTGCTATTTTTCTATTTAAAATCCTCCAGGGCTTTGACTGTCATACAGACAAAAAGGTTAAACCCTACCTCTTTCATGACCAATACTTTACAGATCTTGCTAGTATCCCTTCCCCTTATATATCTAGTGATGTTTCTAGGCTAAATTACTGGCAATCTTTGTGCTTGATATTCCATGTTATATCTACAGATATTCTCCTGATGGGGAAAGCCACATCTCCTCGGTTAGCATAATATTTTATTCGCCTACCTTAAAAACTTTCCCCATCTCCTTCATGCAAATATAGTAAGTATATATAACTACTTACATAGTAATCTTCTCATAGTAACTACACAATTGAGACATATAACTCACCATATGATTTCGTGTCTACTTATATTTTTGTGTGTCTCAGTTTAGACTGTGGGCTCCTAGAGAGTGGGAACTTTGTCTTCAATTCATGTCTCCAGTGCCTGGCAAAAATAGGTATTTAACAAATGTATGTTGGATCTTCAAATACATGAATTAATGACTTGAATATATATTTTAGATACACATTTTATTAAAATGCAAATAATAGCAACCATACTTAAAAGTGACATAATAATTTTAGCCCACATTCCCTATTCATTTCTGATTCCAGTTATAATTGGTCACTCTACCTCTGAATGATCAAAAGGGCACATAAAGGAATAATAATTTGACATAAAAAGAGATGTTAATTATGAAATATATTTTGGTCAATGCCAGTGTATACAGTACATGATGTTAAATATACAATATTAACCCCAAATATAAATTAATAGAAAATATTTGCTTATTTAAGAAATTACATTGGCAAAATATCTCAAGGATATTTTTTTAGCTCTGCCCTACATTGGAAACCTAAATAATTTTTGCAAGTGCCCACAGGCTCAGAGATTCAATAAAGTTAAAAATTCTCCATATAAATAATCTTTAAAATAGTGTTTGTAAATGAAGCTAAATGAATGATAAAGCATTGTAACATTCTCTTTACTGCTTTTCTTCTGTGATCACTGATAAGTGATAAAATTAGGTAAAGTATTGGCATGAAGAATGAAATTATCAAAACATACCACAAATGTTTCAATTAAATATATTTAATTCATCATTTTTATCTACTATGATTTTGGATTACAGTCATTCATTCATTGTTTCAAGAAATATTTACTTAGTGCCTACTGTATGCACGGCACTGTATTGCATGTGGGAACACAGCAGAGAGTGAAACAAGAAATTTGCAATATAGCAGAACATGTAGACAAAAATAAGTGAGTGTTATGAACTGAATGTGTTTCCTCAAAATTCATATGTATAAGTTCCAACTTTCAATGTGACTATATTTTGAGACAAGGCTGTTAATGGAGGTACTTAAAGTTCAGTAATTTAGAAGGGTGGGGCCCTGATCCAATAGGATTAGCATCCTTATAAACCGAGACACCATAGACCTCCTGTGCTCTCTCTCCATCATGAGAGGACGCATCAAGAAAGCAGCTGTCTGCAAGCCAGGAAGAGAACCCTAACCAGAAATCAACCCTGCCAGACCTTGATCTAAGAATTCTAGCCTCCAGAAATGTGAGAAAAAGGTATTTCTATTGTTTACTCAACCGTGTCCAAAATATTATGTTAGCTCAAGAACATTAATGCAGTGACTATGAAGGATATGAAAGAGGGATGCATGACACCATTTTCAACAAGAATGCTGAGACAATTGAATGTGAAAAAATCATTTTCAACAAATTGTGCTAAGACAACTGGATATATTCATGCAACAGAATAAAGGTATACCTTTCCTTCATACTATATGCAAAAAGTAACTCAAAATGGGTCAAATATCTAAGCATGGGTCATAAACTGTATAAAACTCTCAGGAGAAAACATAGCTATATAATGTTTATGATCTTGAATCAGGCAATGGTTTCTTAGATGGGGCACCAAAAGCAACACCAACAAAAGAATAGATAAATTGAGCATCATCAAAATTGAAAATGTCATGCTTCAGAGAAAATTATCAGGAGAATGAAGGGACAACCTACAGAATTGGAGACAGTATTTGTAAATCATCTAATATGGGCCTATTATACAGAATATGTTAAAAACTCTTAACACTGACCAATATAAAGACAAGCAATTCAATTAAAAATGTATAAAGTATTTGAATACACGTTTCTTCAAAGAATATGTACAAATGCAAATAAGCACATTAAAATCAATATAATTCATAATTTGAGAAATGCAAATTAGAACTAAAATGAGATACCACTTCATACCCAAGAGGGACGGCTATTATCAAAAATGGGGATGATCACAAGTATTGGTAAGGATGCAGAGAAATTAAAAGCCTAATATGTTGCTGGTAGATGGTAAAAGGATTCAGCAGTTTTGAAAAACAATGAAAGTTTCTCAAGTTAAATATAGTCAGTACACATTCCAGCAATTATAGTTCTAGGTATATACACAAGAAAGTTGAAAACATGTGTCTGTACAAAACCTTGTACATGAATATTGATTGTAGAATTATTACTAATAGTCAAAAAGTGAAAACAATCCAAATGTCTTTCAACTGATGAATGAACAAAATGGACTACGTAATATGTAGAATATGTAACAATAGAGTAGCGTATTTTCCCATGAAAAGGAATGAAGTGCTATTACATGTTACAACATGGATTACTCTTAAAACATTATAGTAAGTGAAAGAAGACAGACACAAAAGATCAAGTATTGCATGGCTTCATTTATATAACATGTCCAAAATAGGCAAGAGGGACAAAAGTTAGATAGTGGTTGCCAAGGGCTAAGAGGAGAGAATTAGGCATGAGTGCTAATTATTTTTTTAGGTGATAAAAATGTATTAGAATTAAATAACAGTAGTGGTTATGCAACATTGGACAATATATAAAAATGAATATACTAAAGTGAATATACTGAATATCACTGAATTATACATTTTAAAATAGCTAATTGTATGGTATGTGAGTGATTGTTCAATTTACTCAATCCAAAAATAAAAATGATGAAGGTTCTATGAGGTCACAAATGAGAGTTACTGACCAGATGTCAGAGGTCTAGGAAAGTTTCCATGGATGTATAAGCTAAGATAAAAAAAAAAAATACAGCAGAACTATCAATGCAGGAGTGAGTGAGTGAGTGTGTGTGTGTGTGTGTGTGTGTATGTGTCAGAGAGAGATGATGGGACACAGCACGTGTTATCATTTGGTGTACTACGCTGTGGTGGGGGAAAACTGCTGAAAGACAATTTAAAAAGGTAAGTAGGCACATAATCATGCAGGGACCTTATAAAGCAAGTATTTCTAGACTCTTACAAAACACGAAAAGGTATTTAGCAGATGGGTGACTTCATTATATTTGGAAATGGGTAACTTTCATGATAAGAATACTAAACCTTTTAGAATAACACTGCCAAAATTCAGGCAGGAGAGCTTATATTTGGTAAATGGCACTGGAATTTGAGAAAAAATACTTTTATAAGTATTAAGATGAATACTTATTACCAAAGGAAATTTCAATGTTTATGTCAAGTAGAAAAATTATGCATTCCATTTCCAGACTTCAGAATTAATCATTATTCCATAAAGATACTTGTAATAGTCTCTATATTTAACATGATTATGAAAAAAATAAATTATACACTTTTTTTTCTCCACCTCCTACAATCCAAGTCTCCAAAACTCCTGAACTTGGATTTTAAATGCTTAAATGTCACCACCAAAAGGAAAAGTAAGTTCTTTTTTAAGCAAAATAAAAGGAATATATATGTGTGTGTAATAACATACTGATAAATGTTTCAGTAATTTTATTCAAATAATAATGTAAATAAACCCAACATAAAAATAAATAATGTAAATGATAAAATGTTATTTATAGTATAGATTTTTTAAATTACATAAGAAATTGATTATGGAAAAAAAATTTTGAGGTTGAGGCTAGATCTAGCTGGGATGTGCCTCTTCCACAGAGAGGAACCAAAATATCAAGTAAACCTTTACAATTTGAGCAATCATTTGAAAGAAAACACAAAAATTTGATAGGCAAGAGAAGACACCTTGGTTGAAGATGAACACGCAGAGTAGTCTACTCAGAGATGATGGGCTCCAGATCTGGGCCCTGAACCCAAAAAAGACCCAAAAAAGGGATGCGTGGACAAACCCTAGGGTACCACATTCTTGCCACAGGCCTCTGAGATCCTAGCTACAGAAGCTCTCACAAACCCTCCCCCATACCCCACGAAAGCCTTTGGACTGACAGGGAAGCTGCCTAGAGAATACAGTTGCATTGCTTGAACCCACATGGAGCTCAGAAGGCTTGCTGTGCTGGGCAGCTGCAGAAAAATGGAACCCTTTGTAGGTGCCCAAACCACACGACTCTCCATTCTGCAATGAACAGCTGCAGTTTCTGGTTCTACCTGGCAGGAGAGAGAGAGGCTCAGGCATGTTCATGTGACTAAGACAAGTCAGGTCCCACCATCATTGCTGTGGGACCAAGGTGCTTCCAAACAATGTACCCCCTTGCCTGTTGGTCTCTCCCAAGACTGCCTTTCTGGCTGTTCTCACAGGGTGGGGCCAACAGGATAGCCTCCGTTGCCCCATATGACTGTTTCATTGGTAACCTGGGAGCAGTTCACCCCCATCACATCACCACTTGTCGCTGAAGGGCCAGAGGACGAATCACCTGGCCTGGACGTAATTTCCTGGGATTCGAGCACACCGCTCAGTATGAAGATCAAATATCTGGCCTGATCTCAAGTGGGAGAGTAGCCCTCACTTTCAGAACAGAGAGAAGAGTGTAGCACTGGTTAGTATGGTGCTACAGGAGCTGGATATGCCTCCCTTCATGTGATTGAATCAGGAACAATATAACATGATAGTCAGTTTTCCCCCCCACTGACTCCTGTGGTCTGGAATGCCTGAAGTAGCACAATCTGGGTGCAGATGGCATGGGATGAGCCTAACTGATTGGGCATGTTGCCAGGGCTGGACTCTGGAGGGAGATCCTCTGGGTTGGGTGTTTGTGAGCTGCATAGGCCCCACAACTGCCTAATGGGCTGAAAACCTCAAGTCTTGGTCTTCCCCTAAGTGAGCTCTGTGACACAGGAGTGGTGCCTCCACCCCTCTCTTAAGGGTTATCCCAGAAGCCAGAGAATGGCCCTTAGAACCTCTGCCAAGGTCAGTTCTTGTGCCTACTTTGAAGAATCTGGTTGCTAGTTCACCAAACCCAGCCCTGCCCAGCTTTGCCCCCTCTAGTCTGCATGGTAGCAGAGCACAGGATGGTACCACCTCAGGAGCCTCATCTCCCTGTCATCACCAATACTTCCCCTGAAAAACAGGCAAAGTAAAAAATCCCATTGACATTAACACCACTGCTCTTACCTGCAAGTGCCACCTACTGGTCAGGAGGTCTACCTGCATGGCCCACAACTTTTGCTGATGTCAGTGTATGGCATTCAGTTGGCCTTTACCTGCAAACACTACCTACTGGACTGCACGTTGAACTGCGTAACCCAGTATTTCTCCTAACAGAAGTGCATAGTGCTGGGGAATAAGAGAAGCCTATCAACACCTTCACCTTCCCAGCCCTGCAGGAGACAGTGAGCCTGACCACGAGCACAGCACACCACTAAAGTCATAAACAACTATCATTTGAAAAAACCACTGCACTAAAGCTATCTATAACCAGGGAAGCCACACAAATCCTTGGCCCCCTAAAAGCACAAAGAAGCAAATCTAAAGAATCCTACCCAATATATGTAACAGTATTATGCTCAAGGGAGATAAAAACCTAACCTAAATGAAAGTAAATTAAAAAGTAACAAGAGCTTCTACAGATGAGAAGGAACCAGAACAATAATTCCAGCACTGTGAAGAAACAATGTCCTGACACCCTCAAAGGATCACACTAGTTCTCAAGCAATGTGTAAAATTATGAAAGTATAAAGTATTCAAAATATGAATTGTATGGAAGCTCAATGAAATCCAAGAGAAAGTTGAAAACCAAAACACACATACACATACATACACACATTATATATATGTAAAAATATAATATATGCAATATATAAAATATATATAATATATACAATATTTTATATATATATAAAATAAATTCACTGAAATAATTTAAATCTCATGTGAAAGTCTTAACAGTAGTCTGGACCAAGCAGAGGAGACAGTTTCAGAGCTCCAAGGCCAGTCTTTTTAATTAACCTAGACACAAAAAAATAAAGATTTTAAGGATGAAAGACTTTGACAAATATGGGATTATATGAAGCAATCAAACCTAAAACAGCCATTTCTGAGAGACAAAAACAAAAAGTAAGGAACTTGGAAAATAATATCTGATGGAATAATTCAGGAAATTTTTTTCTAATTTTGCTAGGTAAGTAGACATCCAGAGAAGAATTCAGAAGACACCTGCAAGATAACAGAAAGTGACCATCATCAAGGCATACAGTCATTAGAAGACCCAAGATCAATGCTAACGACAAAAAATAATCTTAAAGGCAACTAGAGAAAAAGGCCAAATCACAAAGATAATCTCATCAGGCTAACAACAGATCTCTCAGCAGAAACACTTTATATATACATGTGTGTGTATATATATACATACACATGGTGCAATATATATACACACACACAGAGAGAGATGTCTATTAGGTCCATTTGGCTGAGACCAATTTAAGTGCAGAGTTTCTTTGTTGGTTTTTTACCTGCATGATCTGTCTAGTCATGTCAATGGGTTGTTGAAGTTCCCCACTATCATTGTATCACTGTCTATTTGTTTCCTTAGGTCTAGTAGCATTTGTTTTATAAATCTGGGTGCTCTAGTATTGAGTGCGTATGTTCTTCTCACATTGCAAAATACAATGATCCCTTTTCAACAGTCCCACAATGAGTCTTAACTCATTTTGGCATTAACTCAAAATTATACAGTCCAAAGTCTCATCTAAGACAAAGTAAGTCCCTTCTACCTATGAGTCTATAAAATAAAAAACAAGTCATCTACTTTCAAGATACAGTGGGGGTAGAGGCATTTTGTAAATGCTACCATTCTAAATGGGAGAAATTAGCCAAAATGAAGGGGATAGGACTGATGCAGGTCCTAGGCAGGCAGTCATTAAATCTTAAGCTCCAAATTAATCTCCTTTGACTCCATGTCTCATATCCAGCATACTCTGATACAAGGGGTAGGCTTCCATGACCTTGGGTTTGCTCCAATCCTGTAGCTCTGCAAGTTACAGCCCCTGTGGCTACTTTCATGGGCTGGCATTGAGTGCCTACAGCTCAAAGTCAGCCAGGTGCATGGTGCAAGCTGTTGGTGGATCTACCATTCTGGGGTCTGAAGGATGGTGGCCCTCTATTCAAAGCTCTACTAGGCAGTGCCCCAGTGGGGACTTTATTTGGGAGCTCTAATTCCACATTTCCCTCTCTTTACTGCCTTAGTAGAGGTTCTCCATGAGGCTCTGCCCCTGCAGCAGACTTCTGCCTGGACATCTTGGCATGTCCATACATCCTCTGAAATCTAGGTGGACGCTCCTAAACCTCAGCTCTTACTTTCTGTGTACCTGCAGGCCCAACACCATGTGGAAGCCACCAAGACTTGGGGGCTTGCACCCTCTGCAGTAACAGTCCAAACTATACCTTGGCCCATGTTAGCCATGACTGGAGCTGGAGTGGCTGGGACTCAGGGTATCCTGTCCTGAGTCTGGACAGAGCAGCTTGCCCCTGGGCCTGGCCCACTAAAGCATTTTTCCTCCTAGGCCTCAGGGCCTATAATTGGAGGGGCTGTTGTGAAGATCTCTGAAATTCCCTGGAAGCATTTTTCCTATTGTCTTGGCTATAAACATTTAGCTCTTCTTTACTTATGCAAATTTCTGTAGCTGACTTGAATTCTTCCCCAGAAAATGGGTTTTTCTCTTCTACCAAATGATCAGGTTGCAAATTATCCTCCAGATATCCTGAATCATCTCTCTCAAGTTCAAAGTTCCAAAGATCTCTAGGGCAGGGGAAAAATGTTATCAGTCTCTTTGCTTAAGGATAGTAAGAGTGACCTTTACTGCAGTTCCCAATAATTTTCTCATTTCCATCTGAGACTACCTCACCTAGACTTCATATCACCATCGGCATTTTGATCAAAATCATTTAACAGCCTTTAGGAAGTTCCCAACTTTCCCACACCTTCCTGTCTTCTTCTGAGCCCTCTAAACTGTTCCAGTCTATGCCCATTACCCAGTTCCAATGTCACTTCCACATTTTCAGGTACCTTTATAGCAGTGTCCCACTCTTCTGGTACCAATTCTCTATATCAGTCTGTATTTACAGTGCTATAAAGAACCACCTGAGACCACAAAATTTATAAAGAAAAGAGGTTTAATTTGACTCATGGTTCTGTGGCTTAACAGGAAGCATGACTGGGAGGCATCAAGAAACTTAGTCATGTCAGAAAGCAAAAAGGAAGCAAGGACCTTCTTTATATGGTGGAATGGGAGAGAGAGAGAGAAAAGGGGGGAGTGCCACACAGTTTTATACCATTGGATCTCATGAGAACTCACTCTAATGAGAACAGCAAGGAAGAAATCCACCCCCATGATCCAGTCACTTCCCACCAGGCCCCTCCTCTAATTCAACATGAGATTTGGTCAGGGACACAAATCCAAACAATATTAGAAATGATAAAATTGATAGACTGCTAGCTAGTTCAACCAATAAAACAAAAGAGTAGATTTAAATAAGCACAATCATAAAAGATAAAGGTGACACTACAACTGATACCAGTGAAATATAAGTTATCCCAAGACTACTATAAACATTGCAATGCACACAAACCAGAAAAATATAAAGAAAATGGATAAATTCCTGGAAACCTACAAACTCCCAAGACTGAATCAGAAAGAAATTGAAATCCCTACCAGATCAATAACAAGTTATAAACTTGAATCAAATACATAATTCATCATGATCATGTGGGTTTTGTTCCAGTGGTACAAAGATGGTTCAGTATATGGAACTCAATGAATGTGACTTGTCACATAAACAGAATTAAAAATAAAATCTATATGATTATTTTAATAAGTGCAGAAAATCATTGATAAAATCCAACGTGGCTTTTTCGTAAAAACTCTCAACTAGGCATCAAAGGAACATGGCTCAAAATAATAGAAAATCAACACATCTTCTCACAAGTGGAAGCTAAACAAGTGGTAAACATAGACACAAAGATGAAAATAATGTATACTGGGAAACTCAGAGAGGATGCAGGGGCAGGAAGAGTTGAAAAGCTGCCTATTGGGTACTATTTTACTATTTGGGTGATGGATTCATTAGAAGCCCAAACCTCAACATTATGCATTATACCCATGTAACAGACCTGCACAAGTACCACCTGACTCTCAAACTTTTTAAAAAACATTTTCGTATCAATGGGCCATGAAATATTGTTAATTAATTTAAAGGCTTATATATGTTATGATCTGAATGGTTTGTACTCAAAATTCATATTTTGAAGTTGTAATATCTAGTACCTCAGAATGTGACTGTATTTGAATATAGGTTCCTTAAAGAGGTAATTAAATTAAAATAAGGTAATTAGGGTGAGACCTAATTCAATATAACTAGAGTTCTTACAAGAAGAAGAGGTCACAACACCAATTCCCACAAAGGCCATATGAAGAAATGGAGAAAAATGACCATTTACACGAAAGGAAAGTGGCTTCAAAATAACTAAATACTGCCAACACCTTGATATTGATCTTTCAGCCTTTACAAATGTGATAAAATATATTACCATTGCATACGCCAGACACTGTGGTATTTTGTTATGGCATCCCTAGAAAATAAATACAATGACTTTTACTACTTTTGTTTTACTTTTCTGAAATAATTTTAGAAAAGTTCAAAATCATAACAACGAATTTCCGTCTGACATTCAGATTCTCCAATTGTAAATATTTTAATACATTTGCTTTATCGTTAACCACTGCATATTTACACATATTTTTATTATTTCCCTAAACCATTTGAGGGTTAGTTGAAGACATGCTGTTTTACCTCCAAATAATTTATTTATTTACTAAGAAAATGTACATATTTTTACTTGAAATTTATTATTGATAAAAACTATTTTAAAGATTTTACTCATATTTTCCCAAATAATGCCATTTGCAGCAAAAATATTAAAAATTATGTAAAATACAATTATGTATAATATATGTATATGTACATATGTAAATATAGTTTATATGTTTCTCATAGGTGATGTTAACTTTGATCACTTTGTAAAAGTGATATCTTCTAGATTTTTCCATTGTGAAGTTACTTTTTAATTTACAAATTGGGGGGTGATACTTTAGCACTATGTAGATATACCACACTTTATCAAACATTGATCACTAGTTTTTTTTACCCATTGATGTTTCTCACCTAATCAGTTACTACTATGTTAGTTAAATGGTTATTGTCCTAACAGCGTCATTCGTTCCCATTCAGTGTTTTGCATGTTACTATAAGAACAAGCTACAGTTCTTCATTTATGTGTATCAGTATAAGCTGGGGAATTTCTAGTTTATTAAATTGGTTATAATCCACTACTATCATTATATATTTTGATGCTCAAATTATCCCTGATTCAGCTAACAGGGAGCATTTGAATATTTGTGACCTCCCCCCCCTTTTTGTTTTCATGTACCCATTAGTTTTTGAGTACTTCCATAATTTCAGGTCCAATGAGATGTCAGGCTTATCTTGTACATTCCCTGCTATAGACCTGGAAACAGAGAATTCTTCAGAAACTTAGTTCCATATGGTAGAGAAATGACAGGGACTACACCTGATAATCTTCCTACCCAGGGAGTGAGGACCAAAGACACAGCTGGAAGGGGATAAATCCTATTCAAAGTGTGCAGCAATGTGAAACAAATTCAGACTGAAGAAATGCTCTAGTTTCGTCAAAAACACACCAGAGATTCTAGGTTTGAGAAAAACATACCAGTGATGCTAGGTTTGAGTCACAAGCTCAGTCACTTTTTAAGCACCTAGTTGATGTTGTCGGGGGACAGGAGAAGATATTTTCCAGACAGAGAGGAAAATGTTAAACTAGAGTGAAAAGACCTGGTGTGAAGAAGTGTACTCTTTTTGAAAGGGTAAGGAATTAATCGCTGAATCAACTCCCAAACTAGATAGTAAATTGACACTTAATTATCTGGGAGATAAAATTAGGAATTTTAACATTATGTATTATTTTTAATCATCTTCTCATTTAGCACTCAAGGAGAGACTTGATGGAAGATTTTGCAAACATCATGATTTTTTTTTTCTTACAAGACCCATATAAAATGAAATAATATTATATAATTTTGATATATAGGCCTTTGATTGCAATTCTGTAAGTTTGGGAAGATAAAATAGAGTCAGATTGTAAAAGATCGTGTAAACCATGGCAAAATGTTGACCAAGGATGGTTATGAGTTGAAAAACTTGAAAAGTTGAGAGATGTAAAGATAAACTCATATACAGCTGGGTAGGTAGATAGACATAGATATAACTATCCTGAAAGCATCAGGGTAATATACTTAAAATAATTACCTCATTGTGATATTTTTAAAATAAGCATTAGCTTTGCATAATGCCAGTGCTCCTTGTTTCCTTCCCATCTGCATGCAGATTATAAAAATATACATGATAGAAAAGAGACGAGTACAGTTTTGAGCAGCGTGGCTTTGATCACAGGCAGCCCATCATAAGAGAAGTGATGACTCTATCATTAAGGCATTCCTGTCTGAGACCAAGGACAGTAAATAGCAACACTTTACCCAATCATCTGCTTCATTATAGGATGCTCTTTGATGACAGCCAAAGCTGAGTGATATAAACCGCGTTGCCAAGTTTAAAACTTCAAAAGTAAGATGTGCCAGTGAAATCACTGTGTCAGAATGAAACAAGCAAGCAAATGCAGCCAGTATAACAACAGCAGTGGATTAAGGGATAAGGCCCAGGCACCAAGAGAAGGCAAAACTGCTAAGCCATTTATATTAATAAAAGTTTCAAAAAGAAATGGATGGCACATTTATATCAGGATAGTTTAATGGAGAAAATACATATTTAAGTATGGACAGAATGCTGGCAATTCATAAAGAATGGTACAACACCCACGGCAGAGATCACAGAAAAGTTACCACTCCTCGATGTGAAAAAGTGAAATAGTTATTAGAACGTGCAAGGAGAAAGTCTTGTGGAGAGGCTCACATTTAAAGAAGCTACAACTAACTTCAAGGAGCGCAGCCCAACTAAAATATCTATGCAAGGAGATAATCAGGAGGATCTGTACCTGGCTTTAAACTCCGTTATACCTTTAATCTCCTGAGGCTCACAGACATTCCTTTAGTCTAAACAGAGCAAATACCACTGGTATAAAGCAGGGTGGGGAAAGGTGGAGAGCAACTCTGATTGGGAAAATGGAAAAATACAGCAAAGCAGATTTCACCACTCAACAGACACATTAAAGAGCCAGGGAAGTATCTGCCAGTGGGTTAACGGTGTCCCCAAGTGTCCAGGCTACATAACATTGCTTTCATGAATAAGAATTTCAATGTGATAATGGTGCTTTTCTAGAAATTAAAACTAAAGAACCTGTTGCTCTTGGTTATTTTTTCTCTTTCATGACTAAAATGTATTCCAAAAATGATGTAATCCCCTAGCCTCCTTCATAACTGGTTATAAATATCTATATGGATTTATCTGTCATTTCAGCAAGTTCTCATAAAAGGGGAAGATGTGTTTCCATGTCGTCATATATATTTATATCAAAAAGCATTGCTCTTATTATATGCATGTAGCTATCTTTGCGTTTGGAAAATAAGAAAATAAGGATTGATAAATATGTAAAATGCTTTGAGATCCTCATTAATATTTATAAAAGTATTTTTAATACAGTAATTCAATGCCTATGTGAAACAATTATTTTATTTTTTATATGCCTGAAATTGCTTTTAATGATACATTCCTGTGGATGGAAGCAAAACTATGACTCCATGTCTTTAATAACTACAGCCAGATTTCCAGCTGAGAATATTAACACGCTGCTGAGATTAATTTTACCTTATTTATTAAGAATGTATATGCTATATATTTCAAACTGAATCAAAAAAAGCTTACAGCAAGTTGGAAGTTATTGAAAAAATATGGCTTAGAGATATAAAAGAAAATAAAAATCACGTAAATTGTGCAGAGAAAGTAGATAGCATCCATTAGGTACATGAGCTGTGCTTACTGTACTCTCAGTTAAATTCTAAACCTGTGAAAATCTGTATTTAAAATGTTAAGATATGGATTATACAACATTTCTATTCTGAAGTACTTATACACACTTGCATGTACTCGTGCATGTACACACACACACATGCCTAAGAAAAAAAATGTTTTTTATAGAATTTTACTAAGGCATAAATTTTACCCCATGTGTTTTGTCTGTGCTGTAATTGTCAACACTGCAGACAATATCTTCAGCTTTAATTTTCTAAAAGATACAAAAATGCTATTCAGTTTTGCTTTTGAATAGCAAAACTGCTATTCAAATTATATATCTGTAATTTTCATGATGATTAAATATATGCATTTAAAAAGATCTTTGACCTGTTTCAGGCACTTATTATTCTATAAATGTGAAAATATAATAGTACAAAGAGGAAAATAATGTTTTAAAATAATAGCTTAATAAGGATATTTATGACCTGAGACAATAGATCTATTTATTTAATGTATAGTGCTGTATCTTAGATCTGGGATGGAATTTACAGACATGAGAAAAGAAGATAGTTAATACATCTGTTGAATTCCTTTCTCTTACAAATTTTGCAAGTCTTGAGCCAACGCTTGGCAGTTTTTAGATTTCAGTCAATTAGTAGTGAAATTCTTAAAGATGAATTATAATGCATAAATTCTCTGTTGTTAGTTGAAGTGAGACCCATATGCTTTAAATGCTAAATGTGAGAAGGGAAAAGTTATATCCCTGCTTAGAAATAATAAGAATTGTCCTTGACTCTCATTCATATGGAATCTAATCTATTTCACTGCAGTCATGGGTAATAGGACTGCCTAAAGTTATAGTTCATATTATTCTGAAAAATGTTTGATTTTAACTTCATGAGATTATTTTGACATCATTGTATATGGACCAATTGGCTCTCAAATGAATGTAATACCAGAATCTCCAAATTAAGACCATATTGACAATAATATATCACTGAATAAAAAATGACTTGTGAATCAATCACTTGGAGTTTGAACATTTGTGACCTTCTTACAGAATATGCAAAACATTTTCTTTTTGCCTCTCCAGAGCTACTCTCTACTTTCCTCAGAAGGTTGACCTGTTGGGAATGTATATCAAAAGAGTCTCTTCCTCTCTTGTTTCCAGTTGGGTTTAACCAATGAAGAGCACCAGGAAAAAAAGGAACAAAAACAGAGGGGAAAAGATTAGTGAGTGCAGGGTATTCCTTCCCCCTTTCCCTCTTTCCTGGTGTGTATTGGCTGATTGTCTCCTCAGCTGAAAGTAAACTCTACTGTCAAGCTGATCTCTGCACATAAATCTTTCTCACACCAAGTTACGGTACAGTTCTTTTATGTAGGTTCATCACATTTGCTCAGATGACCATTAGACCATGGCATGGGTTGGAATGCAAAGAGAGCAGGGCATTAGGAACTTTGGTATATTTGACAGTTAGTGAGGCATGATGGAGACAAGAGCTAACTCAAGGTGATGGAAATTGCTCACTTCCACCCGTGATCCTAGGTATGTGAGGTAAGGAAACAGAGAAACTGAAATCTGTATATAACCAAATGTGAGAATGAATAATTAGCCTTGATAGCAACTCTGAGTCTCTATCTCCTGTAATTGAAATGCGGAGTTCCACATCTAGCTGAGAAAAAAGCTACATCGTTGCAGTGACAAATATTCAGAGTACTTTGTCTTTTGCTAAATCAAGGGCACTGAGGGAAAGTATTAAGACTCAGAAGTATGGATTGAACATTTGCTAGGGAAGGACAAGGCCGACAACTAAAGTCCCTTTGGATTCCCCTTGCCAAAAGAAGTAGATCTTCTTTTCTTCATTTTTCCAACCATTAAGAGCTTTGGTACTCATTATAAGATAATAATAAAATATTTCATCTGGAAGAGTTGTCTCACAAGCAATTTCACCCACTCCCATTATACCTTCTTATGTCCCTGGTTTCTTAATGAGAAATAGATGTCAATCTGCAATTTAAGAAGCACTTCGTCAGGCAGAAATGACTATACAATCTGAAGTAACCTATGTGAATCCGGAGTAGTCTAGAGACTATGGATGGAAGTAGATGCTAAGGGTGTTAGACCATAAAGAATGAAATAAAATTGATCCTATCAAATGTACATTTATGGGTATATTCATTTAAAATTAAAAATGAATGTTTTTGGTTGAACAAATACAAGTGGCATTAAAAGTCTGTTAAGTTAGCAAATTCAAGTCTGGATTCAAAGCTGATTTATAGATATGTGGTTAAAATGCTTTAATTTCCCTGATATGCCATAGGAGGAGTCTAAAAATTCAGGGAGATGGAAATATTGAAGAGGATATGTTCTGTGTACTCTTCTTAGCCAAGCCCCAATCATATCCACAAGAAGCTTCTGAAGGTATTTTAAATAGGGCATTAAGAAAAGCACTCATGGACAAGTGTGGTGGCTCAGGCCTGTAATCCCAGCACTTTGGGAGGCTGCGGATCACTTGAGATTAGGAGTTCCAGACCAGCCTGGCCAACATGGTGAAAACCTGTCTCTACTAAAAATACAAAACAAACAAAAAAAACTGGGCGTGCTGGTGGGTCCCTGTAATCCCAGCTACTCGGGAGGCTGAGGCAGGAGAATCACTTGAACCAAGGAGGCAGAAGTTGCAGTGGGCCGAGATCACTGTACTCCAACCTGTGCAGCAGAACCAAACTCCATCTCCAGAAAAAGGAAAAAAAAAAAGAAAAAGAAAAAGAAAAGCATTAGTGAAGAAGATACCAGCATCCTTGAAACACACAGTGGTGGTCAGAGTTGATAGAACAGTTTTGGTGGTGAGAGGTTCTGAACTGGGATTGAGTTACCTGGTATCAATGGAGTGATGAGATCCAGGAGAGTTAGATGCTAGAGGAATATGTTATCAGAAGCAATTACCATACTAAGCCACAGAAATGGAGGAATAGCCTAGAAAGTTTTCACCTTTTGTCCTTATAATGCAATTTGTGATATTTTTCTCCTTGATTATATTTATTAGTCATTTCAGATTTTTTAAATTGCAGATACTGATTGTAGCCCATATAATATCATATTTTAAGAACCAGAAAACTACTTTTCGGATTGCTAATTGTTCAACATTTATAAATGCTTATTGGTTTTGGAAAGAATATGTATTGTCTGTTTTCACCTCTGTTTATGTGTATGTAAGTAATTAAGATAGCATTTTTTATTCAAATTTCCCGTATCTCCCTTTATATTTTATTTACTAAATCTGACTTCCAACAGAGATTATCTTAAACCCTTACTTCTTGATTATCAATTCATCAGTTTCCTTTGTTCTTTTATAGCTTTCACTGCATATGACATGAAATTATATTATTAAGCATTACTGATTTTGTGTCGTATCTTTTTGGTGTGTTTCTGTTTCATTGTTTTCTTAAAAACAGTATCGTTCCTCTTCTCCACTTGGGTGCTTTTCACATGATTAAGTTCCTTTTCATACCTATTAAGATGATTTTAGGGTATTTAACAATTTTAGTAATTGCTTTATTTTGATATTTGGTGGATTACAGGAATAAATTTTTAATATAAAACCATCCTTGCACTCCTAGAATAAGCTCAACTTAGCCTTATTAAAACTTTTTAAAAGATTACCAAATATGCTTGCTAATATTTAATTTAAAAAATTTGTAACCATGTTTGAGAGTAAGAATGGCCTGTATTCCCCCTTTCTCATAATATCCTTTTTCAATTATAATTCTCTGATTACACTTTCATAAAATGAATAAAATATTTTTGTCCATTTTTAAAAACAGTTGCTATTTCAAAATACTTTATCTTCAATCATTTTTAGAACTTTATTCTAAAGCTATCTGTATCTAGTGGCTCTTTGGGTGATTTTTGAGAAGTAATTATATTACTAAAAGGTATAAACCTGTCCAGTTTTTTTTTCTTGAGTCTGATTAGTCAAGTTGTAGTTTCTGAAGAAATTGTTCATAATGTCTATGTTTTCATATTTAGTGGCACAAACATATTTTTATCATTCTCCTACTTTTGTGTTTATACTTTTGTTCACATATTTTAAGTTTTGCTCTTATTTTAATTTTACCTAAGGTTTGTTTATTTTGTTATGATTTTTAATAAACCGTTTTTGGCTTTGTTAATTCACTCTACTGTAACTTTGTTTTCTATTCCTTAATTTTTTCTGTGTCATTTCCTTCTTTCTATTTTCTGTTTACTCCATAGCTCTTTTTCTAGTTCTTGACCTTATCTTTATTTTAGTAATGGCATTTTTTCAAATACAAGCATTTATGGGTATAATATATCTAAAAATGGTTTGGCTATAGTGTGTGTGTGTGTATATATATATATAAAATACATTATATATGTATGATTTTAAGTAAATTTCTTTTTTTTTTTTTTTTTTTTTTTGAGACGGAGTCTCGCTCTGTCGCCCAGGCTGGAGTGCAGTGGCCGGATCTCAGCTCACTGCAAGCTCTGCCTCCCGGGTTTACGCCATTCTCCTGCCTCAGCCTCCCGGGTAGCTGGGACTACAGGCGCCCGCCATCTCGCCCGGCTAGTTTTTTGTATTTTTAGTAGAGACGGGGTTTCACCGTGTAGACCAGGATGGTCTCAATCTCCTGACCTCGTGATCCACCCATCTCGGCCTCCCAAAGTGCTGGGATTACAGTCTTGAGCCACAGCTCCCGGCCGTAAATTTCTATTTTTATTGCATTGTGGTGAAAGATTGACATCTTCATTATATAAATTCTTAGAAGTGGTAGATGTTTTCTGCACAGACTCCCTAATCCATGTCAAATATACCTTGTCCATGTATGTTTATAAATGTTATATACCATTCATATTGTTCATTGGCTCAAAAATACTGATTTTTATACCAAATGTTCTCTGCCCTTATTAATTTTTCTTTTAGAAGTATTAAAATTTATTCTCATGATTAGGATTTGTTAAACAATCCATTCAATTCTGTCTATGACACTGTTATTTTGAGTATTTTAATTTATAATTCTTTTATTTCTTATGTATTAAAACATTTACAAGCTCACTATAAGTATAAAAGGAGACATCACTATAGGGATAATAATCCCATCCATTTTCCATTGTTCATACTTAATCCCATAAAAACTTGCATGTTTTTGTTTCTTTTATTTCATGCTTACATAGTGATCATTTTTTCCCTCAATATTGCTTTTTGCCTTAAGTACCATTTCATCTTATATCTATATTGTCCACATTGCTTTTGATGATAAACCACTTGTAAATTGCATACATTGGTTTTGCTTCCAGATCCAACTTGACAATTTTATACTTGACTAGTTATTTAGTGTACTTGCATATATAAACATATTACAATATGTCCACTTGTTTCCATAATTTTTGAAGGTTCTACTTCTCAACTTTTTATTATGCTTTTGTGTTTTCTATTTTACCTGCCTTCTTTGGGGATGATTAAGATTTTTAAAACTTCAATTATTTTCCAACTATTGCTCTGAAATCTCTGCATTCTATTTCTACTCTTATAGTTGTAATTCTTACATTTTAATATGCGTCATTTTTACAATGGAGATAACATTTAATAATATATCTTGTTTTCAGTTACATAATACAAGGATCTTAGGATGAGTTAATTCTATTTACTACTCTTTCATGTACTCAGTGTTACATGTTGTGATCCTTGTGTTAAAACCTCAAATAAATACTTTTGTTAGTATTCTTTTATTGTTTCTGTTTATCTACAAAAGTTTCTTTACTTATCATTCCTTTGTACAACTATTTGTCTCATCTGAGTTCACTTTCTTTCTTCTCAAAAGACATGGATTAGTGTTTTAGTAGTAATAAATCAGGGGTTTATGAGTGGTAAGCTCTTTAAGTCTATGCCACAAAAAATCTTCATTTTTCTGTAATTTTGGGATGATAGTTTAATTGAGAGTATTAGATGCTAACTATTATTTTTTCTTAGCATCTTCCAGAGTTTTCCTTGAGTTCTGGCTCATATGGTTGCTGGTAAAATCAATATATCAAAGTATTTCTTTGATAGTGATAGATCTTCCTGTTTTTAAGATCACTTTGACTTTGGAGTTCCATGCTACCAGCACATATTGATTTTCTTTCTTCCTTCATTCCTTCTTTACTTTTATCTTGCTTGATACTTGTTATTTCTGGATATAAGGATTAATGGATTTTTAAAATCTTAGAAATGTTCAAATATTGCTTCTTTTCTCTTTACTCTGTCTTTCTAGAATGGCTATTAGATATATGCTGACATTTTTATTCTATTTTCTATTTTACTTAACACTCTTTTCATAAATTTCATTCCCTCATTCATCCTTCTTTGTTGCTTTCTGACTCTCTTCATGTAGTATTTAATTTTTGGTTTTACTTGCCTGTTAAAATTTTAATTTGTACAATATCTATTTGGTATTATTGAATTTTAAGACAATTTTTGTCACTTGGTTTTGATTATATTTTTTACCCATTTATTTTTAATATATGTATTATACAATATCAGGCTAAGAATTTTGTTATATAATATTCTTGGCCTCAAATAATGCTATGTATCATGTCTGGGTCTCGTTCACAGTAACTTGTGTCCTAGTGTACTTGTGATTTTTGGATATAAAAATTATTTCAGGAATACTTTGTGGCAATCTTCTGCAGCCTGGATTGAATTAGTTTTTGTTGAGAAAGCTTTTGCATTTGTTTCTTCCAGGTCTCACAGTGGTATAACTTACTTAAGACAAAGTTTGTTATTATTTTTGCTAATTTTTTAAGTTGGAACTTCTTGAACCATGAAGGTGTTGCTAAATTTGTACCACAAACTCAGATGTGACAGACTAACATTTAAAAACCTTTATTCAAACAAACAAACAAAAATTCTCAGAACTAAGGCCAAGAGAGAAAACTTTGATTTCTCACTGTGCTGGTGAGTTTTTCATCCTAGTTTATACATTTGACTAATAGTATAGCTTTTTGAGAGTTCTGGGTGTAGGCAATACAATCACTTGAAACTCTCCACTCTGCAGGACTCCAAGCCTTTTGTCCCAGGTAAAGACCTACCCAGGAACTCCACAGCATCAGCTTACCACTCTGATTTTCAGTTCCATCTTTGTTGTACTTCTCTGGGTAATCTCACACACCTTTCTTTTGAGTTCAGCCAGGTGGTATTTAAAAGGATATTGGTTTTATTTTTAATCATTCCTAGAGGTCTTGAAACAGGAAGTCATTTAGGTTCTCTAATCCACTACACTCTTAAAAAAGGAAACCATCCCCTTTGATTTTACTAAAGTTAGCCTGAGAAGATAGTATGTGATGCCATGCCTGGAATTAGCTCCAGGCACACTTCCTCCTCAGGCTTTATACTTGTCTTGGTCTGGTGGTAAGGTTTCTGTTATTTTTTATATTAAACAATACCCTTCCTATTTCAAAATGTATACTTATTTACATATAGATACCTGGTAGCTTAATTGAGAGAGATGTTGAGACTATATTTTCTTGTGAAAACATTTTAATTGAAAATTACACTTTATTGTCAGAAACTGTGGCTTCATATATAGGGATTTCAACTTCATTCAGTCAAAACTTGTGGTCATGAAGAAGTCTTCATGGGTTTAGAAAAACAGTATATTGAGGAGACAGGTGGTTCTAAATAGCAGAAATAGTCACCTAGTTTTCCAGATTGTGCTTCAGGCTGCCTTCTCTGACATAGTTCCTTCTGTTTTTTCACACTGTCTAATACATAAAGAAGAAAAATGGTAAAAATTCTGGTGCCTGAAAGAATTATGGAAGTCTATGCAAGCAATAATAATCATCAATAATGTTTAACACTGCGCAATTATTAAAAATGATTCTAAAACTAAAAATATAATATTTGGATACTAAAGGTTATGTAATCAACAATAGATTTTTTTTATAATTTCAACTTTTATTTTAGATTTAGGGGCTACATATGCAGGTTTATTATATGGGTTTATTGCCTGATGCTGAGGTTTGGGTTATGAATGAGTGCATCACACAGGTAGTGAGCATAATACCCAACAGATAATTTTTCAGCCCTGTTCCACTCTGCATCCTCCTCTAGTAATCCCTAGTGTCGATTATTCCCATAACAGTAAGAATTCTTGGAGAGATTTTATATGTACTTAATTGATAAACCATAGAAATTCTAGCTGTATTAAAATTTTCTTTTAGTAACTCTTCTATTATATGTCATATGTTAGATGGTAAGTCAGAGAAACTTAAAAAGTATACATATTTTCAAAACAATGTAATATGTTCATATATTTTTGATAGACTGCAAATGAGCTGACCCTTTCCAAGGTAAAGAAGGGGAAAATATATATGTAAGATTTAAACTCCTCTATTGTTTTAATCCATAATCTGCAATTTGAGAACTAAAGAGTTAATGTACTAAAAAATAATAATTTAGTAAAGTAGGTCAGATTGTACCTACTGTACAATATATTCTATGGTAGACATTTTAGCAACATCATAATATCTATCTATGTCAAGGGATTTAACTGTAGTACCCAGGCTTCAAGAAGGAAGAAAATTAATTTCCACTGGTATTTTACTTGATCCAAAAAATTCATGTGGGAGAGAACAGGGAGTAGTTCAATAAAATTCAGAAATTGGAGGCATTAGAGACTTCTTTGGCTGTTGATATCATAGCTCTGTTAAGAATTTTATTATCTCTTCACTGTGCAGTTATCAATATGTTATAAATTAAGAGAAAGGAAAATTTGTATTTAACAACAGGAAACAAAAGAGCTTCGTGAAGTGTTCTATGGGCCAGAATTATTATATCATAAATGCTCCATAATTTTTAAAATATTTGTAATGTGAATGAGAGTTTCAATTCCTAATCTGTCAAATTTCTACATGCAGTCATATAAGTTTCCTTGTTTTGTTTAGATGAAAATGCGTTTACACAAAATGTCGTTACCATAAAGAAGCATTTATATATGTGGGTACTATTTTATTATTTGACATTTATCTTAATCAGCTATCTATGTTTGCCAGTGCCCAAATTGTTTATAACAATTTGTCAATTAAGTAAACTTATATCAAGAAACAATAATATGCCACGCACTGTAATAGGCAATAGAGTTACAGGCACAAATATGACCATCTCTTGTCATCAAGCAAATTAATAAAGACAAATCTTTCAGAGTGGTCATATCTATCTGACAACATTATCTGATCTTTTAGGCCCCCTGAAGTATTGTTTCCTTGGTAGTAATGCTGCTATTAATATTTAGAGAACTTGTAAACAGTAATGGTTTTTTTACACTGTTGTATCACAACTAAAGATAACTAGCTTATGCTGCAATTCTATATAGCATAAACACAAAAGCAATGAGCCTGGATTGTGAATCCCCCAAAATTTCATAACACATAGTAAATCAGGTACACACACAAGTCATAGACAAGTTAATAACACATATAAGTCAACTTAATAGTTTGATACTGCCTGATATGGTTTGGCTCTGTGTCTCTACCCAAATCTCACGTTGAATTGTAATTCCCAATGTTGGGGGAAGAACCTGGTGAGAACTGATGAGATTATGGGGGCATAATTCCCCTGAGCTGTTCTCATAATAGCGTATTCTCATGAAATCTGGTTTAAAATTGTGTGGCACTTCTCTCTCTTCCTCCTGCTCTACCATGGTAAGATGTGCTTGCTTCCCCTTCATCTTCTGCTATGATGTAAGCTTCCTGAGGCCTCCCCAGCCATGCTTCTTGTACAGCCTGCAGAACTCTGACTCAATTAAACCTCCTTTCTTCATAAAGTACCCAATCTTAGGCGGTTGTTTATAGCAGTGTGAGAACAGGCTAATACAAAAAAATGGTGCCAAGAGTGGGGTATTGCTATAAAGATACTTGAAAATGTGGAAGCGGATTTGAAACGGGGTAATAGGCAGGGGTTGGAACATTTTGGAGGGATCAGAAGAAGATAAAGATGAGAGAATGTTTGGAACTTTGTAGAATGGTTGTGACTAAACTGCTAATAGTGATATGAAGGGTGAAGTCCAGCCTGAGGTGGTCTCAGATGGAGATGGGGAACTTATTGGGAACTGGAGTAAAGGTCACTCTTGCTATGCTTTAGGGAAGAGACTGGCAGCATTGTTCTCCTGTCCTAGATATCTGTGGAACTTTGAACTTGAGAGAGATGATTTAGGATATCTGGTGGAAGAAATTTTTAAGCTGCAAAGCATTCAAGATATGGCCTGGCCGATTATAATAGTGTATACTCATTCGCATAAACAGATTATCTGAAGCTAGAACTTATATTTAAAAGGGAAGCAGAACATAAAAGTATAGAGAATTTACCACCCAACAATTCAGTAGAAAAGAAAAACCCATTTCTCAAGAAGAATTCAAGGCTGCAGAAATTTGTATAATTAAAGAACTGAATGTTAATCACTGAGACAATGGGGAAAATGCCTCCAGGGCACTTCAGAGACCTTTGCAATGGCCCCTCCCATCACAGGCCTGGAGGCTTAGAAGGGAAAAATGGTTTCAAGGGCCAGACCCAGGGCACAGGACATGGTGCCCTACATTTCAGGCATGCCAGCTCCAGTCATGACTAAAAGGGGCGAAGGTATAGCATGGGTCATTACTTCAGAAGGTGCAAGCCCCAAGCCTTTGTGTGGCTTCCACGTGGTGTTGGGATTGCAGATGCACAGAAGGCAAGAGATGAGGTTTGGGAGCCTCTGCCTAGATTTTCAGAGGATGTATGGAAAGGTCTGGCTGTCTGGGGAGAAATCTGCTGCTGGATTGGAGCCCTCATGGAGAACCTCTATGCAGGCAGTAAAGAGGGGAAATGTGGGATTGGAGCCCCACAGAGTCCCAACTGAGGCACTGCACTGCCTAGTGGAGTTGTGAGAAGAAGGCCACCATCCTCCAGACCCCAGAATGGTAGATACACAACAGCTTGCACCATCCACCTGGAAAGGTTGCAGGCACTCAACAACAGCCAGCAAAAGGAGCCTCACAGGCTATACCCTGCAGAGCCACAGGTGCAGAGCTTCCAAAGGCCATGGGAGCCCAGCACTTGCATCAGTATGCCCTGGATGTGAGACATGGAGTCCAAAGAGATCTTGGAGCTTTAAAATTTAATAATGGCCTGGCCAGGTATTGGACATACATGGGACCTGTGGCTCCTCTGTTTTGGCCAATTTCCCCCATTTGGTATGGGAGCATTTACTCTGTGTGTGTGTAACCTCATTGTATCTTGGAAGTAACTAACTTGTTTTCTGTTTCACAGGCTCATAGAAATGACTTGCCTTGTCTCAGGGTTTAGGTTTGAATTTTTGAGTTATTGCTGGAATAAATTAAGACTGGAGGAGTGTTGAGAAAGCATGACTATGTTTTGAAGTGTGAGAAGGATATGAGATTTGGGAGATGCCATGGGAGAAATGATATGATTTGACTGTGTCTTCCCCCCAAAATCTCATGTCAAATTTTAATCCTCAGTATTGAGGGAGAGACCTGGTGAGAGCTGATTGGATCATGGGGACATATTCCTGCTCTTCTCATGATAATGAGCGTGTTCTCATGAGATCTGGTTGTTTAAATTGTAGCATCCTCGCTAGACATGCTTCCTTCCCCTTCTTCCATGATTGTAAGTTTTCTGAGGCCTCCCCAACCATGCTGCTTGTATAGCCTGTGGAACTGTGAGTCAAACCTCTTTTCTTTATAAATTACCCAGTTTTGTGTAGTTCTTTAACACATGGTGAGGATGGACTAATATACTCCCCAAAAGTAGGTGTGCTGTTGGTGATTGAACTTGAATGTTCTAGTTAGTAAAAATTGATGGCATCTGAAGGGATTGTTAGCACCTTAGTAAAGCCGCCACAGTCATATGCCTACTTTTTAAAGTGGTATTGAGACAATTCTTCTTTGCTGCTTTATTTATGGAAGAATTTCAAATGTTTTCATACCCAGATGCTTGAAAAATTTACTATTGATTTACATACTGACCTATTTAGTAAAATTATTTTATTTCATGTATAACACTGAGTTTGTAGAAATATGTTTTCCAACCTTGGAGGATTTATCTTCAAATAGCTTTATAAACACATGTAGTTTTGAAAATAAAATGTCAAGCTACAAGTTTAATTATATCTTTGTTAATGAAGCAGTGAAATGAGCTCTGATATCAAGGAGAATTATGATTAACTTATAGATATTCCAAATGGCTTTTAAGATTGCTAATGGTTTGAGTTGTGTATTTACAAACCAAGTACATACATTGGATAAAGGCTAAATCATTTGAAATTACCTTCTATAAAAAAAAAATCAGCATTTAAAGGTATAGCTGTTATATTTTATTTATTTTGGAGGAATAAACCCTTAAAGAAATATATGTGTGTGTATATATATATATGCATAACAGAAAAGAAAATTGAAGTATAAACATACCTGTATATTTAGTATGAATAGTCACTGGATTTATAAATTAAAATTAATGTGAAGGAAACCAAGATAGTTTACCTCATAGAAGCTATTTGATTAAATATTTCACTTATGAGTGAGAATCGCATTGGATTCTTACCATTTGAGTAATAGGATATAGGTTGTTTCTCAGTTATTTAGAAAATTGTTAATGGCACAAGGTTGTAGATGGAATTGTATGAAACAGTTAGCTCTGCATGAAAAAACCTTAACATCAACAACAACAAAGCTGTTCTACCAACACAAATCACACCATTAAGTGCGGCCAGCCATCCCAGGAAAGCAAGTCAATGATCCCAATGGGATGGGTGCAACATATTTTCTCTCCTGGAAGAACCATTAAATATACATTTCCAGCTGTTGACATTTCAGCAGTGGCATCTTAATTTGGGAAGATATCTTTGAAACAGAGGTAGCTAAGGAGAAATGGTCTCTAACGAAACAGCAGGCACAGAAGCTAAATTGAACATAACTGAGAGGCGTGAAGAGTCATAACTGCCCACCACTTAAGAACCTCAAGCTGTGTGATAGTTTTGGACTTCTGACCATTCCCAGAGCTTTGCTGACTCTCAGCTTCCTCTTAGAATTCGGTTGGTTGAGTTCAGCCTTGCTGTTGTTTCAAGCATAGTAAATAAGGATACCAAGAAATGCCAATGTGTTTATTTGTAATAAGTAGGTATACTAATAAATTTCATAACAAGGTGTTGCACTGGGTATCAACTTCTTTTCTAAGGTTATCTTTTTTTTGTCCATCCAGAACTATTCTCTGACCTCGATTTATACCTGAAAGACTGGCTCCTGTAAAATGTATCATTCAGGCTTCCTTTCCAACTAGCTTCCTTTTGGATATGACAAATGGGTGACACAGGAGATTAAAGGACAAAGGGAGGGTCAGGTGTCAGTATTTCTTCCCTTCTGTCTGTGCTCTGAGACACAAAATACAAATCACACCATGCAGACACTCTTTCCTATCCAAGTAGAATTCAAAGATCAGATCCAGAAGGTAAGTGACCAAATTTCCATTCTTCCCTAACTGGTTGATCTAACTCTAGGCTCATTCTCCTCTTGGTCTTTTCTCAAAATTTCAAGATATATCCATTTATATTATTTTTCCCTTGCTATACTTACATACATAATCATTATTTTTAAATTATTTCAGTAAATTTTGCATTGAATAACTCACATATAAAAAATTGCACAAATCACAAGTGTTCATAGCGATGAATTCTCACAATTCATAGGGAACACATGTATGAATCTAGCATCCAAAGCAAGAAACAGAAAGATGTCATCTAGCATCCTAGAGGCCTTGGTGTGCTCCCACCATGTCACTACCCTTTAGGGTACAAAGTATCCTGGCTTTTCTCATCAGAGATTGGTTTTGTTCTTTTTGACTGTATCTAACAGAATTGCACAGCATATATTCTTCATATTGTTTTTTCCACTTAATATTGTATCTCCGAGAGTCATCCTTTCCTTCACCTTCTCCTCCTATTCTTGTTAAAAAAAAAAAAATTGTTAAACAATTTGAATTTTCTTGTCTCTGCTGGATCGTCACAGGCCTATCATACTTTTACTGGTTAAAGACCTCTTGAAAACTTCCAGTGAGTCACTTGCAGACACAGATATCCATTCTGCTTTCTTTCAAAGCACTATATCCAAACTATGAATCTTAGCTGATCAATGTCATTATTATGCCATTTGCGCATGTGTTCAAAACTCTATGACACACGTTTTGTGTCTCCTCACCAACTCCACCCCAAAATATGGTATTTTACTGTTTTATCAAACACAAAAAAAATGCATTTTAATGCCTGATCAAATCCAGAAGAAGTTGTCCTACCTTATCTATTATTTTCCATTGTGTTTCAATCTGGACTCCTAATGTGGTAGTGTGCCTGGATCTTCTTACCATTTCTGTCGTACTGCACATCTTTACTCCCTTTCAAAAAACAACACTTTACACAAATCTTCAGTATGTAAACCACTCTCCCTTGTTCCCTTCCATAATAAGATCTGGATTTCTTATTGAACTATTCACTGCTGAACTTTCCACTAACCTGGAGGCGTGAGGATGTTATAATGTTAGTTTTTACCTCATTTCTCTCCACCATTACTGCTCCCGTGACGTTTACCCCCATTTCTTTCCACCAGTTCCGACACCACAGTAGTGCTTTTCTAGTTCAAGCCAGAGATTTATACTGCTGTAGGCAGACATAGGACTCAATTAAAAATTTCCACACTCAAGTCTTCACTCTTCTTGCCATTCCTTCATTTTGCTTTTAAAGCCTGGAGAGGCATGTGGCTACAATTTATTATAAGAAAGTAAGGTTTCCCATTAGTAGATCATAAATACATATAGAACACTGTCATGATCCAAAAATATTAGTTACAAAGTCATTTATGAGGCATTTCAAAGTTCACCTCAAACCAGCATTTAGATTTTCCCTTGTTTTCAGTATCCTCCACTTTTCCCCGTTATTCCCATATAATCTCTATCTCTCTTTCTACTCTCAGTAAACCTCCAATACTTATAGAAATAACTTGGTTTTGTAATCCGCTATTGTCGGTTCCGGCAAACAAAATCTGCCAAAGACTTTCTGACTTTGTTTAGGGTTGTTTGGAGGATTAAATATTGTACAAAATACCCAGAACACAGCTTGGTGTATTAGTCCAGTTTCAGGCTGCTGATAGAGATATACCTGAGACTGTGAAGGAAAAGAGGTTAATGGACTTACAGTTGACATGGCTGGGGAGGCCTCACAATAATGGCAGAAGACAAGGAGAAGCAAGTGATGTCTTACATAGATGGTGGCAGGCAAGAGAGAGCTTGTGCAGGGAAACTCCCCCTTTTAAAACCATCAGATCTCGTGAGACTTACTAGCTATCAGGAGAACAGCACAGGAAAGACCCACCCCCATGAGTCAGTTATCTATCACTAGGTCCCCCCCACAACATGTGGGAATTATGGAAGTTACAAGATGAGATTTGGGTGGGGACCCAGAGCCAAACCATATTACTTGGCATATATTATTTGCCGAATTTATAGTTCAGCTTATGTATCTACCTGTTCTTTGAATATGATGTACTCGTCAATCCCGTTCATGTCATTTCCTTCAGAAAGATATTCAGAGAGAGATCTTTTAAACTACTGATAGAAAACGGTTAATTACACTGTTCTTGTTGATGCTGCTGTAATCAACAAATACATTTTGCATTTTATGTATTGTAGCAAGAATTGCATAATAAAGAATTAAGGAGTTACAAATAAGCATTCCTACAAACTAAAGTAAATACTTAGAAATTGGTAAAGTTTTCAGTTCCTGAGCAAAGAGAATTATTTGCCTAACCATTGTTATTGTTAATAGAAGTTGTATACTGAATTCTTGATTCAGTGATCTGAAAACACGTTTTACACTCTGAATCTGATAAATTGATAGTACCAATTATAGTATGTCTTGAAAAGTATCTCTTTGGTTGGTAAGAATATGTAAATTGGGTGAGGAACATGAGAAAAGCAATTTTCTCAACTTTGTCATTATATATCTTCATACATATAGGCCACAGTATGTTTAAATAAACCATTAGTTTTCTAAACCCCATTTTATTCTTTAAAATTGCACGTTTGTTTTTTTCCTCCCCTTGGAAAGAAAATATTGCTGTGATCAGTCTATCTTCAGGGAAGAACCCATAGATTGCAAAATATCTCATGTATATATATTGAGGCCATCTACTGGGTCATTTTTTTATTTTTTTAAAACAGAAATTGTCACTACCTCAGGCAAAATAAAAATTTGTTGCAAGCCTATGATACTTTCTTAGGATCAATGGGAAAATTAGAGAAAAGCCTTATCTATAGTCAGGAGCAAAGATGATTCCAAACACCTGTGAAACAGACACTACAGAATGGTTCTATCTGTAGGAATATTTTTGCCAGGGAACCATTACTCATTCAAATAAACTCTAGCTTTTTCTTTCATTCACACTCCTTTCTGAGAAAGCCAAATGTCAAGCACCAAGTATTTGCAGTTTACTCTGGTAAAGGCTGTGCAATATACAGATGATTATTTTAAGACATAGCCCTTGCTTTCAAAAAGCTTACAATCTAATGAAGGAGAGCATTATGACAGACAAAATAGAGTAGTTTTATATTCCATTGGTCAAATAGCAGCTGAAACTATTAAACCCATAATCTAGCACCAATTTGCCTTTTTAAATATATCTCTTTCCACTACTCCCCAGAGAAAACCTGCATACAAACTCTACTCTTCCCTCAACATACCTTTTCTATCGGGGGAAATTCACCCCCGATATTCAATGTGTGGTCCTTTTCTATTTTCCCCAAGTGTCAGCTGGTCTGAGAAATAAAGGGAAAGCATACAAAAGAGAGAAATTTTAAAGCTGGGTGTCTGGGGGAGACATCACATGTCAGCAGGTTCCCTGATGCTCCCTGAGCCGTAACACCAGGAAGTTTTTATTAGCAATTTTCAAAGGGGAGGGAGTGCACAAATTGGGTGTGGGTCACAGAGATTACATGCTTTAAGGGCAACAAAAGATCACAAGACAGGAGGTCAGGGAGAAACTAAAATCACTAATGAACTTCCATGTCCAGCTGTGCACACATTGTCATTGATAAACAAGAGTTCAAGAGCAGAGAACCGGTCTGACTAGAATTTGCCAGGCTCGAATTTCCTAATCCTAGTAAGCTTGGGGTGCTGCAGCCTACTAGGGCATGCTTCATCCCTATCTACATTTGCATAAAGGCAGACACTCCCAGGGCAGCCATTTTAGAGGCCCTGCCCTGGGAATGCATTATTTTCCCAGGGCTATTAATTATTAATATTCCTTACTGGGGAAAGAATTCAGTGATATTTATCTTAACCATTTTTGGTAATAAGAGAAATATGACTCTGTTCCACTCGGCCTGCAGACAGTCGGACTTTAAAGTTATCTCCCTTGTTCCCTGAAAATTGCTGTTATCCTGTTCTTAAGGTGCCAGATTTCATATTCAAATACACATATTTTATAAACAATTTGTGCAGTTAACGCAATCATTACAGGGTCCTGGAGGCGATATTCTTCCTCAGCTTATGAAGATGACAGGATTAAAAGATTAAAGACAGGTGTAAGAAATTTTAAAAGTATTACTTTGGGGAACTAATAAATATCCGTGAAATCTTCACAATTTATGTTCTTCTGCCGCAGTTTCAGCCGGTCCCTCCAATCAGGGTCCCTGACTTCCCACACTTTTCCTTTGGTATCTCTACTTTTAATTCACCAGCTGAAATTCTCTCCCTTCCGTCTTTACATATTGAAGTTCTAACAATACCATCCTCAAATCTAGCTACTTCCATTAAGGAATCTGGTCCAAAGTCTTTGTAGTTGTTCCCTTTAATAAATGAGGCCTAAGCTATGTTGTATATGCTATGCTTTTGGCATTGATGCCATACTAATCTACACTGCAATTATCCTTCTTTGCTTGTCGACTTAATTCTTTTCCCCTCCTCTGAATTGTACTCTGTAGGAAGGCAGAGTCATATTTTACTTCTTTTTTACCCCCTTTCTGTCTGCTCTGCAGCCCTACTGTCATCACCTTGCCACATACACCCCAGTCCCAGCTATCCATTGCATGATACCATAATGCTTTGTCATTAACTACTGTGTCTTTTATGCATATATATAATTTGATTCATAGGCATTGGTATTGATAAGGATGGTGACCATTCAGCCAACTAACTCCAACTGCCATAAAATATATTTATTTAAGGTGTCATTTTTCCTGACTTTTTTTGACCTCTCCTCTCAGTAATGATATCAAATGGATAAATGGTGCAAACCTAATTTTTCCTTCCTCTCTTACCTGATCCAGAGCACTGGTAATTGAAATATCCTTAAACATCCTGTAACATTGCCTTAAGTCTTATTTTCTCTACTCCACCAATGCCCAAGTAACTTTCTGGCTTACATCTCCCAACGTCCTACTGTTCCAATATCTTTACACATTAAATGAAAAATATGTTAATGTGAGTAATGCAATTATTCCCTATTTTACTGGTGTAGTATTCTGCTTGCCTCATGAAGGCAGGCATAGCAAGTTAGAATATTTTAGCCTAGCCAACCAATATGTTCAGGCAATTGCCCAATGGCTTCTTTCTCCGCTTCAGGTGACATTTAATTGCTGAGAAACTACAGTGGCAGTTTATAACTAGTGCTTTGCATAGCTATAAAAAATTGCTTTCAGTGTTGAAAATTCCCTTAATTTATAATTATTTTTTCACTTGAAATGTTTTATTAAAATAATCATTTCTTTTCTTCTTTGCTCTTTGGATATATTTTATTGGTTAGAGTTTGTGCATTTAGAATTATTTCTAACAGATTAATTATAGGATATTTAGATAATTATTAAACTACTAAGCTATTTAATTTGTCTAAATCTTATATAAGGAGTTTCTATTATAGTATCTCAAATAGACTCCATGAAGAAGAAGCATAGTTTTATCTCTAGTTCACTTGCTTATTTTCTTAAGGGACAAGAACAGTTTATATTTTTATATTCTTACAATTAGCCTGCTAACTCCATTTATTGACCATGTACCTTTTTTAAAATAATTTTTATATTTTATATGTCATCTTTTTTGGTGGGGGTAGAGACTTGCTCTGCCTCACAGGCTGGACTGGACTGCAGTAGCACGATCTTGGCTCACTGCAATCTCTGCCTCCCGGGTTCAAGCCATTCTCCTGACAGCCTCTCAAGTAGCTGGGATTACAGGCATGCCCCACCATGCCCTGCTAATTTTTGTATTTTTTAGTAGAGATGGGGTTTCTCTATGTTGGCCGGACTGATCTCTGACTCCTGACCTCCCTTCTGGGCGTGATCCACCCTCCTGGGCCTCCCAAAGTGCAAGAATTACAAGTGTGAGCCACCGTGCCCACATTATGTTGCATTTTTTTTTTTTTTTTTTTTTTTTTTTTTTTTTTTTGAGACGGAGTCTTGCTCTGTTGCCCGGGCTGGAGTGCAGTGGCCGGATCTCAGCTCACTGCAAGCTCCGCCTCCCGGGTCCACGCCATTCTCCTGCCTCAGCCTCCAGAGTAGCTGGGACTACAGGCGTCCACCACCTCGCCCGGCTAGTTTTTTTGTATTTTTAGTAGAGACGGGGTTTCACCGTGTTAGCCAGGATGGTCTCGATTTCCTGACCTCGTGATCCGCCCGTCTCGGCCTCCCAAAGTGCTGGGATTACAGGCTTGAGCCACCCTGCCCAGCCTATGTTGCATTTTTTTTTTTTTTTTTTTTGTCTTTTATCTTCACTGTTAGTGTGCACTTACAGAGAAAAGGCTTACATACGAACTGGAATACATTCAAAAAGATTTTACATACTTTTTCTCAAATTAGATAAAAAATATGAAGTCTAAGGAGAATATGAGCATATTCATGGAAAACACAGATTAGTCTTTTTTTTTTTTTTTATCTTTAGATATTTTTGTGATGGTTAATATTGAGTGTCAACTTGATTGGATTGGAGAATGCAAAGTATTATTCCCAGGTGCATCTGTGAGGATGTAGCCAAAGGGGATTAACATTTGAGTCAGCGTACTGGGAGAGCAGACCTTCCCTCAATCTGGGTGGACACAATCCAATCAGTTGCCAACCCAGCTAGAATAGATGCACAGAGAAGAACGTGGAAAGACTAGACTGGCTGAAACTTCTGGACTTCATCTTTCTCCTGTGCTGGATGCTTCCTGCCCTCGAATATCAGACTCCAAATTCTTCAGCTTTTGGATTCTTGGACTTACACCAGTGGTTTTCCAGGGGCTCTCTGGCCTTAGCCACAGACAGAAGGCTGCACTGTTGGCTTCCCTACTTTGGAGGTTTTGGAGACTCAGACTGGCTTCCTTGCTCCTCAGCTTGCAGATGGTCTATTGTAGGACTTCACATTGTGATCCTGTGAGTCCTCAGGAGTATTGGCTCACTTTTTATATATATAATCTCCTATTAGTCCTGTGCCTTTAGGGAAACCTGACTAGTACACTTTTTACACATAAGTCATATGAAGGTTGGAAAGAATGCTTTTTATGTGCATATTTCTTAGTAGACGGATGCAAACTTTCTCATGACCTTTCTCAGTAGAAAATGTTCATATGTTTAGATTTTCTCAATTCTATACTTGCTCTGGAAGCAAGGAAATTTATGTAGAGTATGTTAAGCAAAAGTTGACATTCAAAAAAAAAAAATCTTTTGAGTGTGATCTATTGAGCTAATTCATAAACTTCTGACAAACAGCACAGCTAAGATATTTGAGTTTTTGGCATGGAGAACTAGAAAGTGTCTCCTGACATATTTAGGGTCTCTGATATCAAAACTTTAATTTCTTTTCATATCATTGATTTTTACATTGCTTTCATAGATTCTGCAGTAACCTGATAAACATATAAGTATTGAAATTCTTTGATTTTTAATATCACAAAATTGTAATTCTTTCAACAAATACGTTATAAATAGAAAAAAACTTGTCCAATCATAAAAGTGTCTGACTATTTAAAAGAAAGAAACAGTAACAAAGAAAAGATACTACAGGCTTCCACACAACAAGATTTGAAATTGTAATTGAATATGCACCTTTATTTTGCAGATATATTGCAGATCACTCTGCATTCAATAATACATAACTGCAAACCGTAAAATCATTATAATTAAGTTAAAGAGGTTGATTTCAGACTCATTCCAGGGGGATTCTAGTTTAATAATGATGCCCTGCATTGTAAAACAATTTACCAACACACATAATAAAGAAGATATTTGTGATAATAGACAAGATTAATGTGACTTTAAAAAGATTTTTAAGTGACACTATTCAATACTATATGAAATAAAAATTAAATCTGTTACTGTATTATGAGTATTTCAATTATTTTAGATAAATTATAAGTACATTTTATTATTTGTATTATATAGTTGTGAATATACTTTAGTTGCATACTTTTACTAATATAATATTGATATTCAAAAGGTAAACAAAAAATTGGACAGGACTTTTGAAATAAAATGGGTAAGCACCTATATTCACTGATTATTCTTCCTATAATCTCATTAAAATTAAAAAGATACTAGGAAAATAACTTTACAGCTTTTCTAGAATGCTCCACCACAAAAAGTTTTGAAAATGTGACTTAAAATTGTGACAATTTTAGAAGATATAAAGTGAAAGTGATCATAGGGTGAAATGAAATAGAACTAGTGAATTCATAACCTCATTTCAAAAAAGAGAGTTTCAAAATGTGAGTAGTCCTTAAACACCTATTTATTAAAACTATAGTTATCAGTATTAGTGAATGGCAGAAAGAGGTGGTCTCAGGCAGGTGGCTAGGGAATTAGAATATTATTCGAAAGGTTGTAGAACAGAGATGCTGTATCTGGCATTTGCCTACAGCAAAAAACAACAAATGAAACATTTAAGCCATAGATGTATAAATTTTACACTACATAGAGCTGAGTGGTATGTGAACAGATAAACCTAGGTATTTACGTGTTTAGTTCTCTTTTGCTCTCTCTATCAAACTCTTTGCTCCAAGGAGTCTGAAAGACATGTATCCCCACTAGGAGACACTTCTACAATGGCTGAAAGAAGGTAAAGTTAACACACAAAGGCCAGACAAAATAAAGAACAAATCAGCATCTACTATCACTATATAGACAAATTATCTTGGGAGGGGAAACCCAGAAATACAAGCTTTGAAAAAAAAAAAAAAAACTTTACACTGGGATTTAAAAACAAACCACTACCACTACCACGACCAATAAAAACTAGCCAAAACCACAGAGACAGAGTTACTTTGTTCTCCATATCTCTGCCTAGGAGAAAATGAAGAGGTGTTCTACAAATAAACATTGTCTACTATTGAAAATAAAGATGCTGTATTTTTGCATCTGGGCTGGATATTGCTGACGTCCTACCTAGCTCCCTTTACCCAGCTAGTACACATATCTTGCATATCTGCTGAGTGTGGGCTATTCATAGTTCATGGCTCATCCTCAGCCTTACGCTGCTTCCAACATGCCCCTTCTCCTGAGAGCATTCCTTCAATAAATCACATGGGCATGTATCCCTCACTTGAATTCTGCTTTTAGGGAATGTTTACCTAATTTTAGAGGAAAAATGGATACATAGAACGAGATGCTGTCTATATGTGTCCGTTTCATTCCTACAGTTATATATGCTCAAAGTCTTTAAAAATCAGGGAAAGTGCAACCTCTAAAAACTTGGTATAAAGTTGTGTATTTGAAGGCAAAATACTATAATTTTATGACTAGTAATTCCAATATTCAATCACAACTCATAAGTGTGATAACCTAAATAAGGTGAAAAGTCCAATGAGGATTTAAAGTATTCTCTTAATTCTACCCAGATGCCCAAGTCTCTCTCACTAATCTGTTATTTCAAACATCAGCAATGATTCATGATTCTGCAAGGTAATATTTTTAAAAATAAAATGACAACTAAAATCTGTATGACCCTGGATGGAGTTTAAAAGAAGTCAGGCCTAACATAATACCATTACTTCCATTTGCTCTTATACTAGCCCTAATAACATGACCCATAGGAAAACAATTTTTATATTAAAATTTATAATTGTATAAGCTGATGTAAGACTAGGATCTTTACTATGGAAAGGTGAGGGAAGACAAGATATTTCCCATTTGTATTAATTAAAAAGTAATATGGTGTTTCCTACACTGTAGTTAATGAGGGAATATTTTGAGACATTCAAGATAAAACAAAATTTGTGCTTGAATATACCTTTAAATACATGTCTACCTTTGAATACATGGTTCTCTAAGTGTTCAAAAAATTCGTTAGAAAGTCTTCATAAGTCAATTTAAAAATGGAAAGTCTCAGGTCCTTTAAATATGAAATTAAATGGTTAAAAGGAAGTTGAGTCACACGTATTACATTCTTTATTTCTTAGATTAAATCTTACAATGGATGTGTCGTAGGTGAATGTTACTAAACGGCTTTAAATGCAGAAAACTAGTAGAAACAATAAAAGGAAGAATCTACATTCTGTATAAAGAGCTAATAGAGAAAAGATAATATCTTTGAAAAATCAAAACATAACAGCATTTTAAATAATATTTCCAGTATTAGACTGGAAGAAAATCACACTTTTTTTAAAACAAGAAGGATCAGTTGTGCCTTATGAAACACTGATTTGGAGATATATTATTTGAGTAATTCTCTTAGGTCAAGCATTTTTAAGCAGAGATAATAGCACCCTGGTATTCTAAATCTGTATGATCTCCAAATTAAATCTATATATCTATCAAATATTAACCCTTATTAATGAACTTAATCGCACTTCATAATGTGCTTCTTCCTCTCTTGAGCAGGAACATTAATTTTGTTAAAGAATAGCAGTGCTTATGTGTGCACTCGTTAGTTTAATAACATTAGTGAACAGGTTAACAAGGTCATGAGTAGTTATATTGCCTTTGACATCAACGGTTATTTATTGTATAAGGCAACGTTTTGTTAAATAAATTACTGAAGAATGTTCTTCCAAGAAATAACCATGAATAAAAAAGAAAACTTATAACTGATGAAGGCATTTGAAATGAGAATTTAAATAGATCACATTATACATATAGGGTGTTTATTGTTAACAATAGGAAATGGAAAGACAGAATTATGAAGGTAGGAGAAGTAACCATAAATTGAAGAACAAACTACTATGTTCTTCCAATTAAAATAAAGCAATTTTAAGTCAATTGCTTGCAACGTCTAAACACAAGATAGAGTAGGTGTCAATACAAATGTCCATTGCACCCTACCTTTTTAGTGATGGGCTCTGTAAAGTGACACCTGCAGCCAAAGTAAAAAGCCATTGTACTGGTGTGATTTAAATGAACAAAAAGAACTTTAAGACCATTATTTTGAGAGAGAATCAATAAATTAAATTGTAGTGGGGAAGCATAGTAAATAGAACTTTAGTGGAATGTAAGTGAGGTCACAAAATTGGAGTGCCTTTTAAGAGCAGTGTTAGGGATAAAAATGATGGAAAATATCTATACATTATCCTGACAACTAAGGTCGATTAGAATGTTTCTGCTAACAGTTCTCTTAGATTAGAGCACTGGAAAGAAGAAAAAAAAAGTGTATTTTTCAGGTTTTCTGGAAAAATATTTGCACCAGGTAAGGTAACCACTGGACCTGCTCAAACCGGTTCAACTCTTGTGTACCCTTGCTGCAGTTGTTCCGTGGACGCACCTAAGCCGAAACTGCACGTGATGTAGCCAGGACATACACATGGAAAAAGCTCTGACTTTCAAGAACACCCAGAAACAGTGTTTCTTCCCCCACAGAACCAAGATGGCTGGGACATGACTGAAACTTGAGCCCTTTCAGAAGTAAGAAGTCCCTGACACAGGAAGTTCTGGTGCTGAAATCCACTATTTCATACTTTAGAATGGTCAAGTTTAAAGCCTTCCAATCAAAACCAGCACTACCAGTGCTTACGCACACCAGCCTTTCCTCCCTAGTGCATAGGAGTTTGTCCTGACCCCCAGATCAGGAAGACAAATTGCAATAAAGTTCTTTCTTTTCACAAAAACTGGTATCATAATATTGGCTTCCAGCCGGCACATTTTCAGTAACAGAAATGTTATGTTTTCTAGGCCCAGCTGCAGTTTTTCTGTGTGGCATAAAATGGACCTCATTTGTGATGATTCTTTTGAAAACTCCACATTTACATTAATATAAAAAATACCATTACTGAATTGGATATTTATCTGTTTTGTATTCTAGAATACTTTTTGTTTTGTTTTTTATTATACTTTAAGTTCTAGGGTACATGTGCATAACGTGCAGGTTTGTTACATATGTATACTTGTGCCATGTTGGTGTGCTGCACCCATCAACTCGTCAGCACCCATCAATTCATCATTTATATCATGTATAACTCCCAATGCGATCCCTCCCCCCTCCCCCCTCCCCATGATAGGCCCCGGTGTGTGATGTTCCCCTTCCCGAGTCCAAGTGATTTCATTGTTCAGTTCCTACCTATGAGTGAGAACATGTGGTGTTTAGTTTTCTGTTCTTGTGATAGTTTGCTAAGAATGATGGTTCCCAGCTGCATCCATTGCATCCATGTCCCTACAAAGGACGCAAACTCATCCTTTTTTATGGCTGCATAGTATTCCATGGTGTATATGTGCCACATTTTCTTTTTTTTTTTTTTTTGAGACGGAGTCTTGCTCTGTCACCCAGGCTGGAGTGCAGTGGCCGGATCTCAGCTCACTGCAAGCTCCGCCTCCTGGGTTCATGCCATTCTCCTGCCTCAGCCTCCCGAGTAGCTGGGACTACAGGCGCCGCCACCTCGCCCGGCTAGTTTTTTGTATTTTTTTAGTAGAGATGGGGTTTCACCGTGTTAGCCAGGATGGTCTCGATCTCCTGACCTTGTGATCTGCCCGCCTCAGCCTCCCAAAGTGCTGGGATTACAGGCTTGAGCCACCGCGCCCGGCCGCCACACTTTCTTAATCCAGTCTGTCACAGGTGTACATTTGGGTTGATTCCAAGTCTTTGCTATTGTGAATAGTGCCGCAATAAACATACGTGTGCATGTGTCTTTATAGCAGCATGATTTATAATCCTTTGGGTATATACCCAGTAGTGGGATGGCTGGGTCATATGGTACATCCAGTTCTAGATCCTTGAGGAATTGCCACACTGTCTTCCATAATGGTTGAACTAGTTTACAATCCCACCAACAGTGTAAAAGTGTTCCTATTTCTCCACATCCTCTCCAACACCTGTTGTTTCCTGACTTTTTAATAATTGTCATTCCAACTGGTGTGAGATGGTATCTCATTGTGGTTTTGATTTGCATTTCTCTGATGGCCAGTGATGATGAGCATTTTTTCATGTGTCTGTTGGCTGTATGAATGTCTTCTTTTGAGAAATGTCTGTTCATATCCTTTGCCCACTTTTTGATGGGGTTGTTTGTTTTTTTCTTGTAAATTTGTTTGAGTTCTTTGTAGATTCTGGATATAGCCCTTTGTCAGATGAATAGATTGCAAAAATTTTCTCCCATTCTGTAGGCTGCCTATTCACTCTGATGGTAGTTTCTTTTGCTGTGCAGAAGCTCTTTAGTTTAATTAGATCCCATTTGTCAATTTTGGCTTTTGTTGCCATTGCTTTTGGTGTTTTAGACATGAAGTCCTTGCCCATGCCTATGTCCTGAATGGCACTACCTAGGTTTTCTTCTAGGGTTTTTATGGTATTAGGTCTAACATTTAAGCCTCTAATCCATCTTGAATTAATCTTCGTATAAGAAGTAAGGAAAGGATCCAGTTTCAGCTTTCTACTTATGGCTAGCCAATTTTCCCAGCACCATTTATTAAATAGGGAATCCTTTCCCCATTTCTTGTTTCTCTCAGGTTTGTCAAAGATCAGATGGATGTAGATGTGTGGTATTATTTCTGAGGCCTCTGTTCTGTTCCATTGGTCTATATCTCTGTTTTGGTACCAGTACCATGCTGTTTTGGTTACTGTAGCCTTGTAGTATAGTTTGAAGTCAGGTAGCGTGACACCTCCAGCTTTGTCCTTTTGACTTAGGATTGTCTTGGCAATGCGGGCTCTTTTTTGGTTCCATATAAACTTTAAAGCAGTTTTTTCCAATTCTGTGAAGAAACTCATTGGTATCTTGATGGGGATGGCATTGAAACTATAAATAACCTTGGTGAAATAAAAGAGGACACAAACAAATGGAAGAACATACCATGCTCATGGATAGGAAGAATCAATATCGTGAAAATGGCCATACTGCCCAAGGTTATTTATAGAATACTTTTAATCTAGTGTCTTAGGTAAAAGGAAATTAATAATTTTAATATGTAATGATATTTATTCATACAATTACCCATTGCCTCATGTTATGACTATATACTGAGTCTCTCCATTGAAATGTATATGAATGAGAGAGTAAATATATAGGCCCTCCCTCTTGGTGAGGGCCCTCTTTGTGGTTTATAGATCACAGACTTCTTGTTTAATCATTGCATTTGAAGAGAAATCTCTCTTGTGTCTCATTTCTCTTAAGGGCGCTAATGCCATTTGTGAGGGCTCCAAGCTTTTGACTAAATTACCTCCCAAAGACTTCACCTCCAAATACGATCAACATAAGGATTAGGATTTCAACATATAAATTTTGAGGGGACACAAACATTCAATCTGTAGTACAGGGTGAAGAGGAAACAGCAGTGCTAAAATTGCACAGCAGATGAGGGAAAAAATTATCAAAGTAAACAGAATGTTTACAACCTTTATCATTTTTGAAAATAGGTTTCAAGGCTGTGTGAGTCTGTCTGATTTAGAATATGTTGAATATGCATTTTCAATGCAAATAACCATAACCGTGTTAAAATTATAATTAATATATGCATATAGTTTTCACTTGTGTTATAGCATAGATAACATTTCTATCTATTGAGGGGATATGTTAAATCCATAAAATTAAGTCCAAATGCATGTATTAATCTGTGAATTCCACAAGTTTATATATGCCTTTAAATTTTATTTAATAGTTCAGAGAGTTTAAATTATTGTAAATGCTATATTTAATGCTTTTGTTTTAATTTCATGTTTATGTAAATGCAAAGTAACAACCATCATAATAGGATAATTAATGTATACTAAGTGCTACATTTTAAGATAGATGTGCAGTCCTTGATATTGTGGAATTTCCAACAGATTTTTACCAAGCTGTTCAGCTGAGAAAAAAAATTAAGAAAAATGACCAAATAAAATTGCAATATTCATATGAGATCATGGCAAATCCCTGGTGGCTTGTAGGGGAACTTCACTGTTTTGCATTTTTCAGAAAGAAGAAAACAAGAAGCAGTTTAAAATCTTTCAAAATCCTGCCTATTGTCTTAGCATCCTGGGAATTCACTGAAATTACTTTATTGAGCTACAGAAACTCTAGAAAGCAATTAAAAATAGCAGGTCTATTACTTCATCACAAAGTGTTACATACATCCTATTAAAACACACAGCCTACAGAATCAAATATGCTTAGGTAGGCTACTCTGAGAAGAGAGCATCTGTAGCTATGTGAACAACTTTCATTTTAGATTTCTTTTTTAACTTTTCATATAAATGATAAAATTTATAAACTGACATTTAATATGAATAGACCTATTTATCAAGAATAGAAAGATTTATCAGGAAATAACATTATGTAAGCAGTTAATGCTGATCGTCAGGTGATTTCCAATTTATAATACACAGACATTTTGATTTTAATGCTGGAGAGACCATTCGAAGTACCCATGTGGGAGGATTAGTGTGAGATTAAAAAATGGATCAGGAAAACAAAACATCTCAGAAATGTATTTTAGAACATGCATTAACATCACACCTAATTTAATTTGAAACACCTAGTGGAGACTTGTACTCATTGGAAAGTAAGTAATTGGTTACACAAACATGTTAAAGCAAAGGCTTTGTACATGAGTGCAGATGAGGACTGTTCTATGAGGTGATATATTTTCCAGAAAATATATAAATTGTATCTTCCATAATAACTTTCACAGCAGCCCTGGCTTGTTTACTTAAGTAAACAACTTCTTTTTTCAAAAGAGTAGAAACTACTCTCTTTTCAAAATGAACAAGAAAGCAAATTTTGTTTGTGTGATGAGATTGAGTTCTACTTTAGAAAAAGTTGGCTTGCTTGTATTTTTCTTTATAGATATATAATTTCATAAAGCCTTTTCACCTTTGAATGTAACTTATAACTTAACATGCATATCAAATTGCAAGGGTATTTTGATCATAGAATCATTAAACTAAGAAAAATCGTTGTCAGAGTAGAAGTAGTCTAATTTTTTATTATAATTCTGGAGGTATAATACTATTATGCTAAGATAAAAAAAAATTAGATCTTAGGCCTTTATGCAAAATGTTTAAGAATAAGGTAATGTAATAAAATATAGCCTTTTAGCAGTCCTTTGGCCAGTAAGTTCAAGTTCCAGCTGCTAAAGATTTTAGAGTTAAGTTTATTATAATAAAACCCCACCAATAAGTAGTATTCTCACCTTAGATAAGAATTAACAAAACAAGGAGCTTTATCCAGATTTGGAAGTAATTATTTTTGAATCAAAATAAATAATTTTTTCCTAACACTTACACATATTTCTAACAAATTTATTTCTCTGTGGATGACTAGTATGAAAAAGGCAGGTATTTTTACCTTTAAAAAAGTTTCAGGGAATGGTTGGACCGTGACTTTGAAGACTTTTTATATTTCTAGAGGCCCTTTTGGAATATTTTCTCCTTCTCATGTATTACTATAATAAATAATACTTTAAGTCTTTATACAGTGCTTCAGGGGAATTCAAAATGTATTAGTATTTTTCATACCTATTTCAAGAAGCAGAAATATTTAATGACAAAAAATTAATCATATACAACTTATGTATTCAAGGTCACGAAGATGAATCAGTGTTAAAAATCAGGATTATAGCCAACATTTGGCATGAAGTGTCCATTCATAATGCATAAAATGATATCACAACCCACCACCCCCATTAACCCTGTAAAGGAATGTAGAGAGAATCTCTTGGAAATAAGAACCTGCATTATAATTTTGTAACCTTGAAGAACTATTTTATCCTACTGAAAAGTGAAATAGAACTCTTGTCATGTAAAATAGAATCATCATAAAATATTTTTAAAAATTTAAGGATTATAAATCATGCTGCTGTAAAGACACACGCACACACATGTTTACTGCAGCACTATTCACAGTAGCAAAGACTTGGAACCAACCCAAATGTCCATCAATGGCAGACTGGATTAAGAAAATGTGGCACATATACACCATGAAATACTATGCAGCCATAAAAAAAGGATGAGTTCATGTCCTTTGTAGGGACATGGATGCAGCTGGAAACCATCATTCTCAGCAAACTATTGCAAGAACAGAAAATCAAACACCACATGTTCTCACTCATAGGTGGGAATGGAGCAACGAGACCACTTGGACACAGGAAACGGAACATCACACACTGGGGCCTGTTGTAGGGTGGAGGGAGGGGGGAGACGGGGAGGGATGGCATAGGGACATGGATGCAGCTGGAAACCATCATTCTCAGCAAACTATTGCAAGAACAGAAAATCAAACACCACATGTTCTCACTCATAGGTGGGAATGGAGCAACGAGACCACTTGGACACAGGAAAGGGAACATCACACACTGGGGCCTGTTGTAGGGTGGAGGGAGGGGGGAGACGGGGAGGGATGGCATTAGGAGATATACCTAATGTAAATGACGAGTTAATGGGTGCAGCACAACAACATGGCATGTGTATACATATGTAACAAACCTACACGTTGTGCACATGTACCCTAGAATATGAAGTATGATAAAATATTTGCAAACCCTAAGCATATTTATGAAAAAAGTTTTAACTTAGTTTGTCTGTATCTATTGCCAATGAGTCATCAGGCTTTGAGTTGGAATCAGAGCCTAGCACAGGAGACTTAAGGCAGATACAAGTCTCTCCATATATTTCCTTTCCTGTTAAATTAGGCAATTCTAGTAACACCAAAGGAGTAAGAAAAATCAATGCGACGATATTACATCTTGTTACCTCTACTATTGGAAAGAGTAGTGAAGCCAAATTTGTGAGAAGGCAAAGGAAATGTGGTCTCAATCTTAATCATTATCTGATAAAAGAAAAAACAGCTACAGAGGCCAGCCTCTAACCTGTAGGTTGTTAAATCCAGGCTGATAAGCAGGAACAACTGTTTGTGGACAGCCAAATGTGATCATCAGCATAATTCACAAAGAGTATATTCAAATAATTTTATATCTTCTGTCTTCAGCAATTTGTGAATGGTCTCAAAGTTTTCATTGAAATTTCTCAAAATACAGTATTGAATTATACAACCTAGATTAAAAAATTAGATTCCTTCAGAGAAGTACAGTAAATTTTAATTTGCTACATGTAATTTATTATAACAGCATCAAAGAATTTAATATGCTAGAAAAAATTGAATAATTTTAATTAGCATGGCTTTATATTATGTTACATGGAAACAATATGTAAATAATAAAATTGAAAAACTTAAAGACATACCAAATCAAAGGAGCTGTTCTAATCACAAGTGTTGGCAAAGGTATAGTTCTGAGAAATACATTTTATACTTAAAACTCGAGTATAATTATATATATATATATTTTTTTTTTTTTTTTTTTTTATTGAGATGGAGTCTCGCTCTTTCGCCCAGGCTGGAGTGCAGTGGCCAGATCTCAGCTCACTGCAAGCTCCGCCTCCCGGGTTCCCGCCATTCTCCTGCCTCAGCCTCCCGAGTAGCTGGGCCTACAGGTGCCCGCCACCTCACCCAGCTAGTTTTTTGTATTTTTTAGTAGAGACGGCGTTTCACCGGGTTAGCCAGGATGGTCTCGATCTCCTGACCTCATGATCCACCCGTCTCGGCCTCCCAAGAGTATAATTATATTTTTATGTTCACGCTTATCTGCAAGAGTTTAATAAGTTTAGTAACAGAACCATGTGTGAAAAATGAAGTGCAATAGAATAGTAAAATAGATCACCCAAAACAATTCGGATAATAAAAGAAAAAAGTAAATTTGAATGCTGCTCTGGTGATCACAACATTTTCAAAGCTGCGTATTTTCAAAGTATTTTTGTAGGCTGAATAATATACTTGCCTTATCATTGTTGAATGAATAATCCATATTCCTCCTTTCTCTTTTATCATTTTCATGTTTTCAGGAATCAGAACCAAATGGATTTTACATTGTAATATCAGAATAGAATAGGCTTTTGCATTTCTAAATTTGCCCTCCCAGAATTCAAGCATCTGATCACCATTTAATAAAGCATTTATCATTTCTGATTATTTCATTAAGAATCGAATTCAAAGCAGAGAGACATAAAAGTTTGTCACCTAACCAAACTTTTTTTTTTTTTTTTTTTTTACAGCCAAGATGTAGATGCATTTTTATAGCAGATAACCCATGTACACAATTTGGCATATATGAAGTCTTGCCCTAATAGTGACATTTACGGTTTTTTTTTCTATGTACTTAAATCAGCAGAAGAGGTAATGTTACAGTAGGTAGACAGCAGCAGGGCTGGAGAGGGCCTCCTTCCCCAGCCACCAGAAATGTCAGGTGACCATCAGGTGATGCTCAGGAGGTTGTTAAACTGTCTCTCTAAATTAACAATTGGTTGCAGCTGGCACCAGGGAACGTCAATCTTCCAATAGATGGAAAAATCCTGAAACTGGTTATCAGTGGCTTTCCATTAAGATCTCAGGAGTTGAGCGAGTGGCCGTATGCAGGGCACTAAGAGGCAAAATGGTGGCATTTAACTGGTATATGACCTTCCTCTAGGAACTCTCGAACCGTAGTGGGGAAAACAGCTCAAATGAGTATGTGCACACGATTTGACTTCATAGAACTTAGATGCCTAAAAAAGTCATTATATTTTCGAGACTCAATGTACTATTTTATCAATTTTACTGAATTAGCTATTTTATCAATTTATGTAGTATTTTACAATATTGCCAAATATTTTGACCAATAACCATAAATATGTGGCATGTGAAAATAATTGTCTGAGACTTGGTCATTAATAAAAAGCAAAAGCTTTACTTAAACTCTTGTGGTACTTCAGAGCTTTTTACAAATAATTCCACTTTTGAACATTACTTTCAGTAGAGTTGTAAAAGGAAGATACATATACTGACTTCATCATTTATATAGAAAATGACAAGAGTGTATTTATTTTTAGCTCTTTTGAGTTTTTCTATTTTCAACTTCTACCTCTAGTTTTCAGTAAAACCCCTTATATTGGTCAATCATTTATTTTAAATGTAAATAGTTAACATTTACAAATTAAAACACACACATACCTTCAGCATAGACCAAGTACATGGTTAAAAGAAAGAATGTACACATTTTTATATTCAAAATTACCAGGTTATTTCTCTATGTAGATAATACATACAGAGATATTAAATATCTATATTTCATAAGATTAAAGGCAATTATATTGTGTTATGGTACATGATGTTATAGAAAAAATCAGATAGTCTTGTCACTGAAATGAAGTTAGACACAAATTACACTTAGTTTTTTGTAGACCCCTAATGAAACTTAAAATAATTATTTCTAAAGCATTACTTCAACTGTTTGATTAGAATGTTTAAATGATATAAAGACCTAAGTATAATACATACTGTATAATTTAACTCTAATAGCATAAATGGCAATAAACCAAACAGATTAATGAGTTTATAACATTGCCATTGGCACATGAAATAAATAACCCCAGGTTAAATCCTTCTTATCATGTTATGATGCTATGTGAAACACTGGCTGATAAAGTAATTTGTACTTCTATTGTATGTTATACCTTATATATACATAAATCATAAAATTATAAAATGAAATACATAATTCTCATAATTCTAAGAAACTTGAATTCCATATTATTTGCTGATTGTTACCTTCAGTATTTCTGACAAGAGCTTTGTTCACACAGGGCACTTCTGCAAATCAGTAATAAATTTGGTAGCATTGACTTTCAAGCTTCTTCTATAACAAGCTTCTTCAATAACCATGACAAGTGGAGAGTCGTAATAACTCTGTGCTAATAGTTCTATACAACACGTTTTTGAAGTTTCACATGAGAACTAATTCTGCACTCTATGGGCACCAAGAAATTCAACGTTAATTAGTTAGGATTTTCTGTTGTATCGGTTGATTATTTATATCCCTCATAGTTTTTAATATGTTTTAATTTAGACATTCAGCTTTCCTTGGCACTTTATAAGTTATTTATTCTTGCATCTTCTACTTTTTTTTTTTTTACTTTTATTTTATTGCATTTCTTTTCTATCTGTCTTTTTTGCTTGGTTTAGGTTATTTTTAATTAACTTCAGGCAGAAACGGAGGAAAACCAGAATGTGCCCACGTTCATAATGCATGTAAGGCAGTCACCGCCTCCCCTCGTTTAACTCTTCAAAACCCTTTAAAGAAGACTGAAAGCGCTACACCAAAACACAAAGCTCTTGGTTTTCTGCTTAAATTCAGTTTAAAATTATTTCCTGTAAATAAAATACCCCCACTTCTAAAGAAACTCAAGAGTGCGAAAGGAAATAAGAAGAGTGCAAAAGGAAAATAACTACCTTTTTATATTCAGAACTATCATTTTACTCTTCAAATTTTTTTTTAATATTTAAGAAAAATTTACACAGTATTTTAAAACCACTCAATCAATCCACCGTGTCTCAGCCCATGTCTCAGGCCACCATGTCTCAGGACTTGAGTGAGTAACCACATCTATAAAAATCTGCTTTAATGTTTGTATTCTCTGTGACTTAAAAGTGTTCTTACACTGGGTTTCCAAGGACTATACAGCTTAATGGAGATGTGGGAGGATGCAAAAGCAAGCTTAAAGCTTCACGCGTGTAATCCTAGTGCTTTGAGAGGCCGAGGCGGGCGGATCACCTGAGGTCAGAAGTTTGAGACCAGCCTGGCCAACATGGTGAAGCCCCATCTCTACTGAAATACAAAAATTAGCCGAGCATGATGGGAGGGTGCCTGTAATCCCAGTTACTTGGGAGGCTGAGACGGGAGAATCGCTTGAACCCTGGAGACTGCTTGCAGTGAGCCGAAATAGCGCCACTGGACTCCAGTCTGGGAGCCTGAGCAACACTCTGTCTCAAAAAGTAAATAAAATAAATCGTATAAACTCTTTATATGGAATATTTACTCTAGACAAGAGATCTGACTTACTATCCTGATATTTGTAAAACTGAATTTTTAATCTTTTTTTATTATACTTTAAGTTGTAGGATACACGTGCAGAATGTAGAGGTTTGTTACATAGGTATACACATGCCACGGTGGTTCACTGCACCCATCAACCCATCATCTACATTAGGTATTTTTCCTAATGCTATCCTTCCCCCAGCCCCCAACCCCCCAACAGGCCCCAGTGTGTGATGTTTCCCTACCTGGGTCCATGTGTTCTCATTGTTCAACTCCCACTTATGAGTGAGAACATGTGGTGTTTGGTTTTCTGTTCTTGTATTAGTTTGCTGAGAATGATGGTTTCCAGCTTCATCCATTGTCCCTGCAAAGAAAATGAACTCTTATTTTATAACATGAACTCATATTTTATTTTATTTTATTTTATTTCATTTTTGTTGTTGTTGAGATGGAGTCTTGCTCTGTCACCCAGGCTGGAGTGTAGTGGCGTGATCTAGGCTCACTGCAACCTCCACCTCCCGGGTTGAAGCCATTCTCCTGCCTCAGCCTCCCAAGTAGCTGAACTACAGGTGTGCGCCAGCATGCCCAGCTGATTTTTTGTATTTTTAGTAGAGACTGGGTTTCACCGTGTTATCAAGGATGGTCTCAATCTCCTGAGCTCATGATTGGTCCGCCTCGGCCTCCCAAAGTGCTAGGATTAAGGCTGCATAGTATTCCATGGTGTATACGTGCTACATTTTCTTTATCCAGTCTAACATTGATGGGCATTTGAGTTGATTCCAAATCTTTGCTATTGTGAACAGTGCTGCAATAAACATACATGGGCATGTGTCTTTACAGTAGAATAATTTATAATCCTTATACCCAGTAATGAGATTGCTGGGTCAAATGGTATTTCTGGTACTAAATCCTTGAGGAATCACCACACTGTGTTCCACAATGGTTGAACTAATTTATGCTCCCACCAACAATGTAAAAGCATTCCTATTTCTCCATATCCTCCCCAGGATCTGTTGTTTCATGACTTTTTAATGATCTCCATTCTTACTGGTGTGAGATGGTATCTCATTGTGGTTTGGATTTGCATGTATCTAATGACCAGCGATGAGCTTTTTTTTTCATGTTTGTTGGCTGCATAAATGTCTTATTTTAAGAAGTGTCTGTTCATATACTTTGCCCACATTTTGATGTTTTTTTTTTTTTTTTCTTGTAAATTTAAGTTCTTTGTAGATTCTGGATAGCCCTTTGTTGGATGGATAGATTGCAAAATTTTTCTCCCATTCTGTAGGTTGCCTGTTCACTCTGAAGATAATTTCTTTTGCTGTGCAGAAACTCTTTAGTTTAATTATATCCCATTTGTCAATTTTGGCTTTTGTTGCTATTGCTTTTGGTGCTTTAGTCATGAAGTCTTTGCCCGTGTCTATGTCCTGAATGGTATTGCCTGGGTTTTCTTCTAGGGTTTTTATGATTTTAGGTCTTACATTTAAGTCTTTAATTCACCTTGACTTAATTTTTGTATAAGGTGTAAGGAAAGGGTCCAGTTTCAGTTTTCTGCATATGACTAGCCATCAACACCATTTATTAAATAGGGAATCCTTTCCCCATTGCTTGTTTTTGTCAGGTTTGTCAAAGATCAGATGATTGTAGAGGTATGGTGTTATTTCTGAGGCCTCTGCTCTGTTCCATTGGTCTATATCTCTATTTTGGTACCAGTACCATGCTGTTTTGGTTACTGTAACCTTGTAGAATAGTTTGGAGTCAGGTAGCATGATGCCTCCAGTTTTGTTCTTTCTGCTTAAAATTGGCTATGTGGGCTCTTTTTTTGTTCTTTTTTTGTTCCATATGAAATCTAAAGTAGTTTTTTTCTAATTCTGTGAAGAAAGTCAATTGCAGCTTGACGGGCAAAGCATTGAATCTATAAATTGGGGCAGTATGGCCATTTTCATGATCTTGATTCTCCTATCCATGAGCGTGGAATGTTTTTCCATTTGTTTGTGTCTTCTCTTATTTCCTTGAGCAGTAGTTTGTAGTTCTCCTTGAAGAGGTTCTTCATATCCCTTGTAAGTTGTATTCCTAGCTATTTTATTCTCTTTGTAGCAATTGTGAATGGGAGTTCACTCATGATTTGGCTCTCTGTTTGTCTATTATGGTGTATAGAAATGCTTGTGATTTTGGCATATTGATAATGTATCCTGAAACTTTGCTGAAGTTACTTATCAGCTTAAGGAGATTTGGTGCTGAAATGATGGGGTTTTCTAAATATGTAATCATGTCATCTGCAAACAGAGACAATTTAACTTCCTCTCTTCCTATTTGAATACCCTTTCTTTCTTTCTCTTGCCTGATTGCCCCGGCCACAACTTCAAATACTGTGTTGAATAGGAGTGGTGAGAGAGGAAGTTCTTGTCCTGTGTTGGTTTTTCAAAAGGAATGCTTCCAGTTTTTGCCCATTCAGTATGATATTGGCTGTGGGTTTGTCATAAATGGTTCTTATTATTTTGAGATACATTGTATCAATACCTAATTTATTGGGAGTTTTTAGCATAAAGGGGTGTTGAACTTTGTTGGAGGCCTTTTCTGCCTCTATTGAGATCATCATGTGGTTTTTGTCATTGGTTCTATATATGTGATGGATTATGTTTATTGATTTGTATATGTTGAACCAGCCTTGCATCCCAGGGATGAAACCAACTCAATTGTGGTGGATAAGCTTTTTGATGTGCTTCTGGATTTGGTTTGCCATTAGTTTATTCAGGATTTTCGCATTGGTGTTCATCAGGGATATTGGCCTGAAATTTTCTTTTTTTCTTGAGTCTCTGCCAGATCTGTCCTCATAAAATGAGTTTAGGGAGGATTCCTCCTCTTTCTATTGTTTGGAATATTTTCAGAAGGA
>NW_012119744.1:1007166-1012764 GCF_000951035.1 Colobus angolensis palliatus | reverse complement strand
CTTTCCATTTGCTTGGTAAATATTCCTCCATCCCTTTATTTTGAGCCTATGTGTGTCTTTGCACATGAGATGGGTCTCCCGATATAGCACACCAATGGGTCTTGACTCTTTATCCAATTTGCCAGTCTGTGTCTTTCAATTGGGGCATTTAGCCTGTTTACATTTAAGGTTAATATTGGTATGTGTGAATTTGATCCTGTCATTATGATATTAGCTGGTTATTTTGCCTGCTATTTGATGCAGTTTCTTCATAGTGTCAATGATCTTTACAATTTGGTATCTTCTTGCAGTGACTGGTACCAGTTGTTCCTTTCCATGTTTAGTGCTTCCTTCAGGAGCTCTTGTAAGGCAGGTCTGGTGGTGACAAAATCTCTCAGCATTTGCTTGTCTGTGAAGGATTTTATTTCTCCTTTGCTTATTAAGCTTAGTTTGGCTGGATATGAAAATCTAGGTTAAAAATTATTTTCTTTAAGAATGCTAAACATTGGTCCCCACTCTCTTCTGGCTTGTAAGGTTTCTGCAGAGAGATCTGCTGTTAGTCTGATGGGCTTCTCTTTGTGGGTAACTAGACCTTTCTCTCTGGCTGCCCTTAACATTTTTCCCTTTATTCCAACCTTGGTGAATCTGATGATTATGTGTCTTGGGGTTGCTTGTCTCAAAGAGTACCTTTGTGGTGTTGTCTGTATTTCCTGAATTTGAATGTTGGCCTGTCTTGCTAGGTTGAGGACGTTCTCCTGGATAATATCCTGAAGAGTGTTTTCCAACTTGGTTCTATTCTCCAGTCATTTTCAGGTACACTATTCAAATGTAGGTTTGAACTTTTCACATAGTCCCATATTTCTTGGAGGCTTTGTTTGTTGATTTTTATTCTTTTTTCTCTAATCTTGTCTTCACGCTTTGTTTCATTAAGTTGGTCTTCAACCTAATATCCTTTCTTCTGCTTGATCAATTTGGCTATTGATACTTGGGTATGCTTCACAAAGTTCTCATGCTATGTTTTTCAGCTCCATTAGGTCGTGTATGTTCTTCTATAATATGGTTATTCTAGTTGGCAATTTAACCTTTTTTCAAGGTTCTTAACTTCCTTGCATTGGGTTAGAACACGCTCTTTTAGCTTGGAGTTCTGAAGCCTACTTCTGTCAATTTGTCAAACTCATTCTCCGTCCAGTTTTCTTTCCCTTCCTGGTGAGGAGTTGTGATCCTTTGGAGGAGAAGAGGTGTTCTGGTTTTTGGAATTTTCAGCCTTTTTGCACTGGTTTCTCCTCATCTTCATGGATTTATCTACCTTTGGTCTTTGATATTGGTGACCTTCGGATGAGGTTTCTGGGGGGACATCCTTTTTGTTGATCTTGATGTTATTCCTTTCTATTTGTTAGTTTTCCTCCTATTAGTCAGGCTCCTCTGCTGCAGGCAGGCATGCTGGAGTTTGCTGGAGGTCCACTCCAGACCCTGTTTGACTGGTTATCACCAGTGCAGGCTGCAGAACAGCAAAGATTGTTCCCTGTTCCTTCCTCTGGAAGCTTAGTTCCAAAGGGACACCAGCCTGATGCCAGCTGGAGCTCTCCACTATAAGGTATCTGTTGGCCCCCGCTGGGAGGTGTCTCCTAGTCAGGAGACACGGGGTTCAGGGACCCACTTAGGGAGGCAGTCTGTCCCTTAAAAGAGCTTGAATGCTGTGCTGGGAGATCTGTTGCTCTCTTCAGAGATGGCAGGCAGGCTGGTTTAAGTCTGCTGAAACTGCACCCACAGCCACCCCCTATACCCCGGTGCTCTGTTCCAGGGAGATGGGGGTTTTATCTATAAGCCCCTGACTGGGGCTTCTGCCTTTTTTTCAGAGATGTCCTGCCCAGAAAGGAGGAATCTAGAGAGGTAGTCTGGCTACAGCGGTTTACTGAGCTGTGGAGGACTCTGCCCAGTTGGAACTTTCCCGAGGCTTTGTTTATACCATGAGGGGAAAACTGCCTACTCAATCCTCAGTAATGGTGAACGCCCCTCACTCCACAAAGGTCGAGCATCCCAGGTCGACTTCAGACTATTGTGCTGGCAGCGAGAATTTCAAGTCAGTGGATCTGAGCTTGCTGGGCTCCATGGGGGTGGGATCCACTGAATTAGACCACTTGGCTCCCTGGCTTCAGCCCTCTTTCCAGGGAAGTGAATGGTTCTGTCTCGCTGGCATTCCAGGCACCCCTGGGGTATGAAAAAAACTCCTGAAGCTAGCTTGGTGTCTGCCTAAATGGCCTCCCAGTTTTGTACTTGAAACCCAGGGCCCTGGTGGCATAGGCACCTGGAGTGCACTGTTCCTCACAGCACAGTTTCCTAAGGCTTCCCTTGGCTAGGGGAGGGAGTTCTTCGACCCCTTGTGCTCTCCGAGTGGGGTGACACCCCACCCTGCTTTGGCTCACCCTCTGTGGACTGCACCCACTGTCTAACTGGTCCCATTGAGATGAGCCAGATACCTCAGTTGGAAATGCAGAAATCACCCACCTTCTGCGTTGATCTCGCTGGGAGCTGCAGACTGAAACTGTTCCTATTCAGCCATCTTGCTAGCCTTCTCCCAGATTTCTGTTTTCTATATTTCTAGCTACCATCCACAGAGCGTCATAAATCTTCTGCAGGAGTTCTATGTTACTCCATGTGATTAACTTTGCATCTCAAGCTTTCAATCTTTTAAGGAAAGAGCTCTGTATCATAAAATTTTATTTTGCTCATTGTGGATCTTAATGGATATGATGTTTTAGAATAAGATGATGAGAATGATGAAATGTTCTGCAAAACTTAATATGGAAACCGCACTTATTTTCAGAATAAAATATAGTCAAATATGTTTTTCTGTTTGCTTTATTTTGTTTGTGAAGTGTTTGGACTCAAATCATTGGTCTCTACAATGCATTTTTGAATTTCCACATGAAAAAGAATTCTGAACTCTTTGCCATCAAAGAGATTCAACTTTTCTATTTTCTATTTTAAAAGTTGATCTTTTAGATCCCTCAAGTTTGTAGGAAGCTACCAAATTATTCCAAAGAGGCTGTACAAACTTACCTCCCCGTAGCAGTATATGAGAACTACAGTTATTGCACGTCTTTACCAATACTTGGTGTTGCCAATATTTTAATTGTAGGCATTCTAATAAATGTGCAAAGTTTTCTTATTGTGATTTAAATTTGCATTTCCTTAATGACTAATGGTATTGAGCATCTTTTTACAGGTTTGAGGGTCACTTGAATATCTTCTCTTGTGAAGTGTTTGAATTATTTTGCCTATTATTTATATGTAAGAGTTAATTATATGTTTAGGATACAACTTTGTCAGATACATATACTTGGAATAGCTGTATAGTTACTTTTTGTTTTCTTAAGTATCTTTCAAAAATCAAAAGATGTTTGGCATAGATGGATATTGAATTTTAACGCATTTTTATTCTTTATTCTGTAACATGGTAAATGTATTTAAATTGTTTTTAAATGTTACATAAACCATGCATTTCTGAGATAAATCCCACTTGATTAATATGTAATATTATAATGACTTTATGGATGTGTCAATTTGAACCACAGTCTCCAATTTTTCTATCAAAAAGAAAAATGTAGGTGTTGTATGACAGTATCTTACAAATATATTTTAAGCTTCTAATCTGTTGAAATTAGAAGTAAGGGAGATTATGCTGGATAAATTCCTTTTGTGGTCTGGATTGAATATGTTAGAAGCTCTGAAAACCAAAGCTGGGCCAGGTACAGTGGCTCACACCTGTAATATCAGCACTTTGGGAGGTCGGGGCGGGTGGATCACCTGTCAGGAGTTCGAGACCAGCCTGGCCAACCTGGTGAAACACTGTCTCTACTAAAAATACAAAAATTAGCTTGGTGTGGTGGCAGGTGCCAGTAATCCCAGGCAGGTGCCTGTAAGCCCTACACAGAAGGCTAAGGCAGGAGAATCACTTGAGCTGGGGAGGCGGAGGTTGCAGTGATCCGAGATCACACCATTGCACTCCAGCCTGGGGAACTGAGTGAGATTTTGTCTCAAAAAGAAAGAAAAAACAAAGCTGAAGTTTACTCTGAAGAGAAAAAAAAGAAAATTCTGTACATGAACCATGGAGTTTGATTCATCCCTGACTATGTTGTATGAACTTAACACTTATTTGGTCAGCTCTCATAAATCATGTAAACCAATTCCTTGTAATAAAGGTAACTATTTATCTAACATCTATTATCATCTCTCTAAGAAATTAAAAATAAAATTCTAAGCCCCTCAACTGACTGAATGAATCCCCTCTTGGCAAAAGGCACCCCAGAGAAACCTTGAAACTGAGTTCCTGACTGTAAAAGAATGGGAGGTTTAACATGCCTCATTATATCCCCTCTCTCACTAACTGCCCTTAGGCTTTCCTTCCCAAGGGCTGAACAGAAATCACCTCTTTGGAGAGATACACTCCACCTCTGATATCAACTAACCGCCTGACCCTCCCTTTCTTGGTTTTGACAAAACAGCTGACTAGCATTCTTTCCTGATAAGAAACAAAAGAACCAAGGAGTGGTACTGGTCAGGCAATGGAGAATTAACAGGATTTTTATATCCTCTGCTTCACCTTTTGATGTCAGAAGGCTGGAAACTCTATCCTTCCATGCAAATGGTGCTTTTTCTTTTTTTTTTTTTTAACATGGATCCCTAGAGAATCATGAAACTTAACTGCAAATGAGCATGATTCTCCTTAAATATTCATGACTCTTTCTACAGTTTATTAAATAGGTACATACAGTTACCCCAGACAGCATAAATTTCTGTTCCCTTTGGCCTTCTCTTGAAGTGTGTTTCTGGCTTCTGACTGGACTCTATGATTCCCAGCCTTCAGAAGGCCAACCTGTGAGCTGCAACCTTTTATGACAAATTGAGGTCTCCTTTCTAAATTTACGAACCTCACCATTCTTTACTGACATATCTTATGTCCTACTGGTAATTCTCTGGTTAAACTCTGAATGGTACAAATATACAATTTATATATTGCTGAATTGAATATGCTAATATATTTTGAAGGATTTTTGCATCTAGGTTCATAACAGATTGATCTCGAAGTTTCTTTTCTTGGATTAACTTTGTCAACGTTTAGTATAAAGCTTATGCTGCCCTCTTATAGTTTTTGAAAGAGTTTTTATACATCTGGCCTTATATCTCACTTAAGCATTTTATGATATTCACCAGTGAATTTGTTTGGTTCTGGAGTTACCTTTGTAGGAAGTAACTTATGACAAATTTAAAAGCTTTATTAAACATAGGCAGAAATTTTCAGATTCTCTATTTTCCCTTTAACTTTTGAATAAGTTGCAATACATTTCTATCTTTTATTAAAACTGTCACATATATTGGCATACATTTTTTCACAGTATCTTATTATACTGTAATGTTTGAAGTATCTATAATAATGTTGTCTTTTACTTTTTGAATTAATTGCAATCAGTGTTTGTCAAATTTTATTTATATTTTTAGATAATTAAGTTTGGGCTTTAAAACTTTTCTCTAGTGTTCGTGATCTCTATAATTTCAGCTATTATCTATATCATATCCTACTTTTAGTTTAACTTATTAACCTTTTCTGAGTTTTTTTTT
>NW_012119744.1:1005299-1007116 GCF_000951035.1 Colobus angolensis palliatus | reverse complement strand
TTGCGGAAACCTGCATCACTAAAAGTAAAATGGTTCTTTTCTGGTATAAATATTTAAAGCTATACATTTTCCTCTAAGCACTGCATTAACTGCTTCCTACAAATTTTGATTTTTTAAAATGAAACTCTGTATAAAATATTTTATAATTTCCATTGTGATTTTTAATCTGTAGATTATGGAAAAATCTATTTGATAAAATATAATCCACAATTGTTGGAGCATCCTATAAATATTAAAGTTTCTTAACAGTGTTGTCCAAATTTGTCCTCTTCTAACTTCCTTGTCTCATTAATTTATGATTGCTAAGAGAGTGTTTGTAAAATGTTCTACAATTTTAGATTTCTGAACTACTTCCTTTTATCAGTTTTTATTAATTAAAAAGATCTATTAACTGTATACAGCTTTATAATTATTACATCTTCATGATGAATGGCCTCTTTATCATTATAAATGTCCTTTTTTATGTCTGTTAGAACTCCTTGTCTTGAAGACTACTTCATTTGATATTAAGATAGCCCTGAGCTTTCTCATGCTTATGATTTGTATGGTACATCTTTTACATTCTCTTACTTTCAACTTATCTCTACCCTTATATTTAATGTAGAGTTGTTGTAAATAGCATGTAGTTTGGTGGTGTTTTTCTATCCCATCTAACAAAGAACCTTCAAACTAGAGTTTTTAGTTCATTTAATTTAATTAATTTAGGAACATGACTGGTATTAATATATTGTAACAATACATTTAATTTTCTCTATTCGCTTTTTAATGATATCATTTTGTATTCTTAATTGTTTGCTTAAAGTATTGTAATACCTACTCATAAATTACTACATTCATCTTAGCATTATTGTTATACCTCCGCACATAATATGTAAAAAAATTACATTTCATTTTCTGAAATAGGGTCTCAATCTGTAGCTCAGGCTGGAATACAGTGACATGAACACAGCTCACTGCAGCTTTGGCTTCTTGGGTTCAAACTATTCTCCTGCCTCAGCTTCCTGAGTAGCTGGGTTACACCACTTCCTAAGTAGTGGCATACACCACTACACATGGATAATTTTTTGATTTTCTTTTTTTTTTTAGACAGGGTCTTGCTATGTTGCCCAGGCTGGTTTGGAATACCTGGGCCAAGCAGTCTCCCACCTCAGCTTTCCAAATTGCTGGCATTAGAGGCATGAACCACTGTGGCAAGCAAGACATTACATTTTATGGGAAAATTCATAACAGTTTAAGACAATTTTATTTATACTCCCATTTTTGTGTGATTTGTTTTCATATACATGTGTGTTATTAAAATTTATTTTTGTTTTTCTTTTAAATAGTTGTCTTTTAAAGAATTAAGAAAATAAAAATACAATAATTTATATTTATCCACTTTTTTTTTTACTTATACTTTAAGTTCTAGGGTACATGTGCACAACGTGCAGGTTTGTTACATATGTATATATGTGCCATGTTGGTGTGCTGCACCCATTAACTCATCATTTACATTAGGTATATCTCCTAATACTATTCTTCCCCTCTACCCCCTTCCCCACAATAGGACCTGGTGTGTGATATTCCCCTTCCTGTGTCCAAGTGATCTCATTGTTCAGTTCCCACCTATGAGTGAGAACATGTGGTGTTTGGTTTTCTGTTATTGTGATAGTTTGCTGAGAATGATGGTTTCCAGCTGCATCCATGTCCCTACAAAGGACACGAACTCATCCTTTTTTATGGTTGTAGAGTATTCCATGGTGTATATGTGCCACATTTTCTTAATCCAGTCTGTCACTGATGGACATTTGGGTTGATTCCAAGTCTTTGCTATTGTG
>NW_012119744.1:998610-999049 GCF_000951035.1 Colobus angolensis palliatus | reverse complement strand
TGCATAGAGGTGTTTATAGTATTCTTTGATGGTAGTTTGTATTTCTGTGGGGTCGGTGGTGATATCCCCTTTATCATTTTTTATTGCATCTATTTAATTATTCTCTCTTTTCTTCTTTATTAGTCTTGCAGTCTTTCGATTTTGTTGATCTTTTCAAAAAACCTGCTCTTGGAGTCAACTGATGGGTCTTGACTCTATCCAATTTGCCAGTCTGTGTCTTTTAATTGGACCATTTAGTCCATTTACATTTAAAGTTAGTATTGTTATGTGTGAACTTGATCCTGTCATTACGATATTAGCTGGTTATTTTGCTTGTTAGTTGATGCAGTTTCTTCCTAGCCTCTGTGGACTTTACATTTTGACATGTTTTTGCAATGGCTGGTATCTGTTGTTCCTTTCCATGTTTAGTGCTTCCTTCAGGATCTCTTGTAGGGCAGGC
>NW_012119744.1:989802-997730 GCF_000951035.1 Colobus angolensis palliatus | reverse complement strand
TTCCAGCTTTTCTGCACTGCTTTTTCCCCATCTTTGTGGTTTTATCTGCCTTTGGTCTTTGATGATGGTGACATACTGATGGGGTTTTGGTGTGGGTGTCCTTTCTGTTTGTTAGTTTTCCTTCTAACAGTCAGGACCCTCAGCTGTAGGTCTGTTTGATTTTGCTTGAGTTCCACTCCAGACCCTGTTTGCCTAGATATCAGCAGCAGAGGTTGCAGAAGATAGAATATTGCTGAACAGTGAGTGGTGCTGTCTGATTCTTACTCTGGAAGCTTCGTCTCGGGGGTGTACCCCGCCGTGTGAGGTGAGAGGTGTCAGTCTCCTCCTAGTGGGGGATGTCTCCCAGTTAGGCTACTCAGGGTTCAGGGACCCAAATTGAGCAGACAGTCTGTCCGTTCTCAGATCTCAACCTCAGTGCTGGGAGACCCACTGCTCTCTTCAAAGCTGTCAGACAGGGCCATTTACCTCTGCCCAGGTTTCTGCTGCTTTTTGTTTAGTTATGCCCTGTCCCCAGAGGAGGCGTCTACAGAGGCAGGTGGGCCTCATTGAGCTGTGGTGGGCTCCACCACCCAATTGTAGCTTCCCAGCGGCTTTGTTTACCTACTTAAGCCTCAGCAATGGCGGGCACCCCTCCCCCAGCCTCACTGCAGCCTTGCACTTAGATCTCAGACTGCTTTGCTAGCAGTGAGGGAGGTTCTGTGGGCATGGGATCCTCTGGGCCAGGTGTGGGATATAATCTCCTGGTGTGTGGTTTGCTAAGACCCTTTATAAAGCCGAATATTAGGGTGGGAGTTACCAGATTTTCCAGGTGTTGTGTATCTCAATTTTCTTTGGCTAGGAAAAGGAATTCCCTTCCCCCTTGCGCTTCCCAGGTGAGGCAATGCGTTGCCCTGCTTCAGCTCTTGCTGGTCAGGCTGCACCCAAGGAACAGCGCCAACTGTCCGACACACCCCATTGAGATGATCCCAGTACCTCAGTTGAAAATGCAGAAATCACCCGTCTTCTATGTTGCTCACGCCGGGAGCTGGAGGCTGTAGCTATTCCTATTCATCCATCTTGGGCATGCCCCTATCCACTTATTTTTAATTTCCAGGGCATTTTATTCCTTTCTGTAAATTCAAATTTCTTCTGATTTCATTTTTCTTTAATGTGAATAACTTCCTTAAGTGTTTTATGTAGTACAGGTCTGCTGGTGATGAGTTATCTCCACTTTCATTCTTTTAAAAGATGGTTTAATTTTATCTTCACTTTTGATGAATATTTTTCTTTGATGTGGAACTTGAGATTGCTCGATTTTGTTTTTGAATTTTGTTTTATGTTTTTGTCTTTCAACATGTTAAAACTAGTTTTCAGTGGAAGAGAATCTTCTGGACTTGATATTTCTTATGAGAAGCCCACTGTCATTTATTTCATTATTCCTGCATAGGCAATGCATCATTTTTTTCCTACTACTTTCAAGATATTTCCCTTTACGTTTATCTTCAGTTATTTGACTTTTTACTTATCCTACTATTAGTTTCTTCAGATTTGAGGATTTAGAAACTGGTGTTTTTCACCAAATTTGGAAAAATTTTAACTCATTTTTAAAAATAGTATAAATTTTGTTGAATTTTTAAAAATTTATTTTTCTTTTTGCATTCAAATTATATATAATTGTTTTATATATAACATACAGTCATATATATGTAATATATGTTTTATATATAGATAGATATTACACTGTTATTATCCAGCTGGTTACAAAGCCTTTTTATTTTTGTCCATTTTTTTGCCTTTTTTATTCTGGATCACTTCTATTCTGCTTCAAGTGAATTAACCCTTTCTTCTGTTTTCAGCAATCTGAGATTAAGCCTATGCCATAAATTTATTACTTTCTATATTACAGTATGTTAAAAAATGACCATTTACTTCTACTTTATAGTTTGTATTTCTCAATTTAGTTACTCATCTGCTTAAAAATACGTTTTTTCTTCAAATCCTTAAGCAATGCATTACTTGTCTGCTCAGAAATGCTGTTTATTTGCTCATTCTAACATTTGTGGCATCTCATGTTCTGATTATCTTCACTGTTTTTTTTCTCTTGACAATGGGTTACATTTTTCTGCTTCATATGTCTAATAACTCTTTTTCAATTGGACATTGGACATCAGGGATTATACATTGTAGAGAACCTTGACTCTGATGTGTATTGATTTATCTTCTATCAGACATTTACAAACTGCTCTATGTTCAACTTTAGGGTTTTCATATTCTGTTTTTATAAGATGGTTCTGTAGAAAGCCCAGTGGTGATTACTCCCTCTCATGTGGCATGACTCAAATACCAAACTCTGTGTTCATTGTGATGGAAAACAGGAATAATTTCTTTTTGCTTTTGGACATTTTAGCTACTAGTTTTACAGGGTAATTATGAATCTCTTTTTCTCATGTGAAGTTCAGTCTTCCACAGAGTATTTGGGCATAGCTTTATATTAGCTACTGGGACTCCTCAAACTATGTATCTCTCTTTGGAATTCACCTTTTCTCCTTAATATGTGTCTACTTTGGCATTTCTGAACTCAATCCTTCAATACTTTGATCTAACAAGAGTGTTGATCTCTTTATGTTCTATTATAACCCCACTCTTCCAGTAGATGGGAAAATATCCTCTAGGAAAGGCTAATTAAAGTTACATATCACCTAGTGTTGCATCCCTTCTTTCAAGAGTTTCATCTACTCTGGTTTCTGCTTGATTTTGTTTACTCAGCAGTGCCTTCATACAGTTGTAAGGTTTTTCTTTTTTTGTACTTTGCCCAGTGTTTGTAGCTATTGCCTTCAGCATAGTTAGTTCAATAAAAGTACTTCTGTCATTACTATAACTGGACATTTAATCAGATTTTTGAAAATTTTACTTTTCTGTTTGGATTGGATCACTTTACATGACGTTCATGTAGTAATGGAGGAAAGTAAGGGAATGGGTAGAGTGGTAAAAAATCTTTAAGAACAATAATAAATTCTTAACTGTAGGATAAAGAATATGAAATATCTTCAACCCCAAGTTGTTTAATATAGTCTATTTGCACATATGTAAATAATAACTTTGTTTGCTTTGAAATTTGGTGAACTATGTGCTTGAATTAAAGTGGTAGAAAATTAAACCCAGGGAAATATTAGACACAAGCCCCATGGGTTTTTGCATAAATAAATGAAAATAATTTGGGCTTGCATAAACTTTAGAAATGGAGGATTCCATGAAATTTTACCTAACCTTATAGCTTAGGGAATGCAAGATGATATTTTTATTATATATATTGCATAGGACCTTAGCAGTATACAGACAAACAAGACGACAAGTTATCAGAGGTACAGTTTTGAGCTGTAGTCATGACATTAATGTAGGTATAAAATTTTAGTCTCTTAAACAGAGTGAAACAAGCTCAGTTTTCTAGAACTGCAATACAATATTAGTCACAAAAATCTACAACTCATGTAAGTGCAAGGTATGTGCCAATATATTTACTGATGATCACAAGCCACCCATCCAAAATATTAACTTATTAGATATTTGGCAGTATTGTTTGCTACTATGTTATCCTAAAGAGATCTATGTGTGTAACTCAGGTCTTCATAAATAAGACAACACAGTAATTGTGTAATTGTATTACGGACAATACGATAAGTTAACTCTTGCCCTAAAAATGCAACTGTCACCCCGGTCAATCTCTTTATAATTTGCTAAAGAACTATTGAATGTTATACGGTACTTTTGAATTATCTGATAAGATTCAAAGCTCATATTTGATAGAGAATAATAACTCCACTTGAAGGCATTCAGGCTGAAGTGGATTGGGCTTCTTCCTAGGTAAAATTACAAGTCAGGCTTCTGAGAATTTAAAACAACCTCTTAGTGTTTCATTTCTAATAGCCCAAATATATAGATTTACAGTAATATAATAGGCACACAGTCATCCAATAGTCCAAATATATGAATTTACAGGAATATATGCAGCATGGTGGACTGACTGAGAGTATACATTCTGAAGTTAAACTCCATGGGGTTGTAGTTTGGCTCCCCTACCTCCTAGTAGTCTGAGATTGGGCAAATAACCTCTCAGTGTCTCAATTTCCTATCCTTAAAGTGGTGTGTACAATATAATCTATTTCATAAGGTTGATCTGAGGATTAAATGCGTTAATAGATATAAAACATTTAGAATAATCACTGGTAGATATTTTAAGTATTATACAACTATTAACATTATAACTTTTGTAAAAGATTTCAAGTACAGTTGTCCCTTGAACAACATAGATTTTAACTGTTCAGGTCGACTTATACACGGATATTTTGCAGTATATTGGAAAAATTTGTGTGTGGGAGGGTGTTAGACAATGTGAACAAACTTTTAGAAAAAAAGTAGCATACAACTCTCAAAAAAATTAAGAAATAGTTAAGTGTGTTATGAATGCATAAAATATATGTAGGTACTTGTCTATTTCATCATTTACTACCATAAAATATCCACAGATTTTTTTTTATAAAAAGTTAAAATTTATCAAAATTTATGCACACACAAACACAGACTACTTGGAATCATTTGCAGTTGGTAGAAATGTAAACAAAGGTAAAGATATATGATTAAGTCATAACTTTATAAAATTAACTGTAGTACATACTATATTACTATAACGATTTTGTAGCCACCTCCTGTTGCTATTGCAGTGAGCTCAAGGGTTTTGAGTATCCACTTAAAATGCTCTGTGACACTTGTCAACTCCAAATGAGCAGTTGTCTTTCCAGTAAATTGTGTATCACAGTATAAAGAGTGATCTCTGGATGTTCTTACATATTTTTCACTTAGTGCCATATGGTAAAACTTTAATAACACCTTGAGACCCATATGAAGTGCAACTAGTGATGCTGGAAGTTCTCCCAAGAAGCAGAGAAAATCATGACATTACAAGAAAATGTTAACGTTTGATATGTACCAAAGATTGAGGTCTTCAGCTGCAACTGCCCATTACTGACAGATGAGCCATCTAGTAAACAGACCTACATATACTTATGGTAATGACAAATGTAGTACCATACTTTCAATGTATTTTCTCTTCCTACTTTTTAAATCAACATTTTATTTCTCTAGCTTGCTTTAAGAATACAATATAAAATACATATCACATACACAATATATGTGAATCAACTGTCTATCAGTAAGGCCTCCAGTCAACTACTGGCAGTAGGCTATCAGTAGTTAAATATGTGGGGAGGCAAAAGTTATATGCAATTTTTGACTGCATGGGGGATCAGCGCCCCCTAGCACCTGCATTGCTCAAGGTTTCACTATAGTAACTGATTGTACTTCACTGTCTCCTAATGGTTTAGTTAATTTATGAGACAACTGAAAGGGTCATGGTACTGCCAATTTAATTATTCAACCATCTAGGGTCGTCAAGCTCTATTGAACAATAAATTAACAGTAAATATCTTCATAGCATTTCAAAAAAAAAGTCTATCTTTGCTGAGGAAAAGGAGGGCTCATACATTTGTTCTTTCAGGTAATATTTATTGCTTGCCTATCCTTGTGCACTGAAAACAAATGGACCCCAAATGCCTACCTTGTAGATTTTACAAACTAATACAAATTCAGAAAATAAATAAGAGAAATAAATAAGTTAAACAGTATTATATGCCAAGAGGAAAAAATGGAGGAAAAGGAGATAGAAAGTATTGGAGGAAAGGGTATTGCAATTTCAGTAAAACATCCAGGTTGATAAGGAAGTGGCCCTTTTACTAGTGATTTTATGCTATTTACCCTACATTCTACTTTATTATACATGGAATCATAAAATAAGTTAAATTTTGAGTAACAGCATAGTCCTTATATCAGCTGTAAGTGATAACTAGTTTCCAGCTTTGCAAATTATTAACTATATAATTTGTATAAGTACTTAATTCCTCAAGGTCGCTTTCTTTATCTTTGAAGGCAGAACAAAATTTACTATGTAGAATTATTGTAATACCCAAATCAAATAGAGATGGTAGGAATGTTTGGAGACCTGTAATTGAACATACAGAACTTTCTCTTGCAGAACCAAAACAGTTTGCTTTTGAAAAAGGGTCTAATTTTTCATCTATTTAACAAGCCCTTATATTTTATTAACTTTTAGGGGAAGTTCTGAGCACTTTACAAATAATAACGTATTTGATCTCCTTAGTCATCTAATAAGGTATTATTATTCTCATTTTAGTGAAGAGGAAACTGGGGCACGCAAAGGTTAACTATGTAGTTTAAGGCAATGAGACTAGTAAGTAGTTAAGAGCTATGTTATTCACAGGTAGAGCAATTTACAAAATGGCACATCCTTTCTGCTGACTGATCCATGCCAGGGTACAGAATCTGCCAAATGGAGCTTGGGTGGGATTTCAGAGCCTTGTCCAGTGGCTCTTGCTTTGTGTAATCTGTTAATCCTTAGGAAAATTTTACACAGTCCTAAGCCACCCTCCCCCATAGCTTGCTCCTGTAATAATCTCTCCTCCTTGTGAGAGACATAAACAGTATTACACTTGATCCTATACAAAGTATGCCAAATGTCAATGCATCCTGTGTTTTTTGTCATTCCTTTTTTCAAACAAGAGCTATATTTGTACTTGAATGAATAACAGATGCAAATTTTGTACTTAAAGTTCCTTGGTTTAAGTATTTTTTTGGACTTGTCCTTTTGTCTCCTCTATTTAGGAAGAGGATTTCTCTTGCATTTAAGGCCAAATAGCATCAACAAGATGAGAAATAATGTGTCTTTTCTCAAATAATATCTACTGAGAATAAGCTTTGAGAGCTTGAGGAGAGACTTGAATTCCAGCAACTATCTCCCTTTTTAGCCAAGAAGAGAGTTAAAAAGAGGTCCCATTGCCCCTCCATTTGTGCCAGTAGTTCTGAAGTTCACCTGTACATTAGAATATAGTGGGAAGTCTTCAAAAAAAATTTTCATGGCAAACATCAGATTATTTAAATTAGAAATTCTGAGAAGGAAGTCTGAGACTATGTGTTTTTAAAATGTTGCTTAAGTGATTGTAGAGGTCAATCAAAACTGAGAAACACTCATCTAAAATATAGAAAACCTTGTCATCAGTCCTGGACTAAACTCTTTTAAATGCAGCCACTCACCTTCAGCCTGAGAGCCAAAGAAGTACAGAAAATATCAACTAATAAGTTAATATTTGCTTATTAGTGAGTAAAATATTTGGTGAAACCCTTTGGCTAGTCTTTGCTGGTGTCCTGAAATTTACAGCCACTGTCATCAATAAAAGGATCAAAATATCATCTGGTCTAGGAAGGGGATCCACCTCTAATTTCCTATAACAACTTTGTTAGTGTAATGTCTGGCATATAGTATGCCTGCAATAAATGGTAGTAGTTATTAGTAGTTCCACAGAAAATTTATCTTAAGTTTATGAACCTTCTGCTATTAAATTATGATGTTTATAACACATTTATAATTTCTTGATGTCGTATTTCCCAGCTAAGTCAGAGGGAAATTTTAATGAACTAGTTAAATCTATATTCTTTGTTCACTGTATGATGTTTTCGTTTTGTACATATGTGCTTGCTTGCTTATATCATGGTTGATTTTGAAATCAAACTATACTGACTGAAAAATGAATACATAAATAACTCATTAAGACTATACCATCAAATATTTATTAAAGGTAAAATATATGTAGGGTTAATGGTTAAAGAAGAAATTTACAAAATGTTTTTCTATAGGTATTTTTTAGAGGGGTAGTATATTACAGTAAAAGGTCTTGAATCCTTTCTACTTCTCAAGAAATTTTGTAAACACATTTTATAACCCAAGTAATAACAGCTAAGGACCATAATTGATAGTTTGTAGGGCAGCATTAATATAGATCACCAAAGCCAAAATAAAAATCAAAATATATCACATTTTACTT
>NW_012119744.1:949671-989296 GCF_000951035.1 Colobus angolensis palliatus | reverse complement strand
GAAACAGAACCAATAGGATGTATGTATAATAAAAAGATTTACTACAAGGAATTATTTCATGTAGTTATGGAGGCTGCCATGTTCCATGATCTGCAGGGTGAGTCAGAAAGCTGGAGACCCAGGAGGGTCAATGGTAGTTCGAACCTGAGTCATAAGCCTAAAATCTTGAAGATCTGACAGTTTATTTTTCTTCCTAAGGTCAGTAAGCTCAAAACACACGAGCTGATGTTCCAGTTTGAGTCCAAAGGCAGGCAAAAGCCAATGGCAATTTCAAGGCAGTCAGGTGGAAGAGGATCAGTTTTTGTGTTCCATTCATGCTTTCAACTGATTGGATGAAACACACCCAACAACATGAGGGAAGATATTTGGCTTTACTTGGCCTACCAACTTAAATGTTGATCTCATCCAAAAACACCCTCACAGAAACATCCCAAAGAATGTTTGAACCAGTGGATCAGTCAACATGACACAAAAAAATCAACCATCACAACATGCTTATGTGCTATAAAATACTCATCTGAGACTGATTTGTTGTTTTAGAGAAAAGTATGATGGCAAACTGCGGGCACAACTGTGGATGACTTTCTTCCTCCTGGGTTGCTACCTCTACTAATAGTGCCTTCTCTGTACTAACCATATCACCATCTCCAATTCCCCAGAATTTGGTTTGTCCAGTTGTTCCGAACCATTCACTAATTCTTCAGTACAATTCAGAGCTTTCTTTTTTAAATTTTGAACATTTTCACATAATAAATGAAAACATAAAACTAAAAGTTATGAAGTCATGTACAAAGTTGCATCAATTTCTATCAGATATAATCTATATGCCTATAGACATACTGCCTCAATTTTCTGGCTTTAATACTTTTATCTCTAAGGAGATGATGATGAAATTACATGAGTTATCAGATCGTTTTGCTCTTTATGACATCTAAAGGAAGATGTAGATCACCTTTTATTCGTATGGAATGTGTTATGCTATAGGATATCTACCTCAAAAGGATAATGAATTTATACTCTCTCCTTACTAGTATATTATTCATGAGAATGTTACTTAACCCAGTTACATAAGGTCTATAATCCTCCATTTTGACTTGTACAAACTGTGGAAGAAAACAGCTATTTCATAAAATTAGCATAGACTAATTAAAATAATACATGCAAAGTTTCTAGTATAATATCTGACACATAGTGAAAGTATTTGATTGTATCAATATATTTTGACCAGGAGACTAAAATAGGGCTGTCCCTTTTACTCTAGGTTCTTATCTCCTGTATTGTCTCATTTTAACATATTTAAACTTTTTTGTGCCTAGATAATATTAAATTACAATTTCAGCAACTCATCTCCTTGGAGTTAAAGAGTTTTATCCTAATATAACCAAATGCAGAGAAAAAAATAAATTCTTTTTTATTTTGCCTCTCTTTTAGGTGCACTTGAATTTCCATATAATCTTTTTATTTGATACCACCAATTGTCAAATTCAGAAGATAATAGCTGACTTTTCAGATTATAATATCGCAGATCTTGAGGAACAGGGAAGGTTTTTAATGTGTCTCAAATTTTTGGCTTCTTGAGAAATCAGATACTAAATCTGTCACTAGACTCAAAACCAAGTAGTCAGCCTTTGGCCCTGTTCCAGTTTGTAATGGAACAAATTCCAGACCACTCCCTGAGTAATTCTCATTTACAGTCCAGAGACATGAGGCTGCTGTAGTTAGACATTAATAAAAGATCTAAATTCAGTGGAGCAAAATACAGGAGAAGCAGGTCTTGGTGTGTAAGCCAAATGGACTAGCTATCTGTTGTCTGGCAGCTGTCAAGAAAAAATAGCAAAGAATAAAATTATAAAACATGGCTAAACAGATTGAAAAAAACTGTTATATTTTTCTGAGGATTTTAAGAAAATCCGAGTTAAATATGGTTGTAGAGATAAAATAAAATCTATATAAGCTTGAAAAGAAAAAAATGGAATTCAAAAACTTAGTGAAAACTCAGTTATCTCAATCCAATTAACCCAAAAATGTTTCTTTTGTAATGAAATTATAGCTTCCATCATTTATTATTTCCATTAAAAAAGGAGTCTGGCCTGATTCACTCAACATATAATTTATAATTTAAGTTTCTAAATTGAATCCTTATGTTATATGATTACTCAAGCCAGGTGTATGCTGGAGTGAGCAATAGCATTAGAGAGTAATAAGTATCATCACTTGAACTAATTTTATTGGTGACTATGTGGTTGAGGTAATGTTTACGGTTGGTTGTGGTCCATTGTATTAACTAAACACAATTCTTTTCTAATTTGAACAATTTCATTCAGAACTAAAGTTAAAAAACTAAACCTTTCTTTATATTAATCTGGTTTATCAGAAAAATACAGATAAATGTTAATTTTTGTTAAATAAGAAAAGAAATGCTAACCAGAAAGCCCCAAATGTATGTGTATTATCTTAAGGGATGTTTATGCATCCTATTCTCGGAATCAGTTATGTAGAGATGCATGGTCCGATTTATACATGTACCAAAGCAAACTCTTTCTAAAATTTAAATAGTAAATACAGAATTTTCTCGGTATCCATGGGAGATTGGGACCCTCCACAGAGAGCAAATTCTCTAGATGTTCAAGTCCCTTTATAAAATTGTAGGCCGGGCACGGTAGCTGATGCCTGTAATCCCAGCACTTTGGGAGGCCGAGGCGGACAGATCATGAGGTCAGGAGATCGAGACCATCCTTGGCCAACATGGTGAAACTCCATCTCTACTAAAAATACAAAAATTAGGCGGGCATGGGGGTGCAAGCCTGTAGTCCCAGCTACTTGGGAGGCTGAGGCAGGAGCATCGCTTCAACCCGGGAGGCGGAGGTTGCAGTGAGCCGAAATTGTGCCACTGCACTCCAGTCTGGGTGACAGAACAAGACTGCGTCTCAAAAAATAAATACAATTGTATAGTATTTGCATATATAATCTATATACATCTGTATGCTTTAAATCATCTCTAAATTACTTATAATGCATAATACAATGTAAATTCTATGTAAATATTTGTCATACTGTATTGTTTAAGAAACAATGACAAGAAGAAAACTCTACTTGTTCAGTACAGATGCCACCATCTACTTTTTTTCAAATACTTCCAATCTACGTTAGGTTGAATCCATAGATGCAAAACCCACAGATGAAGAGAATCAGCTGTGTTCTAAGATAATTTTTTTGTGTGTTATATAAATGATCACGATATTGTATCAATGCCCCCCTCTGTAGTGCTTGAATGTTTATAGGTGACTAAAATTGGTACTTATCCATTTCCAACAGTGTGGGTCATTGTGGAAGTGAATCTTACCTCAGGGCTCTACACCAAGATATTAAACGCAAATTTCAGTAGAAAGAAAGAAAACAAGTAATTGATTATAGAAAGCCTGATGAATATTAACGCATTTGATATTCAAAAGGCAAATGATATTCCATAAAAACACAAATACTTATATAAAGAAGTAGAACTGAATTTCTATTTAAGATTCAGAATTCAATATGTTGGTAAAGATGAAACATCACAGACCATAAATAAATGTACAAGACAATGTTTTATTTTTATTTTTTGGGAGGGAGTCTCGCTCTGTCGCCCAGGCTGGAGTGTAGTGGCTGGATCTCAGCTCACTGCAAGCTCCGCCTCCCGGGAAGGCAATATTTTTCTAGTAGTAACATCATGGAAATGGCAGCGGAAGGCACTCAAACTATCCCTCCATTGAAACCATTAAAACTGGCAATAACTGATAGAATACAGTTTTTTGGAATTGCAAATGGAAGACAACTTAATGAAGAGTGGGGCAGTTGCTTTTTAGTAAGAGGGCGTTGTGCCTTTTTTACTCACTTGCTTACTATTTCTCATTCCCGAGCATGATAGTGATGACAGTGGGATTGTGGTCAACATTCCTGGTGTAGCCATTGTTCACTTTAAAATGTTTAATTTTATGTTAAATGAGTGTTACCGTAGTTTCACGGGGAAAAAAAAAAAAGGAAGAGGAAGATTGCTACAGCTGCTATTTTTCAAGCTACCTGACCATGGAATTTCACTTTGGGAAAAACACAGACAACCGCAAATTGAGGAACTTACTACAAGATGATTAGCCTATAATCTTCAGTTATGCCAAGATCCTGATAGACAAAGGAAATCAAAAGAATTCTTCCAAATTGAAAGAGGCACAATACATGTAGTGTATCCTCCTGAATAAGAACCTTTTACTATAAATGATATTAGAACAACTAGTGATTTCTGATTGGAATCTGTGAATTCGATTATTGTACTTTATCAGTGTTAATATACTAATTTTGATGATAGTACTGTGTTCATGTAGCTGTGTCCTTTTACATGCATACTAAAGTGTTTTTTTTTTTTTTTTTTTTTTGAGACGGAGTCTGGCTCTGTCACCCAGGCTGGAGGGCTGTGGCCGGATCTCAGCTCACTGCAAGCTCCGCCTCCCGGATTCACGCCATTCTCCTGCCTCAGCCTCCCGAGTAGCTGGGACTACAGGCGCCGCCACCTCGCCCGGCTAGTTTTTTGTAATTTTTAGTAGAGACGAGGTTTCACCGTGTTAGCCAGGATGGTCTCGATCTCCTGACCTCGTGATCCGCCCGTCTCGGCCTCCCGAAGTGCTGGGATTACAGGCTTGAGCCACCGCGCCCGGCCGCATACTAAAGTTTTTGGGGATGATGAAACATAATGCCTGCAGTTCACTCTCAGAGTGAAAGCAAGGAAGGAAAAAGAGGAGAGAATAAATAAATGTGAAATGCTCACAACAGTGAAATCTAAAGGAAAGATATAATCGGTCTTTTCTATTCTTGCCCCACTACTTCAGGGCTTATGTTCACATATGTCATCCATCCACGTCTATCAATATCTGCAAACATAATTGCTTTTGCATCTCTGTTCATTTTCTTGGTTTTAACTACTGCTTTGATTTTAATGACTCCCAAATTCGTATATTCATTCCAGGATTTGTTCTTTAGCATCCCATTTATCTAACTCCTCAGAGTCCCAATCACTTCAAATTAAATACAATCTACTCATTCATTGAGTGAAAAAAAACAGTTACTGGATTTATATATGGTAGGCATTATATTCAGGAATATATTACTGAACTATAGACTAGATAGCTGGTGAGCTGAATTTTCACGAAGCTGACAGTCTTGCCATACTACTTTTAAGCTTTCTTTTGCTAAAATCTGTCCCTACAGCTTCATTCAGAAATCTAGGAATTATTCTAGCTTTTATGCTTTGTCATCCTCTACATGTGTTTCATTACAAAGCTGTGCCAATTTTATTTCCTAAGAATTTCTTGTGTCTGCCCTATCTTCCTTGCCACTGTTCCCTCCCCATCCCTGTGATTTTTGCTGGAATTTGCCATGAATTCTGGACTTTCTCAGCAATCTCTGAATGGATTCTGTTTCCTAGAATCTTGCCCAGCTTAAATCTATTTTACATGCTGCAGCCAGGCTGATCCATTTTAACTGAAAATTTGATTATATTTGTTTACTGAAATGATGTCTTCAGTCTGTGTTATTTTTTAAAAAAGATTACTAGTTCAAAGAGCAGAATAGTTTATGCTAAAATTTTTAAATATTTATACCCAAATACCAGTTTCTTAATTATACATTTCTTGGCTACCTTTTCTAAATTTCCACACCCCACACACGTTATCTTCTCATTTAATTATTTACCTTAGTTCTAATGACCATATAAGGTATTTTACAATTTACTTATTTCTCTCAATTAGTGACTGTCTTTCTCTCCCTAGATGAGAAGCTCTACATGGACAGAGATTTTTGTTTTGGTCATGGTTGAATATCTAGTGCTTAGAACTGTCCCTTACACATGACACTCAATAAATATTTATCAATGAATTAATTCCACAAAGCTTCAAATTATAAGACATATTTTAAAGGTTGTTTTGAATGAAAACTGAGGAAGACACAAAAGCACTGACTTGTCTCCCTCCTCTTTGGTTCCTTTAAGGAACCTTAAAGCTACTGTCAGAGCTTCTTAGCATGAGACCCAAGCCTCTGGTCTATGTCCCTAAAACTCTTTTATTTCCCCTTAGCTCATGCTCCAATGACTATTTATATCCATCTTCTTATAGTTTCCTGCAGTAGCCAGGATTTTCCACATCCCATCCATTATCCCATTCTCAGGCTAACCCCCTTTCAATTAACAGCATTTTTATTCATTCATTTTTCCAGGTTCTATCCAGGTTGTATCCCTGGCATTATCCCATACTTCTCTCTACTTGCATACCAGCTACTTAATCCTTTTTATGATTATGGTCACTCATATTTTTATCTTACTATCATAGCACTTAGAACATTATACTAAAATTTTTACTTTTGCTTAATTACAGACATAGTGTTGTATTAACAATAAAAGCCTAATTCATTGTTCGACATCTGATAGGTGTTAAATAAGTATTTTTTGAACAGATGTAAAACAACTGTCTTTTACAATACACAAAATAGTACTTTGGTTGTAAGTGAAACATCAATATTAAACTGGAGTTTCTCAAAAGCTCAAAAATTTGGACTAAGTAGTATGAGTCATCTTTTTAATAGAAGGGTCTATCATTTTGATTTTATTTAAAATCAGAGATATAATTCACTGTGTACCTAGGGAAGATCAAGGAAAAGCTTACATTATTGAGAATATACAATGTGGCTAACACTATTATGCACTTTGTATATGTTATCTAAGTCAGTAGTTTTAAGAGCAATAATTTTTACATATTTTTAAAATACAGATAAAGTGAAATTCTAAGAGATTACATATTTGCCCAAGGTCATATAACTAGGAAAGATCAGAGCTGAGTTTCTTATGCAGATTAATCGCTTTCCAAAGTTGATAAACTTTTCTACTTTTCAAAAGTGCTCCCCCAAGAACCATAATAACAGTGACAGCTTAAGATGATTGAAGTTTTACTTAACATGCATTGTATGATCAGAGAGACAAAAATAGATGCTGCTTTATCAAATAAGCTGGACCCTCAGATTAAGAAAACTAAAAAGTTACGTACAGGCTGAAGGCTCAGGACTCGGCTTCTATGACGACTTTCTAAATTCCTATGGCTATAATTAAAACCATACTCTTGATAAACTAACACCACAACTACAAGAGGTATTAGGCAAAATGTCAGCCCCCTCCTAAAGTAATTTACAACCCAGACTCCACCTCATTTTAAGGCCAAAACCCCACCCCAAATTGAACATGGGATGTGTGTTACATACATGTTTACACATTGTGCAAATGCTTGACTGCCCTCATAAATATGTATCGCATTTTCCAGAAACATATTGAATATGTATGACTCTGTGAGTCATAAAACCCATCTGCCCTTTCCCTCTGCAAAGATAGAGCACATTCAGTTCCTACCAGAGACTGCTTCTTCCAAGTTTGCAAGCTGATATCTCCGATAAAAATTTCCTTTCTACTATTCAGCCATTTTGGTGGTCTTTTGGACAACAAATGTTTCATTTATTCCTCACAAAAATCTTGTGACTAACTGCTATGATTTGAATACTGATGTGTCCCCGAAATTCATATGTTAGAACTTAATCCCCAAATGTGACAGTATTTAGAGGTAGGGCCTTTTAAGAGGTGAATAAATACTGAAGGTTCCTTTCTCATGAATCGAATTAGTGCCCCTATACAAGAGGTTGGTGGGAGCTTCCTTTCACTTCCACCAGGTATGATAGCAGCATGAAACCATCACCTTTGAAGCAGAGAGTGAGGCCTCACCAGACAATAACTCTGCTAATGTGCTGGTACCTCAATCTTGGATGCACCATCCTCCAGAATTGTGAGGAATGAGTTTCTATTTTTTACAAACTACCCAATCAAGGTATTTTGATATAGTAACAGGATTGGACTAACACACCAATCTTGGATCAATATCATCTCCATTTTATGGATGAGAAAATTGATGTAAAGAGAAATTAAATAATTTGTCCTAGTTAGCTAGAATTTGATTTCAGGCAGTCTGAACTCAAAGCATGTGTTCTTACAAACATGTAAACAATAAACTGCAGTCTTTTGAGAAAACAATGTTAAGACTCCTATATGTTGCCATATACTAAAGTTAAAATCAATTAAAGACTTAAATCTAAGACTTCAAACTATAAAACTATTACAAGAAAACATTGGGGGAACTCCCAAGGACACTGGACTGCTTGAAAATTTTTTGAGAAATACCCCAGTGGCAGAGGCAATCAAAACAAACATGGACAAATGGGATTATGTTAAGTTAAGAAGACTATGCACAGCAAAGGAAACAATCATAGTGAAGAGACAGCTCACAGAATGGGGGGAGAATATTTGCAAACTACCCATCTGACAAGATATTAAAAACCAGAATGTGTAAGAAGTTCAAACAATTCCATAGGAAAAATGCCAATCAAGATGATTTTGATGAAAACTAAAATAAATATGCTAAAATAAAATTAAGAGCAATCATTCAATTGATTTAGTTCAAGACAACTTTGAAGACTTTAAAAATAAGAACTTGAATCTCCCACCAAATCATATCATGCAATTTTAATATATTTAAGACCTGTCAGCACTATTATTTTTAAATGTTATATGCAAATCTCATAATCTTCCCACTCTAATATTATGCATGATTTTATCTTAGGGGATCTAATGAAAATCTACCATTGATGGAAATTATTTACTCCAAACTATTCCTTTTACAGACATTACAATGGAGGGTACAAAATCAATGTGACATGAAGAACCTAAACAATTGTCTCTATATTGAACTATGGGAGAAAAACATTTGCCATTTGTTTGTTTTTACTTTTATTTCATCCTCTTTTACATTCTGTTTTGATTTATTTCATATGATGAAACTTCTAGCAATATAGTGCATTGTTTTAAAGCATAAATAAATATACATATATTTAGAGGGTACGCACTGAAAAAAATTTAGCAGATATACATAATATAAAAAATTTGGAGAGCCCCTAAACTCAACAATTATACTTTCATTTCCAGGAAAGCTTCACTTTGAAGGAGGGTAGGTTATATTCTGATCTCTCTTTATCTCGGTTTTATTGCCATTTTCTTCTAGCTCCCAACAAATGTCAATATTCTGCCCCATAAGAAGCTGAGGAGTCCCTTTAGTAGAGAAAGCAAGCATTACTTTTTTGAGCTGTGATCTACAGTCCAAACTAACCTATCAAACTCTTAACCTCCCAATCTATATTTTTAGTACACTTTCCGTTTAGAGTTATTTCATTTTAGGTTAGTAACCAGTCTGCCTAGCTGCGTTTTGGCTCGATGGCATACTCTTTACTGGAAGCAAAGATGTTTTGAATAGAGGAGATTCTGAAAAATGAACATTGTTATTGTTGTTTTTCTGAATTTATGAAAATATGTTCAGGTATGGTTGGGAGAGGTGGGGTGCAGTGGCAGGGAGGCACTCCTTCTTCCCACTAACATTTTCCACAAAAGTAAATCCATTTTTATCTGTTAATTTTAGAAACTTCAAGTAAAATTTTATTTTAAGAACATGTTCCATTTATATTCCTTTATAAAACAGGGTTTTACCAAAATAAGCAATTCTAATTTGGCTTTATTTTCATGTTTTTCTTTTTTTCTATTCCATATATGTATTTTTTCTAAATTTATAGTGTCTTTTTTATCTTTAACATTAAAATATTGACTTTTATTATACATTCTAAAAAGTATATTTCCTGACTTCAAAAAATATGAATATGTGCAATCTAGTTCACATTTGGATTGTTTATATAGATTAAATAAGCCAAATGTTTTACTTATCTCCACTAAATCTAAATTATCTTTTCTATAAAAGCTGCTAACTCTGTAAATAGCGAAATATGTTTTCTTATGCCTAAATGATTTTAATATTTAATTGTAATGTTTTTTGAGTATCAGAAGTTAGTTACTGTTTTCAAAGTTCTCTAGAAAATGTCAATTTTTTCTTTTCTTTTTCATTTCTTTCTCTTTTGTTTCTTTTGGAGACAGAGTCTAGCTCTGTCGCCAAGGCTGGAGTGTAGTGGCGAGATCTTGGCTCACTGCGATATCCACCTCCTGAGTTCAAGCGATTCTCCTGCCTCAGCCTCCAAGTTATCTGGGATTACAGGTGCGCGCCACCGCACCCAGTTAATTTTTGTATTTTTAGTAGAGATAGGGTTTCACCATGATGACCAGGCTGGTCTCGAACTCCCAACCTCAGGTGATCTGCCCTCCTCAGCCTTCCAAAGTGCTAGGATTACAAGTGTGTGCCACCTTGCCCAGCCTTTTTTTTTTTTTTCCTATAATATGATGTGTTTTAAAATACAAAGCCAAAAATATAGTGTGAATTCTATCAAAACATCTATTTTAGTCTTTTTATCATAAGCATATTAAAATAAGGCTGAATATTCTATTTATCTCAGAAATTATCCGTCCTTAGAAGCCGTATCTTCAATATTTAACAATGTGTCTTTTCTTCTCTGTCTCTTCTTACTGCTGCTAAACCTTGACTACCTTTTCCAAAAGGCAAAAACTTTACAATCTCTTGCGGGTCTGTTCTTGTTATCCTCATTATGGATTAGCAAACTCAGAAAACAAGAATGAGAGGAAGCTCCCTAAGACGACAACTAAAAACTGTGAGAACTGACGTTCAAACCCAGATTGTCCAATTTAATATTAAATATAATTTTAAACTATAGCCTCCAATAAAAGTGTTGTACTTATAAATGTCTTCTAGGCCTTTTCCTGTATTATACCTACAACTAAATGGTGTTGCAGGAAGAAGAAAAGTATTCTTTAAAAATACTATCGCTGTATTTGAAATATTAGTGACAGATATGTATAACTCAGAAGTCTGAGAGTCACTATAAAAGGTGACAACAGTTTACATAGTGAAGGTGTGAGCTTTCTGAAAGGCTGTGGAATTTATGGAGGCTTATAGATATAGCTTGGATTCATCTATTCATAGCATTTTAAAACTATAGCAACCTGTAAAAAAATGTAATATATAGATGTACAACTAAAACGCTATCAACTATAGCATGCCCAATAATCTATACAGATTAAGAAATAAAGCATCATAAATACCTTTGAGAAACTTGCATACTCTTTTCTATGAAATCGCCATTTTTCCCTGTGCAGATTTTTGTTATTCTAAACTTAAAGTTTATTTTTCTTTTGTACTACTTTGTATTTTTACCAACTGTGTGTGTACCCCTAAGTAGTATTTTGTTTATGCTTTTATGGCACTTAGAGGAATGGAATAATACTGATCTTTATTCTCTCAGTTACTTCATTCATTGAGCATCATTTTTCTGATACTAAGACCTGTTAATGTATATTGCTGTACTCCATATCGTATTGTAATATACCATAATTTATTTAATAATTCTCCTGCATCTAGACATTTAGATTGCTTTCTTTTTTTGTTGTTGTTGTAATTCCAAACAATAGATTATGATTGTTCTTTAATATCTCCTAGTGCACATTTGAAAATTTTCTCAATTATAATCTTGCAGTAAAATTGCTAGGTTTTAAGTATGCACATCTCCAACTCTGTTAGGTAGCGAAGTCATTGTGTTAATTTATCCTTACATTAGTAGTAGATAAGCATTCCTGTTGCTACAACTTTCAATAAAAATTGAATCGGACATTTCACATTTTCCTAATCCTGTGGGGTTTCATGTTACCTTATTTTGACTTTATCTTTGATTTTCCTGACTGTTAAAGATGTTAAATAGCTTTCACATATTTACTGGTTATTAATGTTTTGTCTACTGTGAAACATCTGTGTATGGCTTCTATTCTTTCCTGTTGGTTTCTTTATCCAATTCTTAACGATTTTTGTTCAGAAATTATTTAAATATTTTGGAAAATAAACTCTTATCAGATGTATGAGTTAAAAATACCTTCTCACAATTACTTTATGGTATACTTTTATGACAGAAATTCTTATTTTTTAATGATCATGTTGTTTCTATTTTTGTATTCTTGAAGTAAAGATTTTTCAGCCTGCATGTTGATCATAGTAGGTTATGAAATACATCCTCATACCCCACCAAGTGCTCCCATTTTCTCTCAAAATTCATTTTTCTTCTCTCTGAAGTTGGGAATCAATAAATATACAAAGCAGCTGCCATAGTATTATATTTCTCATGAGCCATTCCTAATAAATCAATTCCCTGTCTTCTTTCCACTAACCGCTTACTTTATGACTGTAAACTTTCTCCTTTCCTTCTTTGCTAAATAGTTTTACTTTTAAAGTTTTTATATAAATTGTATGTATTTAAAAATATGTGATATGTTGACGTATATATACATAGTGAACTAATTGCTACAGTCAAGGTAATTAACATAGCTGTCTCTTCACAGGTGTGTGTGTGTGTGGTGTGAGGGCACTAAAGATCTCTAAATATTAAGAGCACAAAATACAGTATTATCAACTGTCGTCTCCATATTTTACTTAGCCCTGTAGAGCTTATTCATCCTACAAAACTTAAACTTTGACTCATATACCAACATCTTCCCATTTTCCTCACCCCTGCTTCTACCCTAGCCCTTGACAACCACCATGCTATGCTCTGTTTTTGTGAATTCTGCTGTTCTAGAGTTCACATGTAACATCGTGCCATAGTTTTCTTTCTGTATCTGATTTTTTTCACTTTTAAAAGAGAATGCTTGTACATTAATGGTGAGAATGTACATTAGAACAGACACTATGGAATACACTATGGAGGTTCCTTGCTAAACATCTTTAAAGAATAGTTTATCCTCAGTTCCCTTGCCATCACCATATTTTTCTTCATTAAATCTTTGAAGCTTTGCTTCAGTTCCAAGCCTCTACCAGGCTTGTAAAAGTCACTAATTAAACTACTGCTTTTTGGGAAATACATTAGCCTTTTCTTACACCCCCAACTTCAGTCACTATAGGGCTTTTGAAGGCACTTGATGCTGTGTAGCAATCATACCTTAAGGTTTCCATGGCAAGGAGTTTTTCTCCTTTATTCCTACCTGTTCTTCCTCTATTCTATTTCTCTGGAACTGCCCTGTAACCATTTAGGGCCTTATTTCTACTATTCAGATTTTATATATACAAACGTGTGTCACTTCACAACAGGCAAACTTTCTGAAGAATGCATTAGGCAATTTTATCACTGTGTGAAAATCACAGAGTGTGCTTACACAAACTAAATGGTATAGCCAATTACACACCTAGGCTGTATGATATAGCCTATTGCTCCTGGGCTGCAAACCCATACAGCATGTTACTATACTGAATCCTGTAGGCAATTATAATACAATATAAGTATTTGTTTATCTCAATATAGAAGAGGTACAAAAATAATATGGTGTTATGGGACCTATATAATTTATGTGATTCATCATTGAATAAAACATCATTACACAGCATATAACAATAGTAATTATGCAAGGATTAGTCTTTGCTCCTATTCTCCTGTCTTTCAACATTGTAATATCTTTGGGAATATACTCATTTGGTGTTACATGTCCGTCTTTATAATTATAACACATAGAGAAGTTTTTACACATAGAAGAAATAAATGAATATTAATTTAATAAATGAATAAATGGATATTGGATATCTCTAGCTTTTAATCCTGATTTCCTGCTTTAATTGAAAACAGATGCTTTTATCTGCTTGTTTGAATTTCTACACAGAAATCTCAAACTAATTAATCAACATATCATCCTCCCCAACCTCCTTTTTCTCATAACTTAGCTGTTGAAACCACAATTATGGTGATTGCACTGAGTCAAATGAAAATCAGAACTCAGAATTTGACAGATGCACTGGTATTCAGGAGAGCTATCTGAAAGACAATTTTCAATTAGAACTAAAATAAATTCATTTAACTCTCCCCCCAAAAAAGCCTATCTCTTACTTTGCTGAGCCACAAGAAAGCAAAGGAACATGGTCAGCTTGAAAAGTTCTTAACATTGTTTGTCCAGAAATAAACACAGGTTTATACAACTCTGACATACAAATGATTCCTACAAAATATTTATATACATTTAAAATTTAATCCTTACATTATTTTAATGTGATAAACTGCCTTGCATAATTTCTCTAATGAAACAAGATGTTACTCTTTTCAACCTAGAGAGGTTTTAGCACTTTCACTTTGCTGTGTATTTTAATAAAATAATAAAGATAAAACACTTTCAAAATAACCATTTAAAAAATTATTTAGTGAATTCTCAATGATTTTATTTTTCTAGTAGTCCCGAATCTAGAAAAGTCTAAGATAAGCATTTAATATATATGACGTTAATACACATTAATGAATATTTCAGTTTCCCACAAGAAAACATTCACATTTCCTTTTTTCATACTAAGAATACGTATGAATTATTTTTATAAAAGTATAAATTTTGTGCTAAAATATTTTAAAGAAATTTTTCAATGCAATTGTTTTTTGCAGAAGTTATTATTGAAAAGCAACCTTCATAATTGATTGTAGAAGCATACTAGTGAGAACTTTTTTATTTGGCCTTGACATCATCTCAGGCATCTTTCTAATGTCTTATCCTCATCTATCTATCTAAAAGTCAGGTCATTGGCATATCTCTCAGATCAAACATGTTTCTAGATGAAAAGAAAATGTTATTGATATCTTGATCTATTACTCCCATATCATATGATAACATCCTAAATTTTTTTCTATCACTGGTCTTATCCTCCTTTCATTTGCCAATTTTGAGCACACTGTGCAGCACATGGTATATACTCAATAGGATTTCAGTGACCTAAAGTGAACCTTCCAAACCAGACTTCTTTCTTTTCCTATGTGTCTATTAAGTAAAATGCCTGTTTCTAATTTTATGGAACACTCCTCTCCAATAATTCAGATATGATTGATAAATTTAAATCATGTACCACTTTATTTTTACTTTTAGGGAATGTTTATATGTTGGCGTAACTTCACATTTACAGAAAGTTACAAGAATACTATCAAGAATAATATAAGGAAGTATACACTCAGAATCCTTCACTGTTAACATATTATCACATATGCTTTGTTAGTCCCTATCTCTCTCACTCTGTTTATAATATTTTCTGAATTATTTGAGGTTAAGTTGTAAATATAATGCTCCTAATACACCAGTGTTTTTCTGAAAAACCAATGTATTTTCCTACACAATTATCAATACCACAAAATTAAAGTATCTGATATAAACTTTATTAAGTTTCTACAGTTGTACGATTATCTTTATGCTAAACAAAGACCCTGACTAATACATTCAATTTACTTTTCATGTCCCTTTATTTTCCTTCCATATCTAACACTTAATTCAGTCTTATTTTGTTTTTCATTACTCTTCTGTTTTTGAATAGTATAATCCAGGTATTTTTAGTAAGTCCATTAATTTGGATTTGTCTGAAGTTCTTCATAAATGAATTCAGATCATATATCTTTGGCAGGAATATTATGGAAGTTATGTTTTCCTCCTTGCATCCTGCCAGGTAACACATGGTTTCAATTTGACCCATTGCCAGTGCGGTTAATTTTGATCACTTGATAAATGTGGCTCTACACCCTCCTCCAATGAAAAATTACAATTTGTTTCTTTGGAATAATTTATTATTTCGTGGAAAGTTACTTTGATATTAGGCAGAATCCTGATGCTCAACAATTACACCAGTAATTGTCCTCTGATGATTCTTATATAAATCAAGTATTATCGTGATAGTCGTCAAATAGTGGTTTGCTAACTCGATTTTCTTCTACATTTAATTACTGGCTTTATACTTTAAATATGAGATTCCTCATATTTGTTGATTATTTAATATCGGTATGGACACAATGATTTTTACTTTATTCAGTGGGTTATAATCCATTACCTTTATTATCATTATTTATTTTGATAATTAATTTATCCTAAATTTGGCCACTGGGAATCCCATTAAGCTGATCTTTGGCATACCAAAATATTATATTATGTTTGTGTATAATATATTTATATTATATATATATATGTGTGTGTATTTTATTTATTTATTTATTTATTTATTTATTTATTTTGAGATGCAGTCTTGCACTGTCACCTAGACTGAAGTGCAGTGGTGCTCTTTGCTCACTGCAACTTCTGCCTCCTGGGTTCAAGTGATTCTACTGCCTCAGCCTCCTGAGTAGCTGGGATTACAAGCACCTGCCACCATGCCCGGCTAATTTTTTGTATTTTTAGTAGAGACAGGGTTTCACTGTGTTGGCCAGGCTAATCTCAAACTCTTGACCTTGTGATCTGCCCACCTCAGCCTCCCCAAGTGCTGGGATTACAGGTGTGAGCCACCATGCCCAGCCTATTTATAATATCTTTTGTGTATACATTAATGTATACATGTTTATAAACATATATTTGTAATATGCATATAAACTTATAAAATATTTGTGTGTGTATATATATAATTTTACACTTCCTTATATCCTTGCCTTACAACATTACTGAATGTTCATTCCTAGCCCCAGCTCTGAAATAAACTATTTATTTATTCAAGGAGCCCTGGTTCCTTTTAGTTCAAAATAATATGTAGAAACAAAGATCAGTATGCTAGAAGAATTTTACGTCTCTAGGAAATGTGTGTGTATGTATGTGAATGTGGTATGCGTGTGTTTGTATATATTTATATATTTTTTTTCGGTTGTTTTTTTTTTTTGAGATTGAGTCTCGTACTGTCACCCAGGCTGGAGTAGTACAGTGGCATGATCTTGGCTCACTGCAACTTCCACCTTTCCGGTTCAAGCAATTCCCTGCCTCAGCCTCCTGGGTAGCTAGGATTACAGGCGTCTACCACCACATCTGGCTAATTTTTTGTATTTTTAATAGAGACAGGATTTCACTATGTTGACTAGGCTGGTCTTGAACTCCTGACCTCATGATCCACCTGCCTTAGCCTCCCAAAGTTCTGGGATTATAGGCATGAGCCACCACATCAAGCTATATCTATATTTATTTCTATACTTACAGAAATATATATTTAAAATATGAGTTCATATTAATTATTCCAATTCAAATGCAATAACAAGATCTGGGAGGAGAGAGAAAGAGGAAAAAAAGAATATAAATCTTTTTCATAACACTGAATTGTACACCTAAAAATGGTAAAGATGGTAAATTTTACATATATGTCAATAAAAAAAGCAAATGCAATAACAATGCAATCTATGCTTCCCCTTTTCTATATAATAACTCCTCTTTTCTGACGTTGAGAAACTTGTTCCCATGATTCACAGTGTATTTCCTTATTTCCTCTATTCAAGAATATTAATAAAGTAGCCTCAGAGTACTAAAACGTGTAGATGTGTCATTGAGCAAGAGTTTCAGCTGCTGCACTTTAAAATCAAGTGTTATATTTGAACCAGGTCACACTTGCATTAGCTGTTTCCAGTCAATGGAACACCTCATGAAATGAGCATTGCAGACTGAGCATTGCAGTGATACTAAGACAGAACTGTTCCTGGGAGAAAGGGGACTCCTTTGACATCTGACTTTGGTTCAATCTCTTCCCAATATCATTGTGAAATCTTTCTTAGACCACAAAGCTGTCTAAGATGGCTACAACTAGCTTTCTCTTTATTTATCCTTCAGTGATGGTCAGGAAACATTAGTAAAGTGGAAAATATAGCAATAGAAATAATCAAAAATAAAACAGAGAAAAACATAATATGTAAAAGAGTGCCACTGAACTGTGGAACAACTAAAGGGGCCTAATATAAATGTAACTGGAGTTGCCAAAGGAGAAGACTAATACAAGGAGACAAAATATATGAAGAAATAATATTAAATGAAAAATTTGATGAACAATTACACCTGTCCAGTAAACAAAATACAAGTTCAAAAACATGAAGAATAATAACTAAAATGACACATTATCATCAAATTGCATAAAACATTTAAGTTTTTATAAGTTTAACAGTAGGCAGAGAAAAAGTTCAAACTATACACAAACAAGAATTACCTGAGCTTTCACATTGCAAACAATGTAAGCTAGAAGACAGTTGAGCAGTATCTTTAGAATGCTGAAGGAAATTATCAATCTGAAATGTTATACCCAGTGAAAATAGCTTTCATTATGAAGAGGAAATACAGACATTTTCAAATACAAAAAGCTGAAAATATTTATCACCGGTATAACTGAAGTAAAGAAATATTAAATGAAATCATTCACGCAAAAGAAAACTGATATAAGTTTGAATTCTGGACGTACAGAAAAAATTGAAGAGCAACAGAAATACTACATGTGTAAATATATGAGTTTTAAATATTAGGTTGGTGCAAAAGTAATTGCTATTTTTGTCATTTCTTTTAATAGCAAAAACTGCAATTACTTTTGCATCCACCTAATATTTAATCACTTTAAAATAATAATTTCAATAAAAATAATAACATATTAAATCATTCATAGCATGTATTTTACTTAAAGGTATGAAAATAATAACATAAATACAAAGGAGGAAGAAATGGAAAAATCAGTAACATTTCTGTACAGCAATAATGAACTAGGTGAAAAGAAATCAAGAAGGCAATTCCACTTACAATAACCACAAAAAGTATAAATTACATAGAAATAAAAGAAGAAGACAAAAGACTTCTACAAGAAAAACTACAAAATACTGATGAAAGAAATTGAAGAAACAATGAAATGATAAGGCATCTCATGCTCATGGATCCAAGAATTACTATTGTTACAATGTCCAAACTACACACAGAAATTTACAGATTCAATGCAATCTGTATCAGAAAACCAGTGACAATCTTCACAGAAATAAATAATTCTCAAATTCATATGGAACCACAAAAGACCCAGAATAATCAATGCAATCCTGAACACAAATAAGAAAGCCAGAGTAATTAGATATCTGCCTTTAAAATACACTTCAATGCTCTATGAAGCAAAACAGCATAGTATTGGTATAAAAACAGATACACAGACTTATGAAATAGAACAGACTCCAGAAATCCATGTATCTATAGCCTCTGATGTGGGACAAAGGTGTCAATAACATATACTGGAGAAAGGACATTGTGCTTAGTACATGATCCTTGGAAAGCTGAATGTCTATATGCAGAATTATAAAACAAGATCCTTCTCTCTCACCATATACAAAATCAACTAAAAATTGATGGAAAATATAAATGTAAGACCCAAAACTTTAAAACTACCAGGAGAAAACATGGGGAAAATGTCTTAGGACATTGGTCTAGGTAAAGATTTCATGGCTGAGCCTTCAAATGCACAGGCAACAAAAGTAAAACAGATAAATGGGAATATATGAAGCTAAAAAGCACAGGATTTGGCAAAATGAAAATGGTCAAATAGGAACAGCTCTGGTCTGTAGGTCCCAACGAGACCAATGCAGAAGGCAGGTGATTTCTGCATTTCCAACTGAGGTACCCTGTTCATCTCATTGGGACTGGTTAGGCAGTGGATGCAGCCCACAGAAAGAGAGCAGAAACAGAGTGGGGCGCCTCGCCTGGGAAGTGCAAGGAGCAGGGTGGGCGGATCTCCCTTTCCCAGCCAAGGGAAGCCTTGAGGGACTGTGCTATCCAGCCCAGATACTATGCTTTTGCCACGTTTTTTGCAATCTGCAGACCAGGAGATTCCCTCGTGTACCCACACCACCACACCACCAGGGCCCTGGGTATCAAGCACAAAACTGGGCAGATGTTTGGGTAGACACTGAGCTAGCTGTAGGAGTTTTTTTTGTTGTTGTTTTGTTTTTGTACACCAGTGGCACCTGGAACTCCAGTGAGACAGAACCGTTCACTCCTCTGGAAAGGGGACTTAAACCAGGGAGCCAAGTGTTCTGGCTCAGCACCTCCCACTCCCACGGAGCCCAGCAAGCTAAGAACCACTAGCTTGAAATTCTCGCTGCTGTGCTGGCAGTCTGAAGTCCACCTGGGACGATTGAGCTCGATCCAGGGAGGGGTGTCATCCATTACTGAGGCTTGAGTAGGCGGTTTTCCCCTGACAGTGCTAAGGACTGGGCGGAACTCAACACAGCCCGGGAAAGTGGCTGTGGCCAGACTGCCTCTCTAGATTCCTCTTCACTGGGCAGGGCATCTCTGAAAGAAAGGCAGCAGCCCCAGTCATGGGCTTATAGATTAAACTCCCATCTCCCTGGGACAGAGCACCTGGGGGAAGGGGTGGCTGTGGGCGCAGTTTTAGCAGACTTAAACATTCCTGACAACTGGCTCTGAAGAGAGCATCAGATCCTGACAAGGAGGGTTCTCCCAGCACAGTGCTGGAGCTCTGCTAAGGGACAGACTGCCTCCTCAGGTGGGTCCCTGACCCCCACGCCTCATGACTGGGAGAGACCTCCCAACAGGGGTCGACAGACACCTCATATAGGTGGCATCTGGCAGACTCCCCTCCGGGATAAAGCCTCCAGAGGAAAGATCAGGCAGCAGTCTTCGCTGTTCTGCAGCCTCCTCTGGTGATACCCAGGCAAACAGGGTCTGGAGTTGACTTCCAGCCAACTCCAGCAGACTTGCAAAAGAGGGGCCTGTTAGAAGAAAAAGTAACAAATAGGAATAACATCAACATCAACATCAACAACAAAAGGACCACCCCACACACACAGAAACTCTATCCAAAGGTCATCAGCCCCAAAGATCAAAGGTAGATAAATCCACGAAGATGAGGAAAAAACAGCACAAAAAGTCTGAAAATTACAAAAACCAGAATGCCTCTTCTCCAAATGATGGCAGCTCCTCTCCAGCAAGGCACAAAACTGGACAGAGAATGAGTTTGATGAATTGACAGAAGTAGGCCTCTGAAAGTGGGTAATAACAAACTCCTCTGAGCTAAAGGAGCATGTTCCAACCCAATGCAAGGGAGCTAAGAACCTTAACAAAAGGTTACGGGAGCTGCTCATTAGAGTAATCCGTCTAGAGAAGAACATAAATGACCTGAGGGAGCTGAAAAGCACAGCACGAGAACTTCGTGAAGCATACACAAGTGTCAATAGCTGAAATGATGAAGCAGAAGAAAGGATATCAGATAAAAACATAAAATGTTTTATCTCAATCATTAAAAATTTTTTTTTAAAATTTAATCAAAAAATGCCTCTAATCCTAATGGAATTAAATTAGAAATCAATAACAAAAAGATAATTGGAAGATCCATAGGTATTTTTAAATTAAATAACATATCTAAATGATCCTAAGTCAAAAACAAAACCAAAGGAATATTACAGAATATTTTGAACTTGATTACTAAGAAAGTGTAACATACTAAATTTTGTGAAAGGCTGTAAAACAGTATTAGGGTGAAATTTATTGCATTAAATAGCTTTATTTAAAAAAATGAATTGTCTTAAGTCAATGACTTCAGCTCTACCTTAAAAAGGCAGTAAAAGAAGAGGTAATTAAAATGAAGTAAGTAGAAGAAAGAAAATAATAACAATGAGAGAAGAAAACAACATAATTTTAAAAACCAGGAAAACAAAGGAGAAAAACCATAGAAACCAAAGTCTTGCTATTTGAGAACAATAAAACTGACAAATATCTGCCGTGTTAGAACAAAAAGACAAAACACATGTTATCATTTTAGGAGCAGAAGAAGTGCTATTGCTACATATTCTACAGCTCTTAAGTGATTAATCCAAAAACATGCTCCTGAATTTAGTCATATGTGAAATTAATATATTTCTTAGAACACAAACTTTCAAAGCTCACTGTGGAAAGCCTGTACAACAATGCTGAGAAACTACAAGACAGTGTGGAGAAAAATTAAAGATGATGTAAGTGAAGAGATATACCTTGTTCATGGATTAGAAGACTCAACATTGTTGAGATATTTTAATTATTCCCAAATTAATCTGTTGACTCAATGCATTGCCAATCAAAATCCAACACAATTACTGGTAGAATTTCACAAACTAGGAGTCCAAATGGAAATGCGAAGATCTGAGAGTAGCCAAAAATAATTTTCATAAAGACAAGCAAAGTTAGTGGAATAGCAGTTACCAAGACAGTGTTGTATTGTAATAAAGATAGACAAATTGAATAATAGAATATAAAAAATAATCCAAATGAAATACGTATTTATACACAGCTTCTTATTGACAAGGGTTCAAAGGAAATTCAGTTAAAAAGGATAATCTTTTCAACAATTTTTGTTTAAACACTTTGATATCCATATCAAAAAAATGAATAAACACATTCTTGTCCATATCTCTCACATCACACTAAAATTAACCCAAAATATAAAAAGACATAAGTTTAAATCATATAAAACTATGACATTTCTATAGGAACGCACAGGAGAAAATCTTTGTTAAGATTAGTTAGTCATGGCCAAGTGCAGTGGCTCACGCCTGTAATCCCAGCACTATGGGAGGCCAAGGAGGGTGGATTACCTGAGGTTAGGAGTTCTACACCAGCCTGACCAATATGGTGAAACCCCGTCTCTACTAGAAATACAAAAATTATCCAAGTGTGGTGGCAGGCACCTGTTTTCCCAGGTACTTGGGAGGCTGAGACAGGATAATTTGCTTGAACCAGGGAGGCGAAGGTTGCAGTGAGCTGAGGTCATGCCACTGCACTCCAGTATGGGCGACAGAGCGAAACTCCATCTCAAAAAAAAGAAAAAAAAAAAAGAAAGAAAGAAAGAAAGATGAAAATTAAGCCAACCATGAGATACCATTATACAGCATCAGAATGGCTAAAATTAAGAAGCAAACCATAATCGTTTTTGGCAAGATAGAGAAACTGGAACTCTTATATACCCTTCTGGGAACATAACATATTACAGCCAGTTTGGAAACCAGTTTAGCAGTTTCTTAAAATATAAAACATACTTTACGATACAGTCTAATCATTCTCCTCATAGGTATTTACCTACATGAAATAAAAATATACATCTGAGCTGGGCTTGGTGGCTCATACCTATAATCCCAGCTACTCAGGGAACTGAATGGGAGGATTACTTGAGGGCAGCAGGTCAAGACCAAACTGGATAACATAGCATATACCTTCTCTCTAAAAAACATTTTTTTAAAAAACTAGCTGGTCATGGAAGTGCAGAATTAGCCAGGCATGTGGTTCTATTCCCAGCTACGCAGAAGACCAAGCAGGAAGATCACTTGAGCCTAGCAGTTCAAGGTTGCATTGAGTTATGATCATGACACTGCACTCAAGCGTAAGTGACAAAGTGAGACCTCATCTCTAAATAACAACAAAATCCATATCTATACAAAGAGCTAAGCACAAATGTTCATAACAGTTAGATGCAATAGCTAAGACAAAATCTAACTGCAAATTAGGCAACTTCTACTGTTCTCTTATCTGTTTTCCATGTACAAACACAACCATTCCATTTTGCCATTCAACTTAGTACTCCTTCACCTTCCTCCTCCATTGTTTTCTGTATCCCAAATGGACATCGTTAGTTTGTGAAAAGTAAATGGAGAAATTGTCTAATGCTCTTAAGCATTTTTAACAAAAACTAGTCTTTAAGTTTCTTTTTATATTTCGTATTAGTTGTTAAGTTTTCCCATCATTTTTTTGTGTGGTATAATTACACATCATAATGTTAAAGGGCATCACTTATTTTAAGGGTAAATGCAAAAATTAGAATGTATCTGTAACTGATAATATAACTTTTAAATAACAGCATGAATCTTACCATATATGCAATGTCCACACTCAACATTCAAGTGAATTAAAAGAAAGTGAAAAAGTAAAGGTCTGTTTTAATAGCTTTGGCTTCTCGTGACAATTTTGTGTTTTGTTTTACCCAACATTATACACATATCAAGTAAGATGTCCACACTTCTAGGTTCAGGTAGTATTTTAAGAGTCCTAACATGTCTTGATTTGATGTCTGCTGATTATTAGTCTTAGGATTGTTATTGTAAAAAAGAGAAAGGAAGCTGAGAAGAAGGCGTTGGGTAAAGAACAAAGTGTAATGTTGTGTATTTCTATATTCAAATATGTTTTCAGTTATATGTATGTGTGCATTTATTTTAAGGCAGAAATAATATATCTTAAAATACAGCTTTGGGAAATTATTAACATGAATTTACAGTTAGTTAATGCTGGACACTGTTGGTAAGTCCATAAAAATTAAATTTGTAATTTTTCCTTCCTCTTTATTTCTGTTATGCATACACACACATGCACACATATAGACACACACACACTCCCTATAAATACTTTTAGTTGATTTGATGTCTTTGATCACAAACTCTGATAACAAACTGGAAATCTACATCTGCTTTCTTTCTGAATTAAAACAAAGTCTTGATTGATCCAAGCAGCTGACTAGGTTCATTATAGTTTCAGATACAGCATAAATTCTACCAAAGTATTGTGTGTTACTTTGAATACTACCACTGATCATTGCAAAATCACAACTCAGACATGATTCCAGAGTGATACAACAGCTATGAGGGTACTGATTTAATGTAAATTTCAAAGCCAACTATCAAAGGCTTTTCCCATTTCATATGTTTAATATTTCTAGGGAAGCTATCAAACAGAAAACCAGGCTTATTAATTACCATATTTTGCAGAATGTTTTATGTGTTCAAGGCACCATATGAAATTAGGTCCATTATCATAAAAATGCACTGATTTAATTTGTAATAATATTTCCTTCTCAAATTGTAATACCTGAAGTTATCTTTTTTATAGTTATTACTTTTACATTTGTCTTGGGATGTATGAAAGAGAAAAGAGGTTCAGATGCTCCTAAACTTATGATGGGGTTACATCCTAAGAAGCCCATTTTAAGTTGAAAATACAGTAAATTGAAAAAGCATTTAATATACCTAACTTACCAAACATGATTAGCCTACCTTAAGCATGCTTACAACACTTACGTTAACATTCACTTTGACAAAATCACCTAACAAAAAGCATATTTTATAATAAAGTGTTGAGTATCTCATGTAATTTATTCAATACTGTACAGAAAGTAAAAAAAACAGAATGTTTTTTATGAGTCTCACTATTACCCTACACAGCTGAAAGCACACTGGGCTGAAAGAATGTTTAAAGCATTGAACTAAAATTAATTGCTGGATGATGGGGGTGTAACAGCAACAGGGTCATCAATTTCTCTCTCTTCTGTGACTTTTGAGAACAGCTAGTCGAACATACTTGGTTATTGATATTTGTTTCTGGTTTAACTGGCATTGCATAGCTGACTAGGAGCTGCAGCTTGCTGCAGCTTCACATAACAAAAAGAGAGTTGGCTTGTCATTTTCACACAATTTTAAAGTAGAAAACATCATAAGTCAGAGGCCAACTGTATAAAGAAAATAAAATTTCCCCTCCTTATTCATTGATAGTTTAATAGCATTGATTGCTACTTATTGATCATTAACTACAGAAGCATGTAGTGGAAGTCAGAGTTCTGTTAAGTAAAATGAAAATTAAAATACAGAAAGAAAGCATATACTTTATACATAAGACATCTTAATTTTAAATGACTTAAATAAAACTAGCTTAAGTAACTTTATATCTTTCCAATATGGAATATGGATCATTTTCCCCCAATTTTCTTTTCCTGGTAATTAATGAACATATGCTGAGTTCGTATCAGTCACAAAATACCAGAGTAGATATTTGGGAAGACTTGAATATGTATTTCTAACAATGCTTTTTTATTGTTGTTGTCATTGTGTCTTTAGCAAGCTCCACTTTGTTTTATCATTGGTTAAGGTGCATTATCATTGACAGATTTCTGAAGGCGCCCATGTTGCCTAAAGATTATTGGTATATTAGGATTCTTATGGCTGGTATCGGGAACACAAGAAAAATGAGTCACAAAAGGGAGGACTTTATTAACTCATTTAATCTAACAAACGGTCTGGTAGCCATAGCTGAGCCTCAGGAAAGTTGGGACACAATGTATGAATCCTCCCAATCCCATAGATCCATAGATAAAGAAATTATGGCATATACACACACACACACACACACACACACACACACAAAATAAAACATTGAGACTTAATAAAAAATGAGATTCTGTCATTAGCAGTGCAGCAACATGGATGGAGCTAGAGAACATTACAGTATGTGAAATCAGCCACCCACAGAAGGAAAAATGCTTCATGATCTCATTTACACATAGAAACATTTTAAAAAGTTGACTACATAGAAACAGAGTAAAACAGTGATTACCAAGGTGGTGGCAGGGAAGGGTGTCCTGAGATGTTCATCAAAGGGTACAAAGTTGCATTTATGTAGGATGGATAAGTTTAGTTATCAAATGTACAACGTGAGGACTATATTTAATATTGTATTGTATACTGGTTATTTGCCAAGAAAGTGAGTTTTAGGTAATCTTAGTACAAAATAAAAAAAGAAATGTGATGATACAAATTATGCTAATTTGCTTGACTATAGTAATCACTTCACCAAGTACATGTATCTACTGTACATTTCAAAATAGCAAGAAGGGAATAACTTGAATGTTTAGCCTAAATGAAAGAGAAATATTTAAGATAATGGACACCCCCTTTACCCAGATTTGATCCACAATTTATATGAATGCATTAAATTACCCTATTTAGCCCAAAACTATGTACATCTATTATATATAAGTTTAAAAATGTTTAGGAATTTTTGGGGGATCATGACAGACAGGAGGCAGGACTAGGTTGCAGCTCTGATTCGAACAGACAGAGGAGCATTTGGAGGCCCACATCGTGAATTGTTGCTCCAGAATGACTGCAGGGATAAATCAGGAGACCTGACAGGGCCCACAGACCCCCTGAAGGAAGCAGATTGCTCCTGCAGGACCCAGGAGACACCCAAATACTGTAAGTGGCCAAACACCAAATACTGTAAGTGGAAGTGGGAAAGGGAGATCGTCCAACCCCGAACACACCACTTCCCTCCCAATAGGGAAACTGAAGATCTAGATCAAGAGAAGATATTGACGTTACCTGAAGCTGAGTCAACTTGGAGAACTGAGGGAAATACAGGAGTAGGGGAAGCAGTGGAAAAAGCCTTGCGAGCTCACTGTGTCCCCCAGCAACCCGTTTCTGCCTGGCCTCACAGGGGTCCTCCAGGAGGGTGGCCAGAGGCACTGGGAAAAGGCCACAGGGAAAAGGAAGTCTTCAGCCGAACTATGTTATAATTTTGAACTGATCAAGAAGCCTCCTGGCCAGAACTCGTGAATCTGGTATGGAGACTCCACCTGTGAGGGTAGAAGGAAAGCCATATTTGCTTTCCTGGCTGGTAGGCAGGTAGCCTGGGGCAAGTTCTCAGCCCTGTTTACCCACTGCCTGGAAACAGAATTGGTGCTGTTAGGGGTGGGACACAGTGGGAGTGAGACTGGCCCTTCAGATTGGGTGGCAGCTGGATGAGACCTGTGACTGCCAGCTTTCCCCCACTTTCCTGACAACCTGCATGACACAGTAAGGTTAGTCATAATCCTTCCAGAAATATAACTCCATTGACCTGGGAATCTCACTCTCATCTCCCACAGCAGCTGCAGCAAGACCTGTCCAAGGACAGTCTGAGGTCAGATGCTCTTAGTCCTGCCCCGACCTAATGGTCATTCCCTATCCACCCTGGTAACTGAAAACAAAGGGCATACACCCTTGAGAGTTTTAGGGCCCCACCCACTCACTGTCTGTTCTTCCCCATACTCCACAGCTGATGCTCTCTGGAAAGCGCCACCTCCTGGCAGGAGGCCAACAAGCACAAAAATAGTGCATTAAACCACCAAAGCTAAGAACCCTTACAGAGTCCATTTCACCTCCCTGCCACCTCCACCAAAACAGGTGCTGGTATTCATGACTGAGAGACCCACAGAATGTTCACATCATAGAACTCTGTGCAGATAACACTCAGTACCAGCCCAGAGTCTAGTAGACTTGCTAGGTGGCTAAATCCAGAAGAGAGGTAACAGTCACTTCAGCTTGGCTCACAGGAAGACACATCCATAGGAAAAGTGGGAGAGTACTGCATCAAGGGAACTCCCTGTGAGACAAAAGACTGTGAAGAATAGCCTTCAGCCCTAGACTTTCCCTCTGACAGAGCCTACACAAATGAGAAGAAACAAGAAAACCAACTCTGGTAATATGACAAAATAAGTTCTTTAACACCCCCAACAAATCACACTAACTCACCAGCAATGGACCCAAACCAGCAAGAAATCACTGATTTACCTGATAGAGAATTCAGGAGGTTAGTTACTAAGCTAATCAGAGAGGCACCAGAGAAATGTGAAGCCCAGTGTAAAGAAATCAAAACAAGGATACAACAAGTAAAGGGAGAAATATTCAAAAAAATAGCACAAATAAAAAAACTTTAGGAAAAAGTGGAGACATTTAGAGAAATGCAAAATGCTTTGGAAGGTCTCAGCAATGTAATTCATCAAGTAGAAGAAAGAACTTCAGAACTCAAAGACAAGGTCTTTGAATTAACTCAATCCAACAATGACAAAAAAAGAGTAAGAAAATATGAACAAAGCCTCCAAAAAGTCTGGGATTATGTTAAATGTTAAACACTAAGAATAATCAGTGTTCCTGAAGAAACAGAGAACTCTAAAAGTTTGGAAAACATATTTGAGGGAAAATATGAGTAGTATTCCATCATATAAATATACCACATTTTAGGGGGAATATATATTTGTCTGTTGACTGTTCCTTTCACCATGGAAAAGCTTGTGAATTGAATTAAATATACAAATCACTGATAAACATATGAAAAAATGCTCAACATCACTAATGATCAGAGAAATGCAAATCAAAACCACAATGTGATGCCACCTTACTTCCACAAGAATAGCCATAGTCAAACAAATAAATAAATAATAGATGTTGGCATGGATGCAGTGAAAAGGGAACACTTCAACACTGCTGGCAGGAATGTAAACTAGTAAAATCACTGTGGAAAACAGTGTGGAGATTCCTTAAAGAACTAAAAGTAGAACTACCATTTGATCCAGCAATTCCACTACTGGGTATCTACCCAGAGGAAAAGAAGTCATTTCTCTTCCATTGTGTGTGTGTGTTTGCTTTTTGTTTGTTTGTTGACGGAGTCTCGCTCTGTCACCCAGGCTGGAGTGCAGTGGCTCGATCTCGGGTCACTGCAAGCTCCACCTCCAGGGTTCACGTCATTCTGCCTCAGTCTCCCAAGTAGCTGGGACTACAGGCACCTGCCATCACACCTGGCTAATTTTTGTTTTGTTTTGTTTTGTTTTTGGTATTTTTAGTAGAGACAGGGTTTCACCGTGTTAGCCAGGATGGTCTCAATCTCCTCACCTCAGTAAAACTTTCAATTGTATTTTTAAAACACATTGAAGTTTAACATTTCAGAACTTTTAATTCTCCATCACACAGAATTGGCTTTTGTTCTTTGCATAAAACTTTTAACTAATCATTTCAAAATAAGTCTCTTCAGGTTATCCATCTTTACAGGGAATAATAATTTTTAAAATGATCAATATTCAAAATACTGGTGGTTGAACTTTAATAGGTTCATAGATATTAGTTTTCAGTATGCCTGCTCCAAAATTTCTCCAATATACTATAACATATTGAAGGTTAATCAGTTAGCAATGTTTGTCCATATACAAGTCCTTTAGTAAGAGTCATATTCAGGAAGACACAACAGTCTTCAAATGAATGACTAAAAGACTAAAAACAATGTTTCTAACCTGTTCCATTACTATTTTGGTGGGCAGATTCCTCTTACCACTGTAAGTCAATAAGTTTGCCCTCAGTTAATAATGACTCATTTTCTCATAGTTGGAGGGAAATCTTTTGAATTTCAGGCCAAACTTCCTAAGCAGTATCTTCCAATGTTTATGGGTGGTGCTTTCAACATTTATGTTTAAATGTTCTTATTTCACAGAAAGTGCTACTACCTAGAAAAGACAAATTATAACAACATTAATGTAAAGAATTAGATGCTTGAATCAGTATTCTACAAGGCAGGAATATAGCACATAATGACATAGTGATTAAGCTTTAATGTTGTAATCAGTGAAATTCCGTGACTCTTTCATCTCCTAATAATTATTTGTTTGCATGGCAATTTACGTAGTTCAGTTGAGAAACTATTTATTTTACCTTAGTAACTATATTCCTGGACAGAATTTTGTTTACTTATTATATACAGTTTTGCAAGGTAAAAAGTGGTTTGGACAACACAGAAAAAATTTCAAAAGAATATCGATTTAAATAAGATAGTGTATTTCTGCCTTACATTGAGGAAACCTAGAGGCAGGCAATCCATCAGTGACTAAAGTGTTTAACTTTCTACTTTACCTCAAAGGGCTTGGCTTCCATTCTCAAGATTACCTCATAATCCAAGAAAGATGCTAGAGCTGCAGCCATTAAATAGAATGTTTGCAGTCCCAAAGAAAGAAGAGAATGCAAGAGTGATAGTTCTTCCAGGTAAATTGGCTCTTTTAAGCAACTTTCCTGGATAGTTTCCATAACACTTCTCCTTTTACCTCTGCTTTCAAATTGGCTGCTCCAGACTAAGTTCTTCTCTTACAGAATTCAGTTGAAACCAACAAGACATTGGCTCTACACGATAATATGATGACCTACAATAACATCCCCTGGTACCACAGAATTAATGATCATGTGTCTAGGGATTGTTTTCTTTGCAGTATTACAAAAATGACATTTTTTAGATATCAAATTATTGAACCACACCTTGAATCATTGTCTTCTGGTGTTCTATATTATGGACTAAAGTCTATAGTGGTCCATTCCTTTATAGATAAATTGTGTGGATTTTTTGTCTGATGATTTGTAAAATGCTGTCTTTACCATTATAAAACAAGTGGCCATGATATAACTAGTTCTTACCTGGCATTTCTGGATCTGTAAATTCAAGATTTCCTTCAGTTCACAAAACTTGTCATGTCTTCCATAAATTATAATATATAATTTACATTTTGTTTACTCGATCTCAGTAAACCAAAGTTGTTGCTTTTGAACTTTCTTGATCTGAAGCAATGAATGTACTTAAAATGGAGAGCTTTCCATCTATCTCCATAACAGTTTCTGTCATATGCAGCACCTTAATGTTCCTCATAAGATGAGTGATGGAATTCTAACAGAATCTTTTATATTTACCTAACATGGCACCATACTTCTTGTCAGAACAAGAATTTCTGACACTTCTCTCTTTACTCTGCTTTAATTTTGTCTTCTTTTCCCTTAAATTCCCAGAAATATTTTGAAAAATTTGTTTTTTAAATTATTTTCTTTCTTTAACCATGGATTTTAGGAAGTTTATTATTTCAATAGTTTTTAATCTTTAAGATAGAATTTCAAAAGAAAAGATTTAAACATTTGTGCTCCAGCCGAATTCTACCAGAGGCACAAAGAGAAGCTGGTACCATTCTTTCTGAAACTATTCTAACAATTTAAAAGGAGACACTCTTCCCTAACTCATTTTATGAAGTCAGCATCATCCTAATACCAAAACCTGGCAAAGACACAACAAAAAATAAAACTTCAGGCCAATATCCCTGATGAACATTGATGATGATGAGAATATCCTCAATAAAATACTGGCAAACTGAATCCAGCAACACATCAAAAAGCTTATTCACCACAATCAAGTTGGCTTCATCCCTGGGATGCAAGGCTCTTTTAACATACACAAATCAATAAACATAATCTATCACATAAAACTAATGACAAAAACCACGTGATTATCTCAATAGATGCAGAAAAGGCAGAGAGTTCCTATGTACACTTCATTTCATTTCCCTCAATAGACACAACTTATGTAACTAAACACAATAGCAAACTAAGAAATTGACATTGCTACAACTTGTATAGTTTTATACCATTTTATCACATATATTGTTATGTATAACCAACACTGCAATCAAGCTACCAATCTATTCCATAAACAGAAAGGTCTGCCTCATGTGGTTCCATTATAATTACACTAACCTAATAACCACCATCCTTAGAATGGTGGAAACCACTAATTCTTGGAAACCACTAATCTTTCTTCCATGTCTATAATTTTGTCATTTCAAGAATATTATATAAATTGAATCATATAGCATGTGACTTTTTGAGATTAGCTTTTTTTAACCCTTAGCAGAATGCATTGAAATCCATTCATTATTGCATGTATCAGTAGTTTGTTCATTTTGTTGAGTAGTATTTTATCAAATAGAATGAGATGAGCCTTGTGATTTCACCAACTACATCCTTGAGTCAATTTTATTGCTGCATTGCAGATAGTAAGAACCCAGAACCTGGAGTCTCATTGAATAGAGGATACACATATTGGCATTCAGAGAGTCTAAAGTGGCTAGAATTTGCATCAGAATACAAAATCAGACAGGTCTTTAGATGAGTGATGAACTGTGCATGCCTTGTTTAAAGTTCCCCATATATGGAGTAATAAATAGACTAAAAAGTATCCATAGCTCACATATCTCTAAGAGTAGTTTGATTCTCATTAGGTAGAACAGAGAGACCTCAAAATAAAAGACAAAATATAATACTGCATAAAGAGTCACACCTTAGTAATGAGGCTAGAGTCTGAACAATGGCTAATCTGGACTCATATTTCCAAAAACCTTAAAATTAGTTTATCAAGCTTCAAAAATATCATATTTATTCTGAAATAACTTAAAATGCCTCCCAGAATCAAATCCACACTTTTTTAAGAGAACATAAAAAATCCAGTACTCAGCTACAAAAATTTAACAATATCTGACAATCAGTCAAAATGTAACAAACCTCCAAAGATGAAAGGAAATATGTATATGTTACTAAAGGAAAACATCCATAAAACATAAATGACAGAAATGAAATTAGCGAATAACAACTTCAAGACTGCTAATATAAATTTTATAAATATATTCAAGTACATAATCAACACCATAAACAAATGAGATACGAATGAAACATCTATGAATAAAAACAAAATTGTATATTTTTAGAAAATATGATATAAATTATCTTAAGCTGTCACTTCTTTGCAAATAAAATAATATCTAAAGTTAAAAATGCACTGAATTGGATTTACAGCAGAGTAGATATTGCAGAAAGAAGTTCAGAACTTGAAAACATAGCAACAGCATCAAAGAGATTAAAGACTTCAACAAATACAACAGAAGTGACCTATGTAACAATATTGAGCAGTATAACACACATGTAACTGGAAACTGAGAAAGGAATGGGAAGAAGGGCAAAAAAATGTTTATAGAAATAATGGCCAACACTTTCCCAAATTTGATAAAAATTGTAAACACACAGGTTCAGGAAACTCTCATGTATCAAATCAGAAGAAATGTGAAGAAAAACACACCAAAGTACATCATAACCAAATTTCCAAAATCCACTGATACAGCCGAAAACATTAAAAGCACCAGAGGAGAGAGAGTAAAAAAGAAATTAACAATAGACTTCCAAGCAGAAACTCTCCTGGTCAACAGACAATGGAATAACAACTGTGACATATTAATGTCTACATCATCAAAAATTTATTTCAAAGAGCATAATCAAGATTATTTCCCAATCATTAGAAACAGAATTCATCACTGGAGGTATGAATTACAGTATATTTTACAGAAAATTATTTAGCTAGGGGAAAATTTATACCACATGAAAAGTAATCTATGCAAAAAAAAAAAAAAAATGAAGACCAAATGAGAAAAAGGCAAATATATAGGAAAATATAAAAAATCTTTTTTCTTTATTTACATGTTGTTAAAATATAACCATGACTGAAAGTAGTAACAATGAATTGTAAGATCAACACAAATGTCAGAAAACATATGGAGGGTGGGGAATGAAGTACAATGTTGAAAGCTCTTATATATCGAGTGTCACACTATTATTATTGTCTGAAGTTAGATATTGGTAAGGAAAAATGTATATCGTAAACCCTAGAATAATCACTAAACAAAAAAAGATTTAAATTTCTCTAATACTGAAGATAAAGTGTAACACTAAAAAAATTAAATTTACCAAAAAAGAGAAACAAAGTAGAAAATAAATAGCAAAATAGTAGATTTAAAATTAACCACATCAGTAATTATATTAAATGTAAATGGTCTAAACACTCTAATTAGTAGAACGATATTGCTAAGCAAGTAATGCATCTTAAATATAAAAACAAAGGTTTAAAGACAATATTTAAAAGTCCACAAACACTAATTATAGGAATACTGGAGTAGCTCTACTACATATCAGAAGAAGTAAACTTCAGAGTAAAGAGTTTTACCAGTAATTAAGAGGAAGCTACAATAATGACAAAATGGTTATTTCATTAATTACAAAAATTATTAAAATGAATGTGTATAATAACAGAGCTTTAAAAGTGCAAATACAAAATTTACTGTTACTAAAAGGAGAACTCCAGAAATTCAGAATCATAGTTGGATATTTCAACACTCTTCTCTGAGTAATTGAGAAGTTTAAAAGAAATATTAAGGATATAGAGATCTTATTCAAAAACTCTACCAACAAACTAGACCTAAGTGTAATTTATAGTAGAATATATATTGCTCTCTCATGCACAGGTATCATACACTAAGATAAAGAGTATCCTGAGCCATAAAATGATTCTCAGTAAATTTCAAAGTATAATGTTACCTGACAGCAATTGAATTAAACTATATATTAATATCAGAAATATATGTGGAAAATACACAAGTATTTGGAACTTAACACACCTCCAAATAAATTAATATACCAAAAAAGTCACAAGAATTTAGTATTTATTTAAAACTGTATTAACATGAAAATGCAACATATCAAAGTGTGTCTGTAAAATAGAATGATGTCATTGCCAAACAAATGATTGCTAGAACTGGTGATTTTAAGTGTTAGAAAGAGTAGATGTTGGGTGGAAATGATAGCTGTTTTCAGATACATACAAGCTGGCTGAATTGCGAAAACATGAGACTTGCTGTATAACTACTGAGAGCCTAAATCTACAAATCCGTGGAAACTGAAACAAATATGACAATCATTTTTTAAAACTAAAAGTGTCGACTGAATTCCTGTAGCAAACTATGATATTCTCTTGTGGCATTATTGCACTTATATTACAAATGACTTATGTACATACCATCTCCCTAACAGGAGAACGTATATTTTATCATTATTTTGTATTTCCCACAGTATCCATATCTGGTACAGAATTTTACATCACACTTTTCTTCTTATATAGTTTAAAGCTTTTTTGAATAATGGATCGTTATTAAAGGAAAAAAAGGAAGAATGAAAAACAGAACAGGAGAGAGAGCGTGGAAGAAAAATTGAAAAACTGAGTTAGGTTATCTTCTACAGAAATTTTTAAGCAAAAGTTGTACTACACTTCTTTCATTTACTCATTGAGGCTATAGAAGGAGCAATGGAGTATTTTACCTCAAGGCCTGTTTCACAAAGTGTATTCTAGCAAGCATTACTACTTAAAATCTGTCCCTTGCATTGTTGCCAGTAAAGAGGTATGTGTTTTCAAAACCTGATGAGATGAAATATACAACATGAGAGTAAGTCTGTAGGAATACTTAATAGTATCTAGACATAATTTTTTTTAGATCTGATTATAAAATTAGATGGCCATCTTTTTGTATGTATTTATTTTATTTTTATAATAATTTGTATTATATGTTATAAAAGTATTAGCCTACACAAAGTAGATATTTTTAATCCTTTACCCCTGATAGTTTGATAGCACGGCAATAGAATGACATTCCCAAAAGATATCTTCTTCTGTAGCTTTCCACCACAAAATGAGTTTGGGAAATGGGTGGCTGTGTCACTCTTACTGATTTTAGTGCACATAGAAGTGTGAAAGTCTATGAAAATTAAATTGGCCTCCTTAAATGTGTAAATGTGTTATTTATTATTTTTAATTATTTTTTAGCACATAATTATTTGTATATTAACTATTAAGACCCTGGGTAAAGAATGTTCAAATGAACACACTCAAATTATGTGATATGAAAGTTATGAGAAATTACCCAAATTTGTGACATTTTAATGATCATGTCAACTCTCAAATTTCCTTTTTAAAAAATATGTCTATTTTTTATAGTTGTCTAAATGTTAATGTGAGATATACCCTCTTCACAAAGTTTTAAGTATTCAATACACTATTGCTAACTATAGGAACAAAGTTGTGACAGATCTGTAGAACTTACTTATCTTGTACAACCAAAACTGTATACCTATTAAATAGCAATTTCCATTTCTCCTGCCCCCTGCCCCTAGAAACCTCCATTCAATTGTTTTCCTATGAGTTTGACTTTTTTGAATAACCCATGTAAGTGAATCATAAATTGTTTGTCCTTTGTGATTGGCTATTCCACTTAGCATAATGTCTTCCAAGTTCATCTATGCTGTTGTATATGGCAGAATCTCGTATTTATGTATTTATTTATTTTTTGTTTGTTTGTTTTGTTGTTTTTTTTTTTTTGAGACGGAGTCTCGCTCTGCCGCCCAGGCTGGAGTGCAGTGGCCGGATCTCAGCTCACTGCAAGCTCCGCCTCCCGGGTTTATGCCATTCTCCTGCCTCAGCCTCCCGAGTAGCTGAGACTACAGGCGTCCGCCACGTCGCCCGGCTAGGTTTTTGTATTTTTTAGTAGAGACGGGGTTTCGGACGGCTAGTTTTTTGTATTTTTTAGTAGAGACGGGGTTTCACCGTGTTAGCCAGGATGGTCTCGATCTCCTGACCTCGTGATCCGCCCGTCTCGGCCTCCCAAAGTGCTGGGATTACAGGCTTGAGCCACCGCGCCCGGCCGTATTTATTTATTTATTTGAGACAGAGACTCGCTCTATCGCCCAGGCTGTAGTGCAGTGGTGCGATCTCTGCTCACAGCAACTTCTGCCTCCCAGGATCAAGCGATCCTCCCGAGTAGCTGGGACTACAGGCATATGCCAACACACTTGGCCAATTTTTGTATTTTTAGTAGAGAAGGAGTTGGTCTCGTACTCCTGACTTCAGGTGAACCACCTGCCTCGTCCTCCCAAAGTGCTGGGATTACAGGCGTGAGCCACCGCAACTGGCCAGAATTTCTTTCTTTTTTGAGGCTCAATTATATATATACCACTTATCCATTCATCTGTCAATAGATACTTGAGTAGTTTCTGTATATTGGCTATTGTGAATAAAACTGCAACAAACATGAGAGGGCAGATGTCTTTTCAAGATCCAGATTTTAATTATTTTAGATACATTTCAATAAGTGGCATTGTTGGATGATAGATGCTGGTTCTATTTTTTAAATTTTTTGAGGAACTTTTATACTGTTTTTCATAGCAATTGCATCATTTTACATTCTCACAAATCATGTACAATGACATCGATTTCTCCACATCCTCGCCAACATTTGTTATCTTTTTTTTGCAATTGCCACCATAATACATGTGAAGTGATATCTCCTTGTTTTATGTAAGATTTAAAACTGTAAAACTCTAGAAAAAAATCGCAGGGGAAAAGCATCCTGACGTTGGTCTAGGAAATGATTTATTGCGTATGACACCAACAATACAAGCAACAAAAACAAAAATATACAAGTGGGACTCCATCAAATTTAAGTTTCTACACAGCAAAGGAAACAACAGAGGCATAAAACAATTCATGAAATGGGAGAAAATATTTACAAATCACATCTGATAAGAGGTTAATGGCAAAAATATATAAGGAGCTCCTACAACTCAATAGCAAATGAAACTAAACAAAAAAACAATTTAAAAATGAACAAATAATATAAGTAGAAATTTCTCAAAAGAATATGTTTTTAAAAAAAAACACATGAAGAGGTGTTCAACATCACTGTCAGGAAAATTCAACTTTTTTCAAATTTCTAATCATATTGGGAAACTTTTCAGCTATTTATGAGTCCTCAACTGTTATATAATTATTTGACAATTCAATCATAATTTTTCATTACCAGAGATAGTTTGGTTCTTCTTTTAAATAATTAAGTGCCATGTCATATTATTTTAAATTACATAAAATGTACTTTACATAGTAAGTGTAAAGAGAGATAATAGGTTTCAATAATGTCACGATAAAAATTCACAAATTGAAGTTTATTGCTTTTTTAATGCATATTTATCTGAATAATAATAGGTAAGCTGTGTAATATACTATAACTTTTTGTCACACATAGTTAAGATAGTTTTAAATTGTTATTCAACTTGTATATGAAATCATTTTTCTTTTATAATTTCCCTTGAACACACCATTTTAATATCTTTGCTAGTAAAAATTACAATACCTCTTCCAAAGAATAGGGCATGGTGATTTTTATTTAGCTGGTGCCTATCATTCCATATGTTCTTAGGAATATATCACTGAGAAAATATTTCAACATCCACTTTTTAGAACAGATTAGGTACATAGTTAGCAAAGAAGAAATTTAGTCATTGGTGTAACATAACCTTCCACAATGTCAAAAATAGCCAAAGTGTAAAACTCTCAGAAATCTTGTCTGTCCTCACAGCTTTTTCACTGGGAAGATAGTTAAACTTTAAAATAGGAGCTGTAAAGCAAGTTGGAAAATTGCCACATATAAGCAATAGTAGAAGTTAGATAATTAAAAATAATACTTAACTCTGACCCAATAAGTAGATAAAAATTAGCTTTTATTCTTCTAACTTTTTAATTAAATGTGAAAATAATGTGTACAGAGATTTGACTTCCTTTTCATATTTTCTTCAAGTAGAAAAGTCTATAGAAAAACCATTCAAACTCATTCTCAGAATAAAATGTGTTATCTTGTGATCATTTATAAATTTTAAGCTTCATTAAAATCAGTTTGCCAATCATTATATAATATTCTGATTTAGAAGTACTGCCCTATGTATGAATGAATCAAAAAATCCTCACATTTTAGATTTCCTCAAAGAAGGGAAATATTTCAGAAATTCAGAATTCAAAAACACTTCAACATTGATTAACTTGGTCTTCGTTTTTTAATAAGATAACATAAAAAATAATTTTTGTTTTCTTCTGTGACCCACTTTCATGAGTGATGTTGACAAATAGGCAAATATCTAATACTCGAGTTCAAGAAAAAGAATGGGAAACATAATTGTTTTTAAAATTTAAAGTGTTAGACTTTTCTATATAGTTATAAGTCTAGGACCAATAAATACATAATACAGAAAAGTATATTTAAATATAAAATAAAGACTTTTTTATATCTTTATTTCAATAAGTTTTTGGGAAACAGGGAGTATTTGATTACATAAATAAGTTATTTAGTGGTGATTTCTGAGATTTTGGTTCACCCATCACTCAAGCACAGTATACTCTACCCAATGTGTAGTCTTTTATCTCTCACCCCCCTCACATCCTTTCCCTCAAGTCCCCAAAGTCCATTGTATCATTTTTATGTCTTCACGTCCTCATAGCTTAGCTCCCACTTATGAGCAAGAACATAAGATGTTTGGTTCTCTATTCGTGAGTTATTTCACTTAGAATAACAATCTCCAATTCCATCCAGGTTGCTGCAAATGCCATTAGTTCATTCCTTTTTATGGCTGAGTAGTATTCCATGGTGTGTATGTATGTATGTATGTGTGTATGTATATATACATACACACATACATACACACATATATATACATGTATGTATACATACATAGCATGGAATACTACTCA
>NW_012119744.1:899344-948456 GCF_000951035.1 Colobus angolensis palliatus | reverse complement strand
AGGCTCATTTTTGGTTCCATATGAATCTTAAGATTGTTTTTTCTAGTTCTATGGAGAATTATGCTGGTATTTTGATGGGAATTGCATTGAATTTGTAGATTGCTTTTGGCAGTGTGATTATTATGGTCATTTTCACAATATTGATTCTAACCATGCATGAGCATGGGATATACTTTCATTTGTTTGTGCCATCTGTGAGTTCTTCCACATTGTTTTACAGTTTTCCCTGTACAGGTCTTTCACCTCCTTGGTTAGGATTATTCCTAAGTATTTTACTTTTTTGCAACTATCGTAAAAGGGACTGAGCTCTTGATTTGATTCTCAGCTTGACTGCTGTTGGTATATAGCAGAGCTACTGATTTATGTACATTAATTTTTATCCTGAAACTTTGCTGATTTCATTTGTCAATTTCAGGAGATTTTCGGAGGAATATTTCAGCTTTTCTAGGTATACAATCATATAATCAGTAAACAGTGACTGTTTGACTTCTTTTTTTACCGATTTGGATGTCCTTTATTTCTTTCTCTTGTCTAATTGCTCTGGCTAGGACTTCCAGTACTATGTTGAAGAGGAGTGGTGGGAGTGGGCATCTTTGTCTTGTTCCGGTTTTCAGAGGGAATGCTTTCAACTTTTCCCCATTCAGTATCATGTTGGCTGTGGGTTTGTCATAGATGACTTTTATAACATTAAGGTATGACCTTTCTATGTCAATTTTGCTGAGGGTTTTAATCATAAAGCGATGCTGAATTTTGTCAAATGCCTTTTCTATGTCTGTTGAGATGATCATGTGATTTTTGGTTTTACTTCTCTTTATGTGGTGTATCACATTTATTGACATGCAGATGTTGAAACATCCCTGCATCCCTGGTATGAAACCCACTTGATAGTGGTGGATTATGTTTTTGATATGCTGCTGGATTTGGTTAGCTAGTATTTCATTCAGGATTTTTGCATCTATAGTCATCAGGGATATACACGGTCTGCAGTTTTCTTTTTTTGTTGTGTCATTTCCTGGTTTGGGTATTAGGGTGATACTGGCTTCACAGAATTATTTATGGAGGATTCCCTCTTTCTCTGTGTTGTAGAATAGTGTCAAGAGAGTTGGCATCAATTATTTGAATATCGGATAAAATTCAGCTGTGAATCTCTCTGGTCCTGGGCTTTTTTTTGTCAGCAAATTTTTTTATTACTGGTTCAGTCTTGCTGCTTGTTATTGGTGTGTTCAGAGTTTCTATTTCTTCCTGGTTTAATCTTGGAGGGGAGTATCTTTCCAGGAATTTATCCATCTCCTCTAGGTTTTCTAATTTATGTGTGTAAAGGTGTTCATAGTAGACTTGAATTAGGGTTTTGCATTTCTGTGGTATCTGTTGTAATATCTCCTGTTTCATTTCTAATTGAGTTTCTTTGGATTTTTTTTTTTTTTTTTTTTTGCTTAATCTCACTAATGGTCTATAAATCTTATTTTTCTTTTCAAAAAATCAGCCTTTTGTTTCATTTATCTTTTGTATTTCTTGTTTCAATTTCATTTAGCTCTGATCTTGGTTATTTCTTTTCTTATGATGGGTTTGGGTTTGATTTGTTCTTATTTCTCTAGCTCCATGATGTGCGATTTTAGATTGTCTAGTTGGGCTCTTTCAGACTTTTTGATGTAGGCGTTTAATGCTATGACCTTTCCTCTTAGCGCCACTTTTGCTGTGTCTCAGAAGTTTTGATAGGTTGTATTACTATGATTGTTCAACTGAAAGAAATTTTAAATTTCATCTTGATTTCATTGTTGACCCAAGGATCATTCAGGGTCAACGTATTTAATTTCCATGTGTTTTCATTATTTTGAGGGTTCCTTTTAGAGTTGATCTCCAATTTTATTCCACTGCAGTCTGAGAGAGTAGTTGATACAATTTCTATTTTCTTAAATTTGTTAAGACTTGTTTTGTGGCCTATCATATGGTCTACCTTGGAGAGTTATCCATGTGCTGATGAATACAATGTATATTCTACAATTATTGGATAGAGTGTTCTATAAATATTCGTTAAGTCCATTTGTCCTAGGGTACAGTTTAAATCTATTATCTCTTTGTTGACTTTCTGTCTTGATGACCTGTCTAGTGCTGTGGGTGAGGTATTGAAGTCCCCCACTATTCTTATGTTGCTGTCTATCTCATTTCTTAGGTGTAGTAGTAATTGTTTTATAAATTTGGAAGCTCCAGTGTTAGTTGCATATATATGTCATTTTTCTGTTGGTCTAGTCCTTTTATCATTATATAACGTCCCGCTTTGTCCTTTTTAACTGCTATTGCTTTAAAGTTTGTTTTGTCTGATATAAGAATAGGTACTCCTGCTCTTTTTGTGTTCATATATATGGAATATCTTTTTCCACCCCTTTAGCTTAAGTTTATGTGAGTCCTTTTGTGTCAGGCAAGTATCTTGAAGACAGTGGATACTTGGTTGGTGAAATCTTATCCATTCTGCCATTCCGTACCTTCTAAATGCAGTGTTTAGGCCATTTACATACAACATTTATATTGAGATGTGAGGTATTATTCTATTCATTTTGCTGTTTGTTGTCTGAATAGCAGTATTTTTTTTTTATTTACTTACTGTGTTACTGTTCTATAGGTCCTGTGAGATTTATACTTTAAGGAGGTTCTATTTTGGGGTATTTTGAATATTTGTTTCAAGATTTAGAGCTTCTTTTAGCAATTCTTGCAGTGCCAGCTTGGTAGTGGCAAATTCTCTCAGCATTTGTTTGTTGCAAAAAGACTGTATCTTTCCTTCATTTATGAAGCTTAGCTTCATTGGATACAAAATTCTTAGCTGATAATTGTTTTGTTTAAGAAGACTGAAGATAGGGCCCCAATCTCTTCCAGCTTGTAGGGTTTCTGCTGAGAAATCTGCTGTTACTCTGATAGGTTTTCCTTTATAGGTTACTTTGTGCTTTTGCTTTACAGCTATTAGATTCTTCCCTCAATCTTGACTTTAAATAACCTCATCTTTTGCGATGAATTTCCCATGTGTTCTTTGAGCTTCTTGTATTTGGATGTCTAGATCTCAAGCAAGATTGGGAAAGTTTTCCTCAATTATTCCCTCAAATATGTTTTCCAAACTTTTAGATTTCTCTTTTTCCTCAGGAACACTATTCTTAGATTTGGCCATTTAACATAACCCCAAACTTCTTGGAGGTCATTCAATTACTTAAATTCTTTTTTCTCTTTCTTTGTTAGATCAGCTTAATACAAAATCCTTGTTTTCGGTCTCTGAAGTTCTTTATTCTGCTCATCAATTCTATTGCTGAGACTTTACAGTGCATTTTACATTTCTCTAAGTGTGTCTTTCATTTCCAGAAGTTGTGATTGTTTTTTATTTATACTATTTTACTGAAGATTTTTCCTTTCACATTATATATATAAATATATATTCATATATAAATATATATATTTATATATATGTATTTATATATATATTTATATTTATATTCACCCTTCTCTGGTTCCTCCTTGATTAGCTTAATAATTGAACTGAATTCTTTTTCTGGCAATATAGGGATTTCTTCTTGGTTTGGATCCATTGCTGGTGAGCTAGCGTGCTCTTTTGGGGGTGTTAAAAAACTTTGTTTTGTCATATTACCAGAATTTTTTTTCTGCTTTCTTCTCATTTGGGTAGACTATGTCAGAGGTAAGATCTGGGGCCCAAGGACTGCTCTTCAGATTGTTTTGTCCCATGCATGCTCCCTTGATGTAGTGCTCTCCCCCTTCCTCCAGGAATGTTGCTTCCTGAGAGCCCAGTATAGTGATTGTTATTTCTCTTCTGGATCTAGCCACTCCGTGTAGCTACCAGGCTCTGAGCTGGTACTGGGGAGCATCTGCACAGACTCTTAACAATGTGAACCACCTTCAGGCCTCTCAGCTGTGGATAGCAGCACCTGGTCTTGTGGAGGTGGTAAGCACTTCAGGTGGACTCTGTTGAGGGTACTTAGTTGTAGTTTTGTTTATTGCACTAGTTTTGAGTTTTTTGGACACCACCCAAGAGGTGGCACTTTCAAGAAGGCATCAGCTGAGATGCTATAGGGAGGATCATGTGGTGTGTGGGGCCCTAGAGCTCCCAGGAGGTTATGTCTTTTGTCTTTGTCTACCAGGGTAGGTAGAAAAAGACCATCAGGTAGGGGCAGGGTTAGGCGTGTCTGAGCTCAGAATCTCCTTGGGTGGTTCCTTCGGTAGCTGCTTTGGGGGATGTGGGTGTGATTCTCAGGCCAATGGAGTTATGTTCCCAGGGGATTATGGCTGCCTCTGCTGTGTCATGCAGTTTTCCAGGGAAAGCCAGAAGTTACAGGATTCACCCAGCTCTCACACAGCCCAAATGGCTGGTCTAACTCTCACCATATACCCCCACAACAGCACCCAGTCTATTTCCAGGCAGCTGGAGAAATTTCCTTCTGCTTGTGGTCTTTTCTCAATTCCTCTGGCAGTCCTTTCCAAGGACCTCTGCGAGACAAAGTCAGAAATAACGTCCCTGGAGACCAAGAGAGCCCACAGGGTTCTTCCGACTGCTACTTCTATCCCTGTATTTCACTTGACTCTCTAAATTTGTCTCAGCTTCAGGTAAGGTCGAATCCTTCTCTTGTGATCTCGACCTTCAAGTTCCCCAGTGAGGGTGTGTGTTCAGGGGCAGATGATCCCCCTTTCACATTTTCACACTTTGGGTACTCAGGGTTTTTCAGTTGTCTCCCGGGGCCTGCAGGAGAAATCCTCTTCCTTCAAAGGGTCTGTGGATTATCTCGGCTTTCCTGGCATGTTCCTGGGGTAGTTCTTGGAGCGAAAGTTCATGACGTGAGTCACCACATGCTGGTCTGTTCATCCTAGTGGGAGCTGCAAGCTAGTCCTGCCTCCTATCCGCCATTTTCCTCTCTTCCGAACATTAAGCTATGGTATTTTGAACATTCAATTTGGAACGGTAAGTCTTAATTAGCATGATATAACAAAGGCTAGATATTGCTAAATCAGGGTATTTTAAGGGAAAATGTCCTATGGTAAGGAATTTACCTCCAAATTTCTTAAGATTTCTAAGATTTCATTATTTGATTAAATATCATAAAAATGACGGTAAATTCTTCAATGTTTTAAATCATTTTTACTTCATAAGATAAAATAGAAGATCTGGGTAAAGTGGTATCTACAATTCTGCCTAGCAAAAAATGACTCAGATATAGTTTTATGTACCTAATTTATTAAAACAACTATTTTCTTACCAGACACAAATTGGAAAATAAAAAAGATTTTGTAAATACTACCAGTTCTTACAGAGATATTTGAGTAGGGTTATATTATCCATCCAATTTGGTAAGAGAGATGCTGCTCAGTTATTTGGGGTGCTTATGGAGTATGATTTAATAATTCTGCTAATTCTTAAATTAAAGTTTTTTTTTTTTTTCTTTCCCTGGAATCCAGACTACCAAAAGCAGAATTTTCCTCATCTTTTCAATAAAAGAATAATTTTCCCTGTGAGAAATACAAGAAATGGGTACAAATCATTTCCTTTTTGAAGTTACAAAAATAAGTCAAATAAGTTACATTCTCTATAATTATACTATTGGGCTTAAATTTATATTAGTATGATATGATTAGAAAAAGTAGGCCATCATGGCTACATGTGCAGAACTTGAACTCAACGTTAATTAAATTCTGGTTCCATAAGCTATTATTTTTGTGTGGCATAGGCAATAGAACCACGCCAGGTGTGTGTAAGTAATAGTTTAATTCTTAATGGATTATAGTTGGATTGAATACAATATTTCATGTAAAAGTGCTTACAATAGATTAAATGGCATTATTTTTAAAGATGTGAAATTTATAATTCTTAACTTTGCAGAAATATGAAAATAAATTTATTTAGAAATTATCGTTAAAAACTCTATAAAAGACCATAAGTGGATGTGATTTTTAGGTAATGTATTTTTACTGTAAGTAATATTTTTTCAATAGATTATCACCCCTAATGTGTAAATATATTGTCTAGGTTTAATAATATAATTATATTTAAAAATGCAATTTAATACCCATATAAAGGACACAGTCTCATATCTATAATCTTATTTCAATGTCTTCTTTAAAAACATTGTATTGACATTTAAATAGAGCTGTCAAGTGTTTAAACGTGTCATGTCATTATTATGTTATATGTATATATACACATGTTATACATGTGTGTTTAAATAAATATATATATTTATATATATGTGTGTGTTTTTAAATAAATATGTTTCATAATTAAGTTACGATTTTCTGAACTCAAGTGAGGTCATTTAGTAAATAATTAACTCAAAATTTCCTGAGTGCTATCATAGTAGCATTATTCTAGGTTCTGGTTTTAAAGACAAGGCCTTGACTTCATGAAGCATCTCCTAACCTGTTTAAATAAATAAATAACATTTTCTCATTTATTTTGGAGGCAAATATGTTCATAACTAAAGCAAAAGAGTTTTTGATAGAAACCAAATCTGAAAAGCAGGAACATGTGCCTTGAGTATCTTAAGAAATTAGTTTCATTTTACGGCTACATATCCAAGAAAGAAGTTTCGCAGAGGAAGCAAGACAGAAGTATTACAATTTTGGTTTTCACTTATATGTAAATTTAGGATGAATAATATATTTGTGAGGTAGGCTAGCTGCTGTAACAAACAGCTCCAATTAGGTTGTGGGAAGTGATGAGCATAGAGGCTCTATTCCATGAAATCATCTAGGAACACAGGCTTCTGTCACTATTTGTACTGTCTTCCTTTGGGTCTTTATAGTCTTCTCCATTCAGCCTGCCAATAAAAGACAACAAAGATTGCCCAGGATTTCCTATTAAGTCAGCAGGTGGAAACTTCAAGTAATTTACAAAAAAAAAAAAAAAAGTAAATGTGATATAGTATAATTATCACTAGAATTCATGAAGAAGATCATACCAGTTACAGATATTTGACGTTCCTTTTTCACAGTCTTGATGTGGAGGTAAAAGTAAATAATGTAAAACTTTGTGCAATTCATAGTGTATTGTATTTTATTTTCTTATATAATTATTACCATTAATATTTATCAATATGCACTTACCATTTAAGCATCCTGTGTTATACAAAAAATATTTTCATATTATGTGTGAGATAGATACAGATATAAATATGGATGATATAGTAATAGCTAACGTGGATATCATTTGTACAGAAGAATGTGCTGCGTTGGGAGTCTGCTGCGGTTTAATGTTAATCATTTTGCTTCATTTATACTTTTCATACTGGTATACTGCTGTACATTGAAATAGAGTTAACTGAATATTAGCTATTATTTCAATAAAGAAGCATTGCTGCATACATTGAAATAGAGTTAACTGAATATTAGCTATTATTTCAATAAAGAAGCATTGCTGCAAACTTGTTTCTTCCATATTCCAATGTACTACTATCTTAACTAAATCACAATAAAAATAAACATGAGTTTCATTTGAGTATTTTGATCTTATCTCTCCAAATGTTAAAAATCTGGATCTATTAGTTGAAATATCTTACCAGTTGCATATAATTCACTAAAACTGTGCTTTCTACGGCACACTTTTTCTGGACTTTAGTACATCTGTCCCTTCAGGAAAGAAAACTCAGCACAAAGGGATCCTGTATCAGGATTCTGGAAGGTTTTTCCAATTTCAGTTATCAACAGTAGAAGTTTCCCTAAGAACTTTTGCTTTTAGAACTGAGAGTTATGACAAGTAAAAGATAACAGAATGGAGAAAAATGGCTTTAGTATTATGAACAAAAAGCAACATCACATTGCACTAACAGGTTAAAAAGCCCAAAAGGATCATATAGCAGGTTAAAGGCATAACACTGGGACTGAGTCTGGTTTGAATTTAGGGAATAAACATAAATAGAACAATTTAAAGTCATTTTGGATTTATTTTCCTTTTGTTTTCTTCAATTGAATAGCAGTATTTATCAAATATTTTCTAAGAATTCACCCACAAGCTTAAAATGGGCTTACAAAGATAAATGTTCAAAACAGAAAAATGTGTAACCCTAGCCAGTACATGATAAGTTACAAAATGACTACCATTATAATCAATGAGGCTCTGAGTGAGTGAAGTTTTTATGGAGAAAGTGAGACTTTTCTATCTGAATGAAATATTTAGTTTTTAGAACAAAATTTCTATTCTTTTTCATTTATTCTTTCTCTTTTGAGAATTAAAACTATTTGTCAGCAACAGATACAACTTTTAGCCACAAAACCAGGTTTTGTTACAACAAAGAAAGTAGACGTTTCAACTTGGTGGCTTTAGCAACCACATGTCACATCAAGAAATCTATGTTCCCTGGACGTGAACAGATTCTAGTAACCATATGCTTTCCTGAGCAGCCCTGCGAGGGAGGTCTGGTTCTGCTACCAAAATAGGTTTGCCATTTAGAACAGGTTGATTCTGCTATTGTTTTTAGCCTCCTTTTTTCCCTCCTCGACACCTTTAGGAATAAGGAATTAGGTGAGATCAACCTACCTTTCTTAGTCAGGTGTCTTAATTTTTGTTTGAAGGTCCTTGACCAAGAAAGACAAAGCATCTCAAGATGTTGTCATTTCTCAGACAAAAGCTTCCTTAATCTGTCAATTTTTAAGAAACTGAAAACATCTATTAAAATAATCAGCCATTGCTTAAATAGATACTAGGATGGAACTCTTCCCAGACAGAGCATATCTTTTAAAGCTATATCTGCTTTTAAAATAAACTTGGTCGTTCTTTGCTGTGAGAAGTATAGTGATGTAAATGACTAGGTAGATAAGTCACAGTTTTTTGTATGGTATTTGTCAGTAACCCTTTTAACGATCATTGTGGATTCATCCAGCCACGTGGCTACAGACAATCATACTAACTTCAAATGTTTTGTGCGATATTGGTCCAACTCCAGATGAAATTGTAGAATAGTCTACTTTTCACCCCATGCATCCTGCTTTTAGGCCGTTCCTCTCCCCTCTATCGTTCGTGAAGCTATCTCTTTTCCTTTCTTTTACTCATAATTTTTAGCAACTACTGCAAAGCAAGAAACTAATGTCTGCCCAAGTGATAGTTGATAAGACTTATGATTCTGATCCCTTTAAGTGTTTATTTATTTTCTACTTTATAGAATGTAAGTAAAATATTCTTTAAGATGTAAGTCTGTTTCTTTCAAATTAATGTATAAAAGCAACATTTCCAATGTCAAGTTCTAGTTGTAAGAAAATAATCTAGGGCACAATAATATTTTCAGTATGTAGAAAATCAAGGGACATACTTCAACTATTCTCAAGTAAAGCCCTGTGAAATTTTTCTTTATATCTCAAAATAAGGTATTTATGGTTTAAAAATAAATGCTTAAAATCAGAGGATATAATATCTGTAAATAATAATCATCAAAGCAAATAGGTATCTTTGCAGAGGAATTGCTTTCCTGGCATGAGCCAGAGATTTATATTCTGTAAGATAGATTTCACACACCTTGGGTTGAGAAGACATTAGAGAGACTTCTAGAATGAGATAAGATGATTAGGAGCATGAGCTAGTGCTAGAAGGGATTGATGCCAGGAAAGTGGAATATGTTAGTGAAGTCTAGAAAGTCACATTGTTTTCAGAGCATTCTGGAAGTGGTAGCAGATATTCAAAGAATTAAAAAATTAAAAGAGAGTCATTAGTGAAATCAAAGGCTGTACCCCTTTCTCCAAATAGTTGGAATGCCAATCAGGAGCTTAGGTCTGAGGGAACATAAGTGTAACTAACTGAAGAAAGAGACTGAGGTTTATTCACAAGAAATAAGAATTGAATAGTAAGAATTTGGACAGAATCAATATGATCATGGTATAGTAAGAGTGGCCAGGCTCACCCTTAAGTTTCAAATAACAATATTGTATGCAATATTGCATAAAACAAATTGTATGCAACTGTGGTTTTCAAATATCTAACAATATACAGGAAAAAGACTTTTGAGGGAAGGAAAACAAGAAAGGAAAGCTCATGACTGTCCTGACCTAGAATGCAAAGTTATAGTTCAATATTTGAAAATGAACCAGTGTAATTTGAAACATTAAGAAAACAAAAAAAGGAAAACATGATTAATAGATAAAGAAAAAGCATTTGGTGAAACTCCGCATTTATTCATTGTAAGAACAATCTGAAAACAATAAATAAGTGGAACTTTCTCAATGTGATAAAGGCCATCAACTAACATCCTCTGACCAATATTTTATTTAATTTTAAAAGGCTGGATTTCTTAGTCTGAAGATCAGAAACAAGAAATAAAATCCATATTCAAAATTACATTCAAAAGTTTCAGCCGGACGTGGTAGCTCATGCCTATAATCCCAGCACTTTGGGAGGCTGAGGGCAGATCACGAGATCAGGAGATTGAGACCATCCTGGCTAACATGGTGACCCCATCTCTATTAAAAATCCAAAAACAAAAAATTAACAGGGCATGGTGGCAGGCGCCTATAGTCCCAGATACTCAGGAGGCTGAGGCAGGAGAATGGTGTGAACCCGGGAGGCTGAGATCGTGCCACTGCACTCCCACCTGGGTGACAGGGTGAGACTCCATCTCAAAAAAAAAATAAATAAAAATAAATTATGGACATCCTAACTTGTGAAATAGGGCACGAAGAAATGCAATGCATAATACATATAACACTTTGCCTTTACTTATTAAGAGCAAATGTTCCTTGGAAAAAAAAATCATAAATCTCAAAAATGTTACTGGAAATATAACAAATGAATTTAGTAAAATATGAAGTCAATGTGCAAAAGTAAACTGTCTTTAATTCTGGGAAAAACATTGGAAGATTTATAATAACTTATTTCAAGACTATATAAAAGTACAATACTTAAGAGTGAGTTGTATTTGTATAAAAAGAGACATGAAATAATGGAAATCCAGAAATAGATCCAGGATATCGGGTCAAATGATTTTCCACTAAGGTGACAATACAAAAGTATGAAGAAGTAGAGAAAAAATATATATACAACTTAAATAAAAAGAACCTCAGTGTTTAACTTACAATTTTATACTAATTAACCTATTATCTATCATAGACTTAAATGTAAGCACTAAAGCTGTTGAACTTGTAAAAGAAAACAGAGAACTCATCTTGGTAATCTTAAGTGTCTGTGATATAAAAGCACAATACATAAAAAGAAAATTGTATAAATCACCCTTGATCAAAATGAGGAGCGTTTGCTTTTAAAATAACAGGCTTAATAAAAGTTAAGAGACATAAATAGAGAAAATATTTTTTATTATACTTTAAGTTCTGGGATACGTATGCAGAACGTGCAGGTTTTTTACATAGGTATACACATGCCATGGTGGTTTGCTGCACACATCAACCCATTATCTGCATTAGGTATTTCTCCTAATGCCATGACTCCCCTAGCCCCCCATCCCCAGACAGGTCCTGGTGTGTGATGTTCCCATGCCTGTGTCCATGTGTTCTTATTGTTCAACTCCAATTTAGAGTGAGAACATGCAGTGTTTGATTTTCTCTTCCCATGTGAGTTTGCTGAGAATGATGATTTCCAGCTTCATTCATGTCCCTGAAAAGGACATGAACTCATCCTTTTTTATGGCTGCATAGTATTCCATGGTGCATATGTGCCACATTTTCTTTATCCAGTCTACCATTGATTAACATTTAGGTTGGTTCCAAATCTTTGCTGTTGTGAACAGTGCTGCAATAAATGTACATATGCATGTATCTTTAGAATGATTTATAATCCTTTGTGTATATACCCAGTAATGAGATTGCTGGGTCAAATGGTACTTCTGGTTCTAGATAATTGAGGAATCACCACACTGTCTTCCACAATGGTTGAACTACTTTACACTCCCACCAGCAGTGGAAAAGCATTCCTATTTCTCCACATCCTCTCCAGCATCTGTTGTTTCCTGACTTTTTAATGATCGTCATTCTAACTGGCATGAGATGGTATCTCATTGTGGTTTTGATTTGCATTTCTTTAATGACCAGTGATGATGAGCTTTTTTTCATGTTTGTTTGCCACATAAATGTCATCTTTGAGAAATGTCTGTTCATATCGTTTGCCCACTATTTGATATGGTTGTTTGTTTTTTTCTTATAAATTTGTTTAAGTTCCTTGTAGATTCTGGGTATTAGCCCTTTGTCAGACGGATAGATTTCAAAAATTTTCTCCCATTCTGTAGGTTTCCTGTTCACTCTAATGATAGTTTATTTTGCTGTGCAGAAGATCTTCAGTTTAATTAAATCCCATTTGTCAATTTTGGTTTTTGTTGCCATTACTTTTGGTGTTTTAGTCATGAAGTCGTTGCCCATGCCTATGTCCTGAATGGTATTGCCTAGATTTTCTTCTAGAGTTTTTATGGTTTTAGATCTTACATTGAAGTCTTTAATCCATCTTGAGTTAATTTTTGTAGAAGGTGTAAGGAAGGGGTCCAGTTTCAGTTTTCTGCGTGGAATCCCTGGATAGAGCAATAACAATTCTGAAATTGAAGCAGTAATTAATAACCTACCAACCAAAAAACCCAGGACCAGACAGATTCACAGCCAAATTCTACCAGATGTACAAAGAGGAACTGCTACCGTTCCTTCTGAAGCTATTCCACACAATAGAAAAAGAGAGACTCCTCCCTGACTCATTTTGTGAGGCCAGCATCACCCTGATACCAAAACCTGGCAGAGACACACACACAAAAAAGAAAATTTCAGGCCAATATCCCTGATGAACATTGATGCAAAAATCCTCAGTAAAATACTGGCAAACAAATCCAGCAGCACATCAAAAACTTATCCACCACAATCAAGTTAGCTTCATCCCTGTAATGCAAGGCTAGTTCAACATATGCAAATCAATAAACTTAATCCATCACATAAACAGAACCAAGGACAAAAACCACATGATTATCTCAGTAGATGCAGAAAAGGCCTTTGATAACATTCAACATGCTTTCATGCTAAAAACTCTCAACTAGGTATTGATGGAACGTATCTCAAAATAATAAGAACTATTTATGACAAACCCACAGCCAATATCATACTGAATGTGCAAAACTGGAATCATTCCCTTTGAAAACTGATACAAGACAAGGATGCCCTCTCTCATCACTCCTATTCAACATAGTATTCGAAGTTCTGGCCAGGGCAATCAGGCAAGAGAAAGAAATAAAGGGTATTCAAATAGGAAGAGAGGAAGTCAAATTGTCTTTGTTTGCAGATGACATGATTGTGTATTTGGAAAACCCCATCGTCTCAGCCCAAAATCTCCTTATGCTTGTAAGTAACTTCAGCAAAGTCTCAGGATACAAAATCAATGTGCAAAAATCACAAACATTCTTATACACCAATAATAGACAAACAGAGAGCCAAATCATGAGTGAACTCCCATTCAAAATTGCTACAAAGGGAATAAAATAGCTAGGAATACAACTTACAAGGGATGTGAAGGACCTGTTCAAGGAGAACCGCAAACCACTACTCAAGGAAATAAGAGAGGACACAAACAAATGGAAAAATATTCCATGCTCATGGACAGGAATAATCAACATTGTGAAAATGGCCATACTGCCCAAAGTAAGTTATAGATTTAATGCTATCTCCATCAAGCTACTATTGACTTTCTTCACAGAATTAGAAAAAAAAACTACTTTAAATTTTGTATGGAACCAAAAAGGAGACTGTATAGCCAAGACAATCCTAAGCAAAAAGAACAAAGCTGGAGGCATCATGTTACCTGACTTCAAACTATACTACAAGACTACAGTAATCAAACAGCATGGTATTGCTACCAAAACAGACATATAGACCAACGGAACATCATAGAGGCCTCAGAAATAATTTCACACATGTATAACCATATGATGTTTGACAAACCTGACAAAAACAAACAATGGGGAAAGGATTCCCTAGCTAATAAATGATGTTGAGAAAATATCTGTAAACATATATCTGATAGAGGACTTATATCCAGAATATACAAAAAAGGCTTGCAACTCAATTATAAGACAAATAACCTTACTTTAAAATTGACAAGAGATTTGAAAAAAAAAGTTTTCAAAGAGGCTAAACATCATTTATCATTAGGAAAATACAAATGAAGACCACAGTGAGAAACCACTATATATCCAGTAAAATGGTGTAAAGTTTTATCATACCAAGTGTCAACAGTCATATAAAGAAACTGGAACTCTCATACAAGGACTGTTAACATGTTACAACCACTTTGAAAAACAGTTTAACAGTTTCTTTGAAAGTTACCATATCAGGAAAAAAATGTAACTTTACAGTGGGAAAATCAGATAGACACTACCCCAACCATGTAATCAAGCTTAACATCATCAGTTGGTGATAAGTTATATTTATAGTATATAGCCTAGGTATGATGTGAGGAGAATGACCCTTTAGTTCTGTGATCTTCCTCCTGAGAACATGGCTCCAACCTAATTATGAATAAAACACCAGACAAACCCAAATTTAAGGACATTCTACAAAAAAACATAACTAGTACACCTCAAAACTATCCAGATCATCAAAAATAAGAAAAGCCTGAGAAATGGTCACAGTCTAGAGGAGCTTAAGGTGACATGATGACTATATATAAAGTAATACCCTGGATGGTATTCTAGAACAGAATAATGATACTAGGCAAAAAGCTTAAAAATATGAAAAGAAATATTTACTTTAGTGAATAACAACATAACATTTGTTCCTTCTTTGTGGCATATGTATCATAATAATATAAGATGTGAACAACAGGGATTCTTGAGTGCAGAGTATTCAGGAACACTCCCTCCTATCTTTTTAACTTTTCTGTAAATCTAAAACCATCATAAAATTAAAACTTTATTAAAATTAAAAGTTAGCAAATGAGCTATTTATTTAATTCCAAGTATTTACAAAGAAAAATCGAAGCATATATCTACAGAAAATATTGTATGTAAATGTTCATAGCATCTTTATTTCGAATAGTCAAAACCTAAAAGCCAAATATCCATCAAAAAGTGAATTATAAAAAGTATTGTGTTATACCTTTACAATGGACTACTCAGTAATGTAAAGGAATGAAACATCAATGTATGCCACAACATAGACAAAACTTGAAATAAGTATGCTGTGTGAAAGAAACCAGACTCTCTACCCCTTGATTTAGTTCATTTTGTGCTATAATTACAAACTACCAAGACTGTGTAATTTATAAAGAACAGAAATTTATTTCTTATAGTTCTGAAGGCTGGGAAGTCTAAGATCAAGGTGCTAGCATCTCATGAGAGCCCTCTTGTTGCTTCCTCACATAGCAGACGGTGGAAGGGCAATCACACTGAATGTTACATAAAGCCTTTTTTATAAGGAACACAATCTCTTCCATGAAGGAGGAGCCCTGATGACCAAATTACCTTTTATAGGCTGCATGTCTTAATATTATCACATCAACAACAATTGAATTTCATAGGGGATACATTCAAACCATAGGTACTCTCAGAAAAAAAATGCATATTCAATAATTCCATTATTAACATTCTAGAAATTTGAGGTAATCTATAATGACCTAAAGCAAATTATTATTTAGGTTGGATGCAAAATGAAGGATAGATTACTCAGGTTTGCAATGAAGTTTTCAGGACAATGCAAATGCTTTTTACATCTATGGTAGTAATGATTTCATGGATATCAAGGTCATATAATGCTTCTCCATTTCACTTAGAGTAAAAGTAATTATCTTTACAATGACCTACCTGGTGGACTACATTAAATCCAGATCTCTCACTACTTATCTGATCTCCTCTCCCACTAGTCTCTCCTTCACTCATATCCCAGCCACACTGGCCTTCTAGATCATCTCAAAACCCTTATATTTTTGGCGCTAATTATCTGCTCTATCTGGACTACTCTTCCTCCAGATGGATTTTCCAAGTCTTTGCTCAAATCTTAAATTCTCAATGCAATCTGCCCAGATTATTTAATAAAACAAACACCCACATAGCTATCATACCCAATATCTCTTGCCCTACTCTAATTTTTCTTTTCTATAACATTTGTAACCATTTTATAAACTTTCTCATTTTATTTATTATACTTACTGTTTGTTGTTTCGCTGATGCTGGAATGTAAGCTCCTTAGGCATAGGAATTTTGTCTTTTTTCCCCCAGGTATACAGAACCGTGCCTGCCTCAGAATAGGTAATCGATAAATACTTAATTGAATGACTAACTTACTAAATAAATTAGCATTAAAATAGCAGCCAGTTTTGTTTTTTAAAAAATTCTATGTACTATATTCTTACTTCAGTTAAGTAACATGATAAATAGAGGGTATCAGAATATTTTCTTCACCATGAAGTTATACGAAATTAAGTTTGCTATTGGTATGGCCAATTTTAATGTAAACTACACTATTTTATTACCCAACACAATGCCATTCATGGGGATGTCACCTCAGATTGTGTAAGAAAAGGAAAAAAAAAAAAACTACCATGCTATTCTATCATTTGTAGCCTAATTGTCTTCAAACTCTTCCAAAATTTGTCACATTGGCAAAATGGGTAATTCTTTTAAGTCAAGGACTGAAGTAAGAAATTACTAAGTACTAGTTTGAACATCTGAAATAACCAATATAACTTCAAAAATGTTTTCATCAACTAAAGGAAGTAGCATAAAACAAAAAAATCCACTGACCTCTTAAACAATTATGTGACCATTTTATCGATAAAAATACACTACTAAAATCTAAATTCCCTCAGTGAGAACTATAGGAATTAAATAATAAGTGTGTTTTCATGACAGTGAGAAATTGTTCTCAGTGCTTTCACAAGTACATTTAGAAGAGAGAATGACAGCAGAACACAGTACAATTCACTCTAAAATTCTACACTAATTCAATATAAAATTGTCAGAAATCTTTAAATATTATTCCACTTTTGAACTAACAGACATAATTAAAAGTTATGAGACTGAATGACATACTGTTCTCTACTGTCATTTCAATTTTTATGTTTTTATATGCAATTCTTAAAAATGCTTTAAAAGTCATAGAACTGTGAAGGCATTATAATCACCTCATAATTTAGGTTGCTATCACTGGAGATTCTAGGGTACAAATGTTTCAAGGTTTTATGCTATAAATATAAATCATATCTGTACTTCTTTCTGACCTGCATAGTACTTACATGAAGGTATACATACATTTGACATTCAATAAATATTTATTATATAATGAATGAATAATGTTAGTTACCTTGACATGTACCTGAATTTCTTAACCTCAAAGACACCTCACGTGAATTTTTGAAGAAATGAGATTTTTCAAATAGCTGCCCCTGAGGGCTTATTGCTTTACAACTGTTCTACCTCAGCTCTTATTCCCATCAGCACACTGATTAACCCCATTAACACCTCATCCATCCTTCTGCCCAAGTTGTATTTCTCTTTTATCAAACATATAAAGGCAATTACAGTAAATGGCTCCATCCATTTATATCAATGATTTTACATACTCCAGCCCATATTGAATAAAGTACCTTCTCAATATTTAAGCTTTCAATAAATTTTAGGACAAATAGACTTACTATAACTTAAAAGTAGGAGGAAAATCTCTTGACATTTAATCATACGGTCTTCAATTCAAGGTCTTTTTCCTAAGAATATGGATTGTAAAAGATGATAAACATTGCTTAGTGTACTGGATTCAATATTATCTACCAAAAATTTTATGTCCTTCCTGGAATCTCAGATTGTGACCTTATTTGAAGATAGGGTCATTGCAGATATAATTAATTAACTTAACATGAAGTCATACTGAAATAAGGTGGGCCCTTAATCCATTATGAGTGCTATCCTTGTAAAAAAGGAAAAAGAGACACACAAGGAAGACAACCAAGTGAAGACAGACTTTGGAATGGTACAGCTACAAGCCAAGGAAAGGGCATGATTGCCTGCAACCACCAGAAGCTAGGAGAAAGGGAAAAAAGACTCCCCTAAAGCCTTCAGAAAGAGCATGGTCCTGTCAGCGTCTACATTTCGAACTTCTAGTCTCCAGAACCACAAGAGAATCAATTACTGTTGTTTTAAGCCAATTTGTGTGATACTGTGTTAGGATAGCCACAGGAAACAAATACACTTTGAATTTTTCAGGATTCTGGTGCTAATAATCATTCATTAATGAGTGAATTTACCTATAATTGTTAAATCAATCAAAAATTGATGTATTAAAATATTTATGGACTTTCCTGAACACTTGATCTAATATACTCCCTTTGTAAAGCTTGTATAAAATCTCAAGCAATTCTCTCCACAGAAACATTTTCATTTTGTTTATGATCTCGAGCTACTATCTTTCTTGTGCAATAGAACTTGAGTCTTTAGGTATTAAGAAAAGCTTAGACTGGAAATTTATAATGTATTAGATATACTCTTTTGTATTTTCAGACAGCTTTTTATTTGTCACTTACCTTTGTCTTAAGTGTGCTTTTCTTTTACTCTGGCAGCATAAAATACTTATTACAGATTGATGCTTATATCTAATAAAAAATCACATTTCCTGTATTATAATTATCTCTACATTGCTTATATGAATATAAGTGTCAGAGTTTTAAAAATCAGTCACTTGATGTAAACAAATATATAAACAACAGGAATGTGTTTAACTATTTCCAGAGTTCCCTATAACTTTAAAATATAAATGTATACTGTACTGTTGAAGAAATATCTAACCATGTTGTATTTGGGAGCCTCACACATATTTTTTACTTATACACATGTTGTTTCATTAGGTGTAATAAATATGCCTTAGCAAGTTGTGGTCAGTATTTGAGTAACCATAAGAAATGTGAATCTGTCCTTATAAATATGTAATCACTAATGGATGATTTAGGAGATAAAGTCCATGAGTTAAAAGAAACTTAGCAATTGAAGGAGAGGTGATCGTGGTCCTTAAAGGATAACATGTAAAGTGCTTTGTAAAATGTGCAATAAAATTTATCTCAATTAAATAGTTCCCCTTTTGTTTTAAATAATCCCTAGATTAACTCCTCTAGAATAATCATCATGTTTGTTTAGATAGGATACAACTTTACAGTTTATTCTTTGTCAACAATAAAAATATACCAAGCCATTATTATAAAATGAAAAATTCCAGATAACATTTTTACAACTTTGAGAGAATTATATGTTTTATTTCTAAAATATAAATTTTTGAATTATATAATTCTAAAATTATATAAGTTTTAATAGAACATTTATGTATATGTTTACTTCAATACCATAGAATTTAGGACTTCATTACATGGTTAGATTCACCTTGCATTGGAGTCTCACTGTTACAAACTTTTTATGTTTAAAAAACTGAAAGAGAATTGACTATTTTTTAAGAGGTTGATATTCCTCCAAGGGAAAAGCAGTGTCTAGAACAAGCCGATTTTTGTACATTAGGCTCTAGTCATTAATCTCCTACAAAGCCGCCTTTAACAGTTCTCATTAGATTTCTTCTCCACCCCATGGATATGATGATTTGCAAAGGTCAAATTGAATCACAAGCCCTAGCCCACAGAGTTTCATCAGATTCTGCTTCTTTACTGTCATAACAGTATATTTCCCAACTAATTAGGTCTCTGCTGTGCTTCCTATTTTTAATTCATGAGCGATACTCAGCCTTGCTCTGGAAAGTTATACCTCTTTTCCATGATCAATGCTTCCCCTTCCCCCTGTAGGTACAGTTATATTACCTCTGGTGGCTGACTCGGGCCCCTCCCTGGTTCTCTGAGCTCCTAATGTCAACTCTATATTGAGATTTTGACATGCTCTCATCATATACTTTAAATATCACTGGGTACCTGTCAATATAAACTTCCCTGTCATTGGACTAATGATGTCCCCACCCAAGGCATACTTACCAGAGCACGTCCAGTGCAACCTCATTGCAAGATCCTAAGTTTCTGATGTAGTAATACGTGTAATGGCAAAAACTGCAATTACTTTTGCACCAACCTCATATATCTGCTATGTCAAAAACTTAGGGAAACAACAACTTCTTGATAATATAGTGTTTCTGGAAATGCCTATTACAGGTATTACCAATATCCAAACCAACAATATGTCAAAAATTACTACTGTCTATTAGCTACCTGAAATAGTTGTCTTGAGAGTGAGACTACCAAGTGGATTAAGGACTCTATCAAGTTGTTAAGCAACTTAATTCTGCATGGAAAATAAGAAATTGAGAATTATATAAAGTTTTTAAACAGATAAGTGATGTGCCAGAATTTGTGATTAGGAAAGTTTCTATGGATGTAGTGAGAATGGTGAAACAGAATAGAAGTTATTGCACAGGAACCTAGAAAATCTATATTCTGGGAGAAACTTAATTCCTAAGCCTGTGAACAAGATCAACAAAGACTGTTTAATAGAGAATCTTGGGTAAAAGAATATCTATCACTCTGGATTCCAGATATGAGGGAAGAATATAATTTTGAACTTCCTGAATGTGTTTGGGCTGTTGATAGTTTCTGCCGGGTTCTGTCCTGCATACCCTGACCCAACAACAGATGAGTAACCTACACTGACACACAGATATTCTGCTTTGCCAGGCCCGCTGAGCATCCGAGCTGTTTACAGACTCCAAACTGAGTGCTGTGAACAGTTGCGACTGAGGTCCCAACCAGCCAGTGAGACTCGCATTTATTCCATAAAGATTAATTGACAAAGGCTTGAGTCAACACCACTAGAGGGTAATTGACATTGTGACTTTCTGAATAGAAAGCAATTGAGCAGCCAGTGCGAGATACCATGCCCAGGCTGGTGTATTCTCACGCCTGTATTCTCAGCACTTTGGGAGGCCGAGGCGGACCGATCACAAGTCAGGAGCTCGAGACCATCCTGCCTAACATGGTGAAACCCCGTCTCTACTAAAAATACAAAAAAAATTAGCCAGGTGTGGTGGCAGGCACCTGTAGTCCCAGCTACTCGGGAGGCTGATGCAGGAGAATGGCATGAACCCAGGAGGCGGAGCTTGCAGTGAGCCTAGATTGCCCCACTGCACTCCAGCCTGGGCGATAGAGCCAGACTCCTTCTCAAAAAAAAAAAAAAAAAAAAAAAAAAAAGCAATTAAGTACCCATGGTAGAACAAAGGTTCTAGTTAGATAAACTCCCCCACATTCCTTTGTTTTTACTCTAATTTATTTAACTAAAGGGGCAAGGCTGTCTTCAGCCAAAGTACTGTATATAAAAAAATGCCAGGCCTTCCCAAAGAATTTGTGTATATTCTCTGTAACTAAAATTTTTCCCACCAGCGTGACTCAACCCCCACAAGTTTCCTTGCCTCGATTAAAACGAGTTTACAAGGAGGAATGTGGCAGAATCTGAAATGGGATTAATCAGTGGGTTCAGTTCTAAGAAGAAAGAGCTGATAAGAGCAAAGGAAACCAGGCAGAGGTGGACAATCTTTATAATTAAATTTAGGAAAATATAAAAGGAGAAGAAAGTTTAAGCGTGAGGAGTAAGAATGGAAGCAGGTTATAAAACAAGTGTTTTTGGATTATGCCAAATTTTCAATATTGTGGACTGTCAGGTAAAGGGACAGTGGAAAATCGGTAAAGTGAATATGGAAACCTGGAGAAAACTGTGAGTTAGTTGCAGTGATATCACTAAATACAACAGAGAAGAGAATTTCAACCTGAAGAAACAGACATTAGCTCATGAGTTGGAAACATTAAATAAAATGATAAATTGATTGATTTGGCAATTAAGTCATTGTCACATGATCTTTGTGAATGCTGTTTCAACAGTGTGATGGGGTAGATAGCAGACTGCATGGAATAATAGGAAATGAATGTACTTTACTCAAGTAGTTGGGCAATGAATAAAACAATAGTTTTACACCTTATTGCCAATAAAAGTTTACATGTTTTTAAAAACTTATTTGTATGCTTGAGAAACTCAAGTAGGTTAACGACTATATTTTTAATAAGTGAAAAAGAGAAACCACAGGTAAGAACTGTGATGGGCAAGGTTTTAAATGTAGAAAGAGAAAATCAGGAATACTCATGAACCTATACATTATTGATGGACTATAAATTGGTGCAACTTTTCAAAAAATAATTTATCAATATTTTTAATTTTTTAAGAATCAGAAATATCTTATCCTATATAGAAATAATTTAATGTATATGGTTCTACACTAAATAAATCATATCTTATAATTTCTATGACTTTCTTCTAAATATATAATCATATATGGTAAAATAACATACATGAAAGCATGTTTGTGCAATTGTATTGTAAATGCTGGTAAACTGGCACAACTTAAAAATATCTAAATAATTACGTAATGAAATAAGTATATGTGCATATGCTGCAATGTTATGGGATCAGAAAACTCTTGCTTTTGGAAAATATGTAATAATATGGAATAAATTCTTAGTACATAATTACATAATTATTTTTTAAGTAGAACGATATACTCACTGAAACAAGCCAGGCACAGAAAGGCTGCACGATCTCACTTATGTGTAGAATGAGAAAAAGTTGAATTCATAGATGTAGATAGGAATGGTGGTGACAAGAGGTTAGGGTAGGGGTGGGAGTGGTAGGGAATAATGAGATATTGGTCAAGGGGTACAAAGTTAAAGTTAGGAGGAATAACTTCTCTTGATCTATTACTGCACAGCATGGTGACTATAGTTAATAATAATGTATCACATACATCAAAATTGCTAAGAGTACATTTTAAATGTTTTTACCACAAAAATTATAAACATCTGTGGTAATGTATATATTAGCTTGAGTTAATAATTTTACATTGTATATAAGTATCAAAATGTCACATTTTACCCCATAGATAGATAAAATTATAACTTGTCAAGTAAAATTAAATTTTTAAAAAGAGGTTACAGATTTTTAAAAGGGTTATTTCTAAAATTTTGTAAAAGAGAAATACTTAGAGTAATGATAACCATGTAGATAATTCACAAATGAAAAAATGATCAAAAAGCAATCAAAATTTTTTACACAAGATAAACATGGGTGTGATAATTGAATCAGATGTGCATTTTGATTTAAAAGAATTATTTTTGGTGTAGCATGGATAGAACTTAGAGGAATATAAGAATACTTCCGGAGTTCGAGACCAGCCTGGGCATGGTGTCGCGCACCTGTAGTCCCAGCTGCCCGGGAGGCTGAGGCAGGAGAATCACTTGAACGCGGGAGGTGGAGGTTGCAGTGAGCCGAGATCGCGCCACTGCACTCCAGCCTGGGTGACAGAGCGAGCCTCCATCTCAAAAAAATAATAATAATACTCTTAAGGAGGACAGTTAAGAGGCTATTAAATGAATACTGGAGGTTGCTGGGATTGTTGTACTGATGGCGACAGTGTGGAAAAGTGCAAAAATCCTCAAAAGATTTGGCAGTTCATGATAAAGTAGGGGTGAATGAGATGGGGCTGTTAGTTATGATTTATAGGTGTCTCCCCGGATAACAAAAAGGACACTGAAGCTAGTATTGTTTGCTTATTATTATGCTCTACAAATTATTTTTTGGTGTTTCTTACTTAAGCACTCAACAGGAGGCAGAAATGTTTACACATTCTGTGTGGTTATGCGACCTTAAGACAGGGCGTGTCTATCTCTATTTCTTATTCATCTCCTTCACTGGCTCCTTTACTACTACACCTATAAATATTGCAGTTCTTATGATCATAAATAAGTCTGCCTCTGGTTATTCCATACATTCTCTCTAGGTCAATAGATTAAAACATTTTTTACTGTGACCTACAGTAAAAAATGTAGGTCAAAAAAATGTAAAAAATCCTATTCTATATTGTAACCTAGAAAAATATATACATTTATTTATGTATTATTGAGACAAAAGATTTGTGAAATGTAATTTACCTTAATTGCATGCTTGTATTCTGTGTTGTTTAGTTTTTCAAAAATGAATTTTTGGTCTCTAAAAATTTATTCATGACCTGCAAAGAACTCTTTGCTCATTGTAAAGAAATCACAATTTTAGGTCTTTTTACCCATTGTAATGTCTTCAGTTTTACCTATAAGCGATTAAACACTAATTTGAATCGCTTGTAAAAAGTCTCTCCTGAAAATGTAAGCTCTTAAATTCTATTTCATAACTCCCCTAGAAGGAATTGCATACCCTTCATATTCAAAGTGACTGAAATTGAGCCTATGATATTTTCCTTCAAATCTGTTTCGATACCAGAATTCCCTGTCTCAACAACACAATGGTGTTTACACATTGTGCAAGTCAAGACCTGGGGGTTTATTCTTGTGGCATCTTTCTCACGCTTCTTTATATTCAACTGATTGCCAGGTCATATCCATTCCATTTATTTAATAGTCCTTGAAGCCACAGTCTTGACTTGATCTTCATTAATGATAATTTTGTGCCACATAAAAGTTTCTCTGGATTGCTACTACAAATGATGTTCTTGCTTTTTAGCCTAGACCTCAGAAATATTTTTACCACGTTACATTCAGATAGATTTTTTAAAAATCAAATATTTATTGTGTTGTACCTTTGTTTAAAAGTTTGTAAATACTTTCATGAGTTAGTAGCAGAAGTTCTTTTCCACAGGGCTAATACCCTTTGTGATCATATGCAGATTTGCCTCTCTTACCCAAAATATTAGCACTTAACTCTTCGATCTTGGATGCTTTTTCCATATATACAGATTTTGCAACTTTTAATAACTCATACTTGAAATACCATTCCTTTCATATCCTCAAATACCATCATTCAGGTTTAGGGTTAACATAACTCCCTCAAGAAAACTTAATCATGCCCTTTTAACTGGGTAAGATGGTTTCATAAGTCTCCATCTTAAAGTTATTTCTAACACAGAAGTGAGTATACCAAATTTTAATTACTCATTTACTTAACTGTTTCTTCATTAAAATACACATTTATTGACAGAAGGACATTTTCTTCTTCATCTTTGAAACTCCAGGATATGACAATGAATGACTGCCATAAAGGAAAAAAAAAAAAAAGTTAAAGGCTGGAATATAGTATGAGTTATCAAAAATATTTCAGGTGTCTAATAGACCACCAAGGAAATTTAACCCAAATAAAATTACCTTGCGACATTTAATAACTAAAATGCCAGTGGTCAAGGATAAAGAAAGAATCCTAAAAGCAGCAAGAGAAAAGAAACAAATATTATACAATGGAACTCCACTATTTCTGGCAGCAGACTTTTCAGTGGAAATCTTACAGGCCAGGAGAGACTGGCATAAAATACTTAAAGTGTTGAATGGGAAAAAAAAAATTTTTTACCCTAGAATAGTATATCCAGTGAAAATATCTTTAAAACATGATGGAGAAATAAAGATTTTCTCAGACAAACAAAAGCTGATGGATTTCATTAACACAAGTCCTGTCCTACAAGAAAGGTTAAAGGAAATATTTTAATCTGAAAGAAAATGATGTTAAAGAACAGAAAAAAATATCTGACAGTACAAAACTCACTAGTATTCACTATTACCATACCAATATTTCTGCATATTCACTACGCAGAAAATAAAGAGGATCATAACACTCTAATTGTGTGTAAACTACTCATATCTTGAGTAGAAAGACTAAAAGATTAACTGATCAATGATAATAACTACAACAACTTTTCAAGTCATGAACAGTACAGTAAGATATAGATAGGAACAACAAGAAGTTAAAAATGCAGGGACAAGAAGTTAAACCGTACAGTTTTAATTAGTTTTCTCTTTGCTTGTTTGCTTGTTTTCTTATTTTTCTCTTTGCTTGTTTGCTTGTTTGTTTTCTTATGCAATCAGTGTTAAGTTGTCATTAGTTTAAAATAAGGAATTATTTGCAAGCATAGTGGTAACATCATATTTAAAAACATACAAAATATATACAAAAAATAAAAAACAAGAAATTAAAACAGGCCACCAGAGAAAATCATCTTCAATAAAAAGAAGACAGGAAAAAAGGAAGAGAAGACCGCAAAACCACCAGGAAACAAATAACAAAATGGCAGCAGTAAGTCTTTATTTTTCAATAATAAAGTTGAATGTAAATGGACTAAATTCTTCAATCAAAAGACATAGAGGGAGTGAATATATAGAAAAACAAGAGTCAATGTTTTCATGACTATAAGAAACACACTTCATCCATAAAGGCACAGATGGATGGAAAATAAAGGTATGGAAAAAGATATTCCATGCAAATAGAAAACAAAGAATTGGAGTAGCTATATTTATACCAGAAAAAAATATATTTCAGAACAAAAAATTATTATAAGAGACCAATAGGTTGGCTATGTAATGTTAAAGCAGTAAGTTCAGCAACAGGGTATAACAATTATATATGCACCCAACCCTGCAGCAGCCAGATATATTAAACAAATATTATTAGAACTGAAGAGAGAGGTAGACCCCAACACAATAAAAGCTAGAGACTTCAACATTCCATTCTCAGCACTGGACAGATCATTCAGACAGAAAGTCAACAAAGAAACATCAGACTTAATCTGCACTATAGACCAAATGGGCCTACTAGATATTAGGAGACTATTTCATACAATGGCTATACAAAACCCTTTTTTTCCCTCAGAACTTGGAAAATTCTCAAGGACAGACCATGTGTTAGGCCACCAAAAAAGTCTTAAAAACTTCAAAACATTTGAAATAATATCATGTTTCATCTCTGATCACAATGGACTAAAACTAGAAATCAGTAACAAGAGGAACTTTGAAAACTACAACCAAAACAGCAGGGTACTGGTACCAAAACAGATATATAGAGCAACGGAACAAAACAGAGGCCTCAGAAATAACACCACACATCTAAAACCATCTGATCTTTGACAAACCTGACTAAAACAAGCAATGGAGAAAGCATTCCCTATTTAATGAGTGGTGTTGGGAAAACTGGCTAGCCATAAGCAGAAAAACTGAAACTGGACCCCTTCCTTAATCTTATATAAAAATTAACTCAAGATGGATTAAAGTCTTAAATGTAAGACCTAAAACCATAAGAATCTTAGAAGAAAACCTAAGCAATATCATTCAGGACATAGGCATGGGCAAAGACTTCATGACTAAAACACCAAAAGCAATGGCAACAAAAGCCAAATTTGACAAATAGGATCTAATTAAACTAAATAGCTTCTGCACAGCAAAAGAAACTACCATCACAGGGAACAGGCAACCAACAGAATGGGAGAACATTTTGCAATCTATCCATCTGACAAAGGGCTAACATCCAGAATCTACAAATAACTTAAACAAATTTACAAGAAAAAAACAACCCCATCAAAAAGTGGGCAAAGGATATGAACAGACATTTCTCAAAAGGAGACATGCATACATGTGCCAACAGGCACATGAAAAAATGCTCATCATCACTGGCCATCAGAGAAATGCAAATCAAAACCACAATGAGATACCATCTCACGCCAGTTAGAATGGCAATCATTAAAAAGTCTGGAAACAACAGGTGCTGGAAAGGATGTGGAGAAATAGGAACACTTTTACACTGTTGGTGGGATTGTTAACTGGTCAACCGTTGTGGAAAACAGTATGGTGATTCCTCAAGAATCTAGAACTAGAAATACCATATGACCCAGCCATCCCATTACTGGGGATATACCCAAAGGATTATAAATCACGCTGCTATAAAGACACATGCACATGTATGTTCATTGCGGCACTATTCACAATAGCAAAGACTTGGAATCAATCCAAATGTCCATCAGTGACAGACTGGATTAAGAAAATGTGGCACATATACACCATGGAATACTATGCAGCCATAAAAAAGGATGAGTTTGTGTCCTTTGTAGGGACATGGATGCAGCTGAAAACCATCATTCTCAGCAAACTATCTCAAGAACAGAAAACCAAACACCACATGTTCTCACTCATAGGTGGGAACTGAACAATGAGATCACTTGGACTCTGGAAGGGGAACATCACACACCGAGGCCTATTATTGGGAGGGAGAAGGGAGAGGGATGGCATTGGGAGTTATACCTGATGTAAATGACAAGTTGATGGTTGCTGACGAGTTGATGGGTGCAGCACACCAACATGGCACAAGTATACATATGTAACAAACCTACACGTTATGCACATGTACCCTAGAACTTAAAGTATAATTTTAAAAAAAGAAAAAAGATAAAAAAAGATAAACTTTTAGCCAAAATAACTAAGAAAAATATAGAGAAGACCCAAATAAATAAAATCAGAGATGAAAGAGAAGACACTAAAACCAATGAACAAATAGGTGCCACTAAACTGGAAAACCTAGAAGAAATGGATACATTCGTGAATACATACAACCTACTAAGATTGAACAATGACAAAAGCCAAAACCTGAGTAGGTCAATAATAGGTAATGAGATCGAAGCCATAATAAAAAATCTCCCAGCAAAGAAAAGACCAGGACCTGATTACTTCCTTGCTGAATTTTATCACACATTTAAAGAACTAATATCAATCCTACTCAAACTATTCTGAAAAATAGAGAAGGAGGGAATAACTCTAAACTCACTCTAAATGGCCAGTGTTACACTGATACCAAAACCAGACAAAGATGCATCTCTGATGAACATTGATGGCAAAATCTTCAATGAAATACTAGCAAATCGAATTCAACAACACATTAAAATGAAAATTCCTCATAATCCTGTGGCATTTATCCCAGGGAGGCAAGGTTTTTTCAAAATGCATAAATCAATCAGTGTGATACATCATATAAACAGAATGAAGGACAAAACCATGTGACCATTTTAATTAATGCTGAAAAAGCATTTTATAAAATTCAGAATCCCTTCATGATAAAAATCCTTAAGGAGCTAGGTATAGAAAGAACATACATCAACATAATAAAAGCCATATACAATAGACTCACAGCAAGTTTCATACTGAATGGGGAAAAACTGAAAGTCTTCTTCAAAGATTTGGAATATGACAAGGACGCCCACTTTTACCGCTGTTATTCAACATAGCACTAGAAGTCTTAGCTAGAGCAATTAGACAAGAAAAAAATAAAGGACATCCAAACTGGATTTCTTAAAAAGTCGAATTATTCTTGTTTGCAGATGATATAATCTTATATTTGGAAAAATCTAAAGACTCCATAAAAAATTTCTAAAACTGATAAATTCAGTAGGGTTGCAGGATACAATGGCAATATACAAAAATCAGTAGCATTTCTGTATGTCAACAGCAAACAATTGGAAAAATAAATCAGAAAAGTAATCCCATTTACAAGAGCCACCAAATAAAATTAAATACTTCAGCATTACCTTAATCAAAGAAGTAAAAAGATCGCTAGTATGAAAACTATAAAACGTTGACAAAAGAAATTGAAGATGACACAAATGAAAGGTATTCCATGTTGATTGATTGAATTAATCAATATTGATAAAATGCACATACTACCCCCAGCTATTTACAGATTCAGTGCAATCCCTATCAAAATGCCAATGACATTTTCACAGAAATAGAAATATAATTCTAAAATTTACGTTGAGCCACAAAGGAGCCAGAATAGCCAAAGCTATCCTGAGCCAAAAAAACAAAACTAGAGGAATCACATTACCTGACTTTAAGTTATACTACAGAGCTACAGTAGCCAAAACAGCATGATACTGTCATAAAAACAGACACACAGACAAATGGAGCAGAATAAAGAACCTAGAAATAAATGCATACATCTACAGTGAACTAATTTTCAACAAAATTGCCAAGAACATACACTAGCGAAAGGACAATCTCTTCAATAAATAATGCTGGGAAAACTGGGTATCCATACACAGAAGAATTAAATTAGACCCTTAACTCTCACTATCTACAAAAATCAAATCAAAATGGTTTAAAGACTTAAACCTAAGGCATCAAACTATGAAACTACTACAAGAAATCATTTGGAAACCTCTCCAGTACAGAGGACTGGGCAAAGATTTCTTTAGTAATACCTCGCAAGCACAGACAACAAAAGCAAAAATGGAAAAATGGGATCACATCGAGTTAAAAAACTTCTGCACAGCAATGAAAAGGATCAACAAAGGGAAGAGACAACCCATTGAATAGGATAACACATTTGCCCCTCTACATTAACGGAGGGACAAATTCATCCATGATACTTGAATGGCTGTGAGAAGTGGCAGGATTAGTATGGGTTCAGGCAGTGGAAATGTGGAGAGCTATCAGAGATAGCTTCCAGGGTTGTACTGAATAATCAAGCAGGCATAGGAGGCGAACGGAGTGCTCCATTTCTTATTATCTCAGAAGAAAAAGTTGGTATTAAATGTAAAGTGTGAGAGTGTCTTGGATACACCTTACTTTGTCAACTGTGATGTTTTATATATTTCTTTTCGTCAAAGAAGAAGTACAAATTACATTTTATTATACAGTAAAAAGAATTTTTTTTTTTTTTTTAACAGAGATAACCAGGCAATGGGAGCAGGAAAATGTCTCTCCCTACGTAGCCAGTAAAGTCGCTTTATGCAAATGCTGCAAGGTGATGAGAATTTCTTGAGGGTGTTTACACGTATGGTTTATATATAGTTTAAAACTGAGAAGAATTCTGTCCATGCCAAGCCAAACATTAATGGGCATAAAAAAGCATTCACATGTTATCTGTTGGCAAACATCAATCCTACATAGAAATTTCTTACTTTCAGACAAATAAATAATTAGCAACAGCAGAGAAAAGGAAATAATGTTTCACAGTATAAGAGAATGGGAGAATTTTCTTAAAGATTAGTAGACAAATTGTACACTTTTAATCATTTTTTTCTAGGAAACAGATTATTTGGAAAGTGTCTACACAACTGTAAGACAAATACGAGATGTTTTGCCTACTGTAAAACATGAGACTGAAGATAAGAGTAAATGACAATGGACTGAGTAGCTAAGGGTACAGAAATAAAAAGAGATCCCAATACAGATAGAAAAATAATAAAAAGTAACAAATATGAAAGATAAGAACTCAGTTCACTAGCAAAAGTAGCCATTTAAAACCCAAGTAAATCAGTGACAAAATGAAAAAGTTTCATAAGAATCCAGGGAAAATGAAATATAAATGAAAGTAAAATAGATGAAGAATATGGAGGGCAGAGAATGGAGATCCCGTTTGTGATGTATAGGTACTGCTGGGAAATAAATGAAAAAAAAAAAGAAATGAAAAAAATAAGTATAGTAATAATAATAATAAAGTACTCCTGTAGAAGAAAATCTGTTTGCAAATCTTTCTGCTCATAAAAAATAAAATTAAGCCATTCTTGGGTTGCTATAGAAATATATTTGATTTTTCTAAGAACTTATACTTCTAGTAAATTTTTGAAAAGATGGTTATGATCACTGTTTTACAAAAAAAAACAAAAAAAAATATGGTTTATTAGTAAGGAAAATTAAAGTGAAAGGAAAACATTACCTAATATGAATATATAAGTACTATTTCTAAGCACTTTCTGTATAAGCTCACTTAATTTTCATATGAACCCTCGTACAGAAGTAGATCACCTCATTGCCCATCTTTATACAACCAGGAAATGGTGAAGCTAGAATCTGTGTCTAAGCTGAATGGTTTCAGAAAGTGTGCACTTAACCACTGTAGCATATCAACTAAATGTAATTTTAAATGTCTAGATATTTAAAACAAAAGATATGTAAAACAAATTATGATTTGAATAAGCAAATAAGATGAGAAGTAAAAATAAAACTGGTTTTTGTTTTTATTTTTTAATATGAACTCTTGGCTAAGATTAAGCATGTATTAATATATATAGTTATATTAAAATTACTATATGTTTTTATTCAGGACTCTTTTGCCTCAGGTAACAGAAACATAACTCAATACATGAAATCTATCGGCACATATAATTGCCAATTAGAAGTTGTATGACTAGTTTCACTCGTAATAGGATCCAGTGGTTCAACAGATGCCCTAGGAATTTTTAAGTTTCTCCAAATCTTGCCTTTGTTTTCTAGTGTTCACTTTATTTACTGGAAAGCTCTCTCTGAATAGTGAACAAGATATATACAAACCACAGCTATGGATTAAAAAGTCTTAGTCATAAATCATTCGCAGAGATGAAATAATTCTGGGTCAGGTGCAGAGGCTCATGCCTGTAATCCTAGCATTTTGGGATGTTTAGGTGTGAGGATAGTTTGAGGTCAGAAGTTTGAGACCAGCCCGAACAACACAGTAAGATGCCATCTCTACAGAAATTCAAGAAAATTAGTTGGATGTGATGGCACATGCCTGTAGTCCTAGCTGCTAAGAGACCGAGGTGGGAGAATCTCTCGGGCCCATGTGAGAGGGACTACAGTGAGATATTACGGCCACTGTGCTCCAGCCTGGGCTGCAGAGCAAGACTCTGGCTCAAAGCAAAAAAAAGACTCAGATTGGCCTAATTAGGACTACAAATCTTTTGCTGAACCAATCACTGCTGTCAGACAGGTGGGATAACAAGTGGATTCTTTTAGCAGCAAAGATGGAGTATTCGATTAATGGCCTCCACAAGAGAAGGACGGAGTGTTTAGAAAGCAAGAGATGAAGGGCAAACAAAAACAGTAACAGGTGTCTACTACAACTGCTTACCAGATCATCAAAATGATATAATTTTTTAAAAGAAAAAAGATGAGCAAAATAAATAAACCATAAACTATTACAATCTCAACATCAGGAAAAATTTTAAATTAGAAGCACTAGTTTAATAAATAAAACATTTATATTGATAAAGGTTAAATGTATAATGAAAACAACATGTATAGGCCACTAAAAGTTGAATAATATTTCAAGAAATATAGATAGAAAACTTTAGGAAAATATGAGAAATTGAGAGAAAGACAATTAGAGTGTAAGAACTAGTAACATAGCAATCATTTCATGACAGATCAAGTAGATATATAAAAACAAGGAGGACCCTAATAAATAACATAATAAAGAAAAATGTTGATATATTATTTCAATTCATAACCTATCATAAAAATGTCTTCAGTTCAATTTTCCGTAACATAATTTCAGAAATTGGACTTAAACTAAAACACACAGATTTTAAAAAACATCTAAATTTCCAAAACATAAATTATACTGGCTAGAATTAGACATTAATAAATATTTATGTTAAAATTTCCAAATACTTTAAAAATTTTACATCCTCCTTAACTAATTGTTGGTTTAGATAAGATAAACAACAACAATAATGACAACAAAACACCTTCTAAAACCTAGTTTCTAGGATTTTATGAGATGAAAAATAGTAAAATGAATATATTAAGTTAATGAGTCCCATTATTTTAAAATTAAGTGAAAGCATTGTGTATTTACGTTTAAAATTCATGACCAATTCAATTGATAAAAAGTGTTAACTGATTGCTTTGAATTTAACAAAATCTATTTTTATCATCTTAATTGCATTTTAAAAGTCCCAACTCAAGTTTCGGTTCTTCTAATATAGAAAGTAACTTACGTCTTCATATTTACCTCTTCCAAAAAGACCAATTTTTTAGAAAATACCACTCTCACACAATGATGAAGTCAATAAAGTGCTATTGAAAGGCTGCATTCAATATGACTATATTCTAATCAGGTTGTACAGTAGCGATTAATTAACATAGAATTGATGGAAAATTTATCTAGTGTTATCTCCAAATTTAACATATTTAAATTCATCTTTACTCTTAAATACTTATGCTATTTTTCTCACAGACTCACAGATATCTCTAAATTTCTAAATACAGTTAATTTCCCAAATGAACTTGGCAAACCCTGTTACTACTAGAGGGCAGTACAGTCTTGTTAGATGCTCAGGGACTGCCAGTACAATTAGTCCCTGCAAAACCACATGGGGTACTGTATGATGCAACTTTCAGCTTTATTTTCTGCCAAGTAATAAAGTCTTTCTGAGAAATCACTTTGTTTCTAATATTTGCACTTTAAACAAAACTCACCACTTGATCCAGCTCAACTGTATGATGCAACTTTCAGCTTTATTTTCTGCCAAGTAATAAAGTCTTTCTGAGAAATCACTTTGTTTCTAATATTTGCACTTTAAACAAAACTCACCACTTGATCCAGCTCAATCAATAAACACTAATTAGCAAGTCAACCATTGTAATTAGGTTACAAATTGGTTAAAGTATTACATTCCTTTTTAAGTATCAGATATTAATACTTTTCCTATAAAACTGTCTACTCAAATTGTTTTAGGTTTCTCTTTAAAATATTCATTGGAAAGTTAAACAATGGCTTCTCTTAAAATGTCATTGACAAATATTTACTATAAAATCACGTTTCTGGCAAACTTTTCAACATTTAATTATTCATGGGAAAGAAATATCCAAAATAGAATTTTGGTACTTTGAGGAAAATATGTAAAAATGATGCAGTTGCTGAGCAACTCCAGAAAAAAAATAGAAGATGAAAAACTTTGTATACTGTCTAGCCATTTTTTAAAAGATGTTATTCCTGTCGTGCAGCGTATTAGATCAGCGTGCCTTGTGAACAGGATTTTAACAGGCAGGAGATGTGACTGTGTTTAAGATTCCTTTTTCTAGTCACTAGTTCATTGTCAGCAGCAGCTACAGAGCAGCTTTATGTGCATTCAGAGACCGCCAGGAAATTAGTTCTGCATGACTGAGTCAGCACTGTAGCCCAGAGAAGGAGGATCACCCATTTCCTTAAGCAATTGTTTATTCCTTGTTTTCATAACAATATTAAATATTATAATCCTGGTATAAAATAATAGGCATGCCTTGACATTTTGTTTAAAAATTGAGTCATTCCTGAAAGAGTGATCCATACTACAGTCTTTATGCCAAGTTTAAATGGAACTCGCAAGGCTTTTCTTTGCTTTTTGTTGCTTTCAAAGTGCTTGATAGCTGTTGATAGCTTATTTAATGTCTTCAAGCCTCCTTCTAAATTATATGAGACAGTGAAATAAAATGTCAGTGAAATGAATGCAAGGAAAAAGAACATTTGAAACTAGCAACAGCTAAAATTAAACTGATGTTTAAAAATTAAGGCAAATGTTTTTGTTTCTATGGTTTTCAAGGGGAAAAACAGCATGGCATTAAGATTTTCCTATCTGGACTAATTAGTCAGTAGGCTACATCCCAGAGTAAATTAACATTGGTTCTAAGTACTTCACTGATACCCTGTTCCCATGCACATTCATTCCTCACACTACCATTCCCCAAATCACTCTTCATTTTTGTTCTTTCTGTGAAAAAGTGATATAAAATGTTTCTGTACTGAGTATATTGATTATTGTTTTCCACTTAAACTCTATAAATTGTTTATGTAAATCATGCCCTTGCATATTAAGATTGAAAAGGATAATTTTTCCCATTACTACATACCATAATATATATGTAGATGTAAGGCGGCAAATGGCCTCTTAGATGTTTTGATATGCTTCCTAATTACTTACCAAAAATATATATAGGTATATAACATATCGTATGTATATAATATATATGATATTGTGTATAAGATATTAAACTTGATATATATGATATATATAATTTATTATATATAAAATATATGATATATAATTTTTATATAATATATAAAATTTATAATTTTATAAAATTGCATATGTAAATTTACATATGTAAATTTATATATGATGTATAATATATGTGTATATATAAAATCTCAAAATATCTTACACACATCCAGGCAAACATATACCTTGCCTGAACCTAAAGGTGTCATTAAATCCTAATAACTTTGGAGGGGAATTTGAAGGTATTTTAAGCCCAGATTTCAATGTCATGATTTTCAGTCTATACCATATGTCACTTTCCAGGGTTTCAACAAAATCATTGTCACCTTCCAGACCCAGAAAATTAGTATGAAAGTGTGATAGAGAAAATGACTAAGAAATTAAATTGAGCAGAAATTTATTAAGCACTTACTCTGCCACTGGAATTTTGCAATTTGCAATGGTGAATACAGTAATAGACAACACAGTTCTTGCCCTGCATCTTGTTTCTTTAACAACATGAAAGATACTAATTTAACCATTTGACCTAACTTTCTGGTTGAAAAATATGACATGTTAAGCAAAATCAATTTGCAAAATTTTGTAATAGTATGCGGAATAGAACAGAACTTGTACATAACCCTATTTTTCAAATTGATCAGATTCTATTTTTGATGGAATGATGAGCTTCCTCTCTAATTCAGGAAAATCAGGAGCTATAATCTACTGAATCTGCCTAATCAAGAATACTAGCAAAAAAAAAAAAAGGAATATAGTTTACTATGAACTAGTATCAGAAATGAAGTAGTTGCAGAAATGAATGTTAATTAATATATTAGCCAAGGAAGCAGCAAATTATGCCTATTAAGGTCAATTGTTTAATTTGAGCTTGATAAATGACAAAGTAACATGAAGCTATTTTGCAGCAATTACAAACTAAGGAACTGGAAACGATTAGTATGCAACAATCAAAATCAGACCAGAAAAGCACAGTTCAGTAAAAGAATAAATTCAAAGCCAAAAGGGTTTTGCAACTTGTTCTACTTTCTGAAATGCTGAGTCCTAATTTTTGGTTCATGTTTTGAGAGTATCTTAAGGCCACTCCCTTGAATCTATTAAAACCAAGTGAAGTTAAATTATGAAGCATGAAAGGGTGTCAGAGTTCACTTGGTGAAAATTTTAAATTTGCTAGAACGTATTAGAACTATCAGGTCACAAAAGAATATTATTAAGAAAGATACATGACAGGTTGAATTACTCAAGCTTGTGATAATAGTATTAGACTGTGAGAATAAAAATTATTACCATGAATATTATTCCATATTTCACCTAGAATATGTGCATGTGAGTATAAAGCTGGAAAGTGAAAGTAGGGAGGGAATATTTCTAATCTTTTTTTTTTTTTACTTCAAAGACACATTTAGTGCTATTCTACAACTTTCACTAAGGATGTCTTGGACAGGTATGCAGGTATGTCCTGCACAAGGACAATTGTGTAAAGAGGTGGTTGTGGGCTGAAATCTGCCTGCATTCTGCTTGTGAAGGTGTAGGTTCCATAATGGGGCTGTATTGGACTGGAAGGAAGGGGAATCTTTTCTGTGTATATAATTAATGAAACACTCTGATGAGTCAGACTCTGGCCCGTACTTTGCTATAAAAAAAAAATTCAGTTTATTTATGTTTTCTTGACCTTTTGTGTCATTGTGTAATAGAGATATCAGCACTTTATACTAAGGTACATGTTTATATGTGTTGCTCGTGTTTATTATTTTAAAAAGGAGGCATTAATACCCAATTTTTGTGCTTTCAAAATGTGTTCAAATATTGTATTCCTTCTTATTGAAATTATTCTTTAAAATTATTTTTTTAATATCTCTTTAGCTCTAACACAATAATTGATACTTTAAAAGGACTTATATATTTTTTAGCAATAAAAAGCTGGCTCTGTTTTATACTTTTAGTGGATACGAAAATAAATAATTTGATTTTGCTTTCTTTTACTGTTCTTAAAGAAAGAGCTAGTCAAATTTTTAGAATGAAGATCTCAATATTAGCTACAATGTTTGACCTTTCTGGATAAGAGTTACATAATTCTTAGGAAAAGAGAAGAAAAATATTAATCCATGCAATATAATTGTATGTTATAACACACCACCAGCCAGTTAGAGCATTGAATACAAGGCATTGTGCTAAGAATTGTTAAAAACGTAAACTTCAAAAAGTCTCTATGCCCATTAAAAGTTAAAAATCAGTCATCATGAAAAATCTCTATAAGACAACTGTGTGACAAGACTTGCAAATATGTATCTACTTTCCAAAAACATAGTCCCAATTATAAGATTTTGGAGCTCTTTCTAAGAATGTAAAGAAACAAAGAGCATTAAGTTGGAAATTTTATTGAAAGGAAGAAAAAGTAAATAGTGCAGGGTGTCCATGACAGATGTAGGTAGATGCAAGAGTTGGGATTGTTAAAGAGAGAAGGAAAAATAAAATCTGAGAAGAAAACATAAAGGAGAGAAAAGACATCTTTATCTACACAAGTAGACTAAAGGAGAAAAAAGTCCACCTTATCAATTAACTGTCATTTTAATATCATTGAATTCCATCTCTAGTCACTCCCCTCTACAAAAGACCTTACAGGAAGGCTCAGCAGATGATGATGGTTTACAATTCTACCCTGATCCCTTATCATTCAGAGCTGTTGACAGGGCAACTCCTTGCTAGGTATGACATCCTGATTCTCACCATAGTCACAAGGAAGTCCAGAAAAGATTGTTCATAAAAACCATGAAAATCCATAGTGACCAAACTCACACGTGGAAAGATCTCCGGGACACTTATTGTTGGTCAGACTCGTGTATTTATAAAGAATCATTTTTTTTGGCCATTTGAGTTTGTTGCAAAATTGCACAATGTAACCTCCACTACACACTAACATCATAAATACCTTCCAGCTTCATTTACAGCAAGGGAAATAGACGATCTATTGAAAGAGCATACATGAATACAGCAAGTAGAAAATAAGCACAATTTTTAAGAGTTCTGGGGGGGAAAAGGACTCTTTGATCACTGCAAACTTCAAAAACCAAAATAGTGTATCAATGTTAGTATTCTTATTCATAAAAGGGGATAATTGACCAAATGGACAGTTATTATCTGAAGTACTATATAGTAAAAGTGTGTAGAAGTATTATTTCATAAATTAGGAAGTAGTGAGTTCAATTCTAGAATGTACATGTGTATAGAATTATACTTTTGTTAGATCTGTCATGTAATGTAGTATTTCATGGACAGATATTTACTTGCTTCATTTATATTGGTAAAGATATATTATTTAAAATAGGAAATTTGGTTTTATTGATCTCTAACAATAAAGACCAAAACATAATACTCAAAAAATTATGCAAGACTTGCATTAGATCTTCAAGTCTGTAAAATTTTTAGGATTTCAGTAACCATCTTGACAGACCATAAGATATGGAGTTTATTAATATTTTCTAGAACTAGAGGCCCTAACAGTATCATAGATTACCCGATTATTTTTTTCTCAAGTTTCTAATTGCCCAAAACTAAAACTTGTTTTCTTTGCCCAATGAAATCTTGACATTCCATCTGGAAGTTCCTGTGAGTTTTCCTACATTATCTGAATGAACTGTGGAAATAATTCCTTGTTTTGTCTTTGGTAAATGCACAAAGAAGATGTAATAAACTCATAGCACTTGAAAGTAATGGTACAAAGCTGCTTCAAAACTGGCTGAAAAAAATGGATGTCCTGTTTCAGTTGTGATATCTTGTTGGTTGCAAATCATATACTTTTTCTACTAGAGAGTAAAACAGCCCTTCAAATAATGTGCCTTAGTTTTCACTAAAAAGAAAAGAATATGAGTTATAGCAAATCAAAACAAACAAATAAACAAAACTTTCTAACCAAACAAATAGTTTATATGCAAAGATGTTCAAATTTAAACATTGGGTGGTGATGATCAAACCAAAGAATAATTTTTATTACTGTCATAAAACTTTCAAATAATGATTGTAATAGCAATTGTTTCCCCAGCACAAGATATCTCAGTAAGCTGTATGTGGTGTCTTCACATGTTTCAATGTCTCCCAAACAAACCAGCAAGGATGTGACCCCTTTTGTATCTCCATTTTAGTTAATTATAAAATCAGAAAGACTAAGCATCTTTCTCTGGATTGAATCCCAGAAGCCCACATATACTGAATCCCAGTGTATGTTCTATATTGATGAAATCTTATTTTTTGACTAGTACAATGACTCCAAATAATGTTTTGCCTTCACTGTAAATGAGAGGAGATATTATAGTACATCTCTATTTTCATAAAGCCACTTGCAATTATACTCATAACATGAACCTTCACAGAATTAAAACTGTACAGGCATTAAAAATAGTTGGAATAAATTATTTAAAAGATTATTGGTCTTAAACAAACAAAAAATGGTGGTATCTCCTTATAATGTCAGCTATTAGGGAGGCTGAGGCAGGAGAATTGTTTGAGTTCAGGAGTTCAAGAGAAGCCTGGGCAACATAGCAAAACCTCATCTAAAAAACAAAAAGATGCCTTTTTATTTAAAAAAAATATCTTGCACAGTGAGATAAGAATTAGAAAGAAGAAAGAATGATTTAAGAAACTGATGATGAGCCGGGCGCGGTGGCTCAAGCCTGTAATCCCAGCACTTTGGGAGGCCGAGACGGGCGGATCACGAGGTCAGGAAATCGAGACCATCCTGGCTAACACAGTGAAACCCCGTCTCTACTAAAAATACAAAAAAAAACTAGCCGGGCGAGGTGGCGGGCGCCTGTAGTCCCAGCTACTCCGGAGGCTGAGGCAGGAGAATGGCGTAAACCCGGGAGGCGGAGCTTGCAGTGAGCTGAGATCCGGCCACTGCACTCCAGTCCGGGCGACAGAGCGAGACTCCGCCTCAAAAAAAAAAAAAAAAAAAGAAACTGATGATGATGGGGTTATAGGGAAAGCCAGTAAACAAGACTATAGAAGAGAAAAGATCGAAGTTCTGGAAAGTGGATAAATTATTGGCAGGAGCATTCATACCACCTCTCCAACCTTTCATTAAAGTCCAATTTTTTTTAAAAGTGAAGATGAAAGAACAAAAAGTCATGGAAGCTTGTTGGGTTGCATAAGCAGCTTTTATATGAAGCCAATATTTATTAGCTATTAATTCCAACTATGTCTAAAGTATAAGCAATTCAAATATTTGTGTCAGAAATATTTTGGGTGTCAATTATACAGTAATAATACATAATATGGTTAAAAGGACAGTTTTAGAGTGAGGCAAATATAATCTTAGCAACACTATTACTTAAGCTTTCTGAAACAAATTTTCTCATCTTAAAATGGAGATAATAGTGACCTCATAAATAATATTAAATACTTAATCATCAAATAGAAAGTGCTCAGAAAATTGTAGTATAAAGGAACAATGAAGCAAAGCTAGCATGCACTGCCATCTTATTTTCTATGCTACAGCCAATTCATCATTTTTTTCAATATTTTTCTCCCTTGTTAACTTTTCCTCAGGCAGGACATCAGCTCAGACTCATTCTGTCCTCTCATGGTGATTTCATGGGCAGTCACTATATCCACGGACCAGCACAGAAAAAATAAAAATGGAGTAGGACAAAGTGCTGGAGTGAGTAAGAAAATCTATCTGACAGACTTCAATCATTTGTGACTACAGGTTGAGCAATCCTACCCCAAAAATTCAATATTTGAAGTGCTCCAAATCCACAATGTTTTGAGTGCCAACATGTCACCAAATGTGGAAAATTTCACACCTGATCTCATGTGATAGATTGCAGTCAAACTACAGACAAAAGTTTGTCCTCATGCATAATATTATCTAAAATATTGTATAAAATGAGGTTATGTGTGTAAGTTGTACATGAAACAAAAAAATTGTGTTAAGATTTGGGTCCCAAGTACAAGATATCTCATGTAATCTCTTGTAAATAACATGCAATTAAACTAAAATCTGAGAATATCTGAAATCTGTAACACTTTTGGTCTCAAGCATTTAGAATAAGAGATACTCAGCTGGTATTAAGAATCCAGGGAAATCTACAGCTAACTAAGTATGAGCAAGTGAGGATGACCAGGTAGATCCAGATAGCAATGCCAAGCAAAACAATTCAGATGCAGCTGAGAGGATAATGTAGTGAAAAGTTGAGGAGCAGCAGTGGAAATGAAGTTAGAGGAGAAAAGATGGCAAGAAATAGTCTAAAACTTTGGAAACAACATCAGAAATACATTTTTACTTTGTATTTTTACTTTTAAAGGCTATCTTTTAGAGAGCTTTTAGTTTCAAGACAAAATTGGGAAGTACAGAGATTCACCATATACTTCCTCCCCATATACATGCACAACCTGCTCTGTTACTGAAATCCCCCACCAGAGTGGTGCATTACTTACAATTGAGAAAGCTACGTTGACACATCCTAATCACCCAAAGTCTATAGTTTATATTAGAGGCCGCTAAGAGTGCTGGAAATTCTTTGGGTTTTGACAAATGTATGACATGTAACCATCATTATAGTATCATGCAGATAACTTCCAGTGCCCTATTAGTTTAGCCTATTCATCCCTCCCCTCCACCAAACCCTTAGCAACCATTAATCATTTTATTTTATTTATTTTATTTTATTTTATTTTATTTTATAGATCCAGGATATACATGTGCAGGTTTGTTACATGGATATATTGTAAAATGCTGAGGCTTGGACTTCTATTGAACCGATCACTCAAAAAGTGAACACAGTACCCAATAGGTGGTTTTTTAACCGTTGTCTCCCTCCCTCCTCCCTTTTTGAGTCCTCGTTGTCTATTATTTCCATCTTTATGTCTATGTATACCCATTGTTTAGCTTCCACTTATAAGTGAGAACAGGCAGTATTTGTTTTCCTGTTTCTGTGATAATTCACTTTGGATAATGGCCTCCAGCTCCATCCATGTTGCTGTAAATTTGAGGATTTCATTATTTTTGGCCACATAGTATTCTATGATGTGTATTTACATTTTCTTTATTCAATCCAGTTAACAGGTACCTAGGCTGATTCTATGACTTCACTATCGTGAATAGTGCTGCAGTAAACATTTTAGTGCAAGTGTCCTTTTAGTAGAGCAATTTCTTTTCCTTCAGGTAGCTATCCAGTAGTGGGATTGTTGGGTCGAATGATAGTTCTACTTTTAGTAATTTGAGAAGTCTCCACACTGCTTTTTGCAGGGGCTAGCCTAATTTACATTTCCACCAACAGTGTATAACCATTCCCTTTTCTCTGTATCTTTGCCAACATCTGTCTTTTTTTTTTACTTTTTGATAATAGCCATTCTGACTAGTGTGAGATTGCATCTTATTGTGGTTTTAATTTACATTTATCTGATTATTTGTGATGTTGAGCATTTTTTAATATGTTTGTTAGCCACTTGTATGTCTTCTTTTGAGAAGAGTCTATTCATCTTCTTTGCCCAATTTTAGTTTTTTCTTTTTCCCTGTTGATTTGTTTAAGTTACTCATAGATTCTGAATATTTGGTCTTTGTCAGATGCATCATTTGCAAAAATTGTCTCCCATTCTGTAAGTTGTTTATTTACTCTTTGGTGTGTATGTGTGTGTAGAAGCTCTTTAGTTTAATTAAATCCCAATTGTCAATTTTCATTTCTGTTGCATTTACTTCTGCAGCACTAGTCATAAAATTTTTGCCAACGCCAATGTCCAAAATGGTTCTCTCTAGGCTTTAAGTATTTTTGTAGTCTTAGATTTTACATTGAAGTCTTTAATCTATCTCGAGTTAATTTTTGTATATGGTGAGAAGTAGGGGCTCAGATTCATTCTTCTGCATATGGCTAGCCAGTTTTCTGAGTAACATTTATTGAATAACGTGTTCTTTCCCCATTGTTTATTTTTGTTGACTTGGCCAAATATCAGTTGGTTGTAGGTGTGTGGCTTTATTTCTGGGTTTTCTATTTCTTTCCATTGGCCAATGTGTATGATTATGTACCAGTACCATGCTGTTTTGGTTACTATAGCCTTGTAGTATAGTTTAAAATTGGGAAATGTGGTGTCTCCAGCTTTCTTCTTTTTTGCTTAGGATTGCTTTGGCTGTTGAGGCTCTTTGTTAATCAATGTGAATTTTTGAAATAATTTTTCTAATTCTGTGAAAAAATGACGTTGGAAAATTTGATAGGAGTTGTATTTAATCTGTAGATTGCTTTGGGCAATATGACCATTTTAACTATATTGATTCTTCCTATCCATGAGGATGGAATATTTTTCCATTTGTTTGTCTCATCTAATATTTCTTTGATCAGTGTTTAGCTCTTCTTCTCATAGAGGTCTCTCATCTCTTGGTTAGATGTATTCCTAGGCAGTGTGTGTGTGTGTGTGTGTGTGTGTGTGTGTGTGTGTTTATTGTAACTGGGATTGCATTCTTGCTTTGGTTCTTAATTTGAATTTTATTGGTTTATAGAAAACTACTGATTTTTTTATGTTGGTTTTGTCCTGAAACTTTACTGAAGTTGTCAAGTCTAGGAGTCTTTTGGAAGAATCTTTATTGTGTTCTAGGTATAGAATTATATCATCGGCTGGCACGGCGGCTCACACCTATAATCCCAGCACTTTGAGAGGCCAAGGTGGGCAGATCACAAGATCAGACGATTGAGACCATTCTGGTCAACATGGTGAAATCCCATCTCTACTAAAATACAAAAAATTAGTCAGGCATGTTAGTGCGCACCTGTAGTCCCAGCTATTTCGGAGGCTGAGGCAGGGGAATCGCTTGAACCAGGGAGGCAGAGGTTGCAGTGAGCCGAGATCATGCCACTGCACCACAGCCTGACCCCAGAACAAGACTCCATCTCAAAAAAATAAATAAATAAATAAATCATATCATGTCATCAGCAAGTGGAGTTAATGTGACTTCTTCTTTTCCTGTTTTAATGCCTTTTATTTCTTTATCTTGCCTGATTGTTCTGGTGATGATATCCAGTATTATGTCAAATAGGAGTGGTGAGACTGGACATCCTTGCCTTGTTCCAATTTTTGGGAAAAATTCTTCCAGCTTTTGCCCATAAGGTGTGATGTTGGCTGGGGGTTTCTTGTAGATGGCTCCTATTCATTTAAGGTATGTTGCTTTGATACTTAGTTTGTTGAGTGTTTTATCATGAAGGAATGTTAGATTTTACTGGATATTTTTTCTGCATCTATTGAGATGATTCTATGGTTTTTGTTTTTAATTCTGTTTACGTGGTGAATCACACATTGATTTGAATATGTAAAACATCTTTTACATATGGAATCCCAGTAATAAAGTCTATTTGATCATGCTGCATTACGTTTTTGATATGCTGCTGGATTCAGTTTGATGGTATTTTGTTGAGGATTTGTGTGTCATTAAGGATATTTGTAGTTCTGTTTTTAATTATGTCTTAGCCATATTTTGCTATCAGGACGATATTGGTTTTGTAGAATGAGTTAAGGAGGAATCCCTTCTCTGTGATTTCTTGAAATATTAGTAAAATTGATACCAGCTCTTCTTTGTAAGTCTGGTGAATTCAGCTGTGAACCCATCTGGCACAGAGCTTTTTCTCTTTGTAGGTTTTCCATTACTGATTCAGTTTTAGAACTCGCTATTGGTCTGTTCAGGAATTCAGCTTCTTCCTGGTTCAATTTTGGGAAGTTATTTCCAAGAATTTATTCATTTCTTACAGATTTTCTACTTTGTGCACATAGAGGTCTTTGTAGTAGTCTCTAGGATCTTTTATATTTCGGAGGTATCAGTTGTGATGTCATCTTTCTTATTTCTGATTGTGCATATTTGAATCCTCTCTCTCTTTTTTTCATTTTAAATAAAGCTAATGGTATATCAATCTTGTTTATCCTTTCAGAAAACCAACTTTTCATTTCATTGATCCTTTGTATAGTTTTTTGGTCTTAATTTAGTTCCATTCTGATCTTTGTTATTTATTTTCTTCTACTTCCCTTGGATTTAGTTTGTTCTTGTTTTTCTAGTTTGTTTAGATGTGACATTTGATTGTTAATTTGAGATATATATATATATATATTTCGATGTAGGAATTTAGCACTATGAACTTTCCTCTTAACATTGCTTTTTCTATATCCCAGAAGTTTTGGTATTTTGTGTGTTTATTTTCATTTTTTTCCAAAGAATTTTTTTTTTATTTCTGCCTTAATTTTCTTGTTAACCCTAAAGTCATTCAGAATCAAGTTGTTTAGTTTCCATGTGTTTGTGTGGTTTTGAGAGTTTCTCTTGGTATTGATTTCTAATTTTATTCCACTGTGGTCCAAGGAGCTGCTTTATATGATTTTAATTTTTTTTAATGTATTGAGGCTTGGTTTGTGATCAATTATGTGGCCAATCTTAGAAACTGTTCCATGTATAGATGAGAAAAAGAATGTATATTCTGTGGTTGCTGGGAGGCATATTCTGTAGATGTTTATTAGGTTTATTTGATCAAGTCTCCAACTTAAGTCCAAAATTTATCTGTTAGTTTTCCATCTCAGTGATCCATCTAACGTTGTCAGTGGGGGGCTGAAGTCATCCACCATTATAGTATGTCTGTCTATCCCTTTTCTTAGGTCTAATCATATTTTTAAATAAATCTGGGTATTTCAGTGTTGGGTGTATGGATTTAGAATAGTTAAATCTTGTTGAATTTAACACCTTCACTTTGTATAATGTTCTTTGTCCTTTTTTACTATTGTTGATTTAAAGTCTGTTTTACCCTGTACAAGAATAGGGACCACTGCACTTTATTGTTTTCCATTTGTGTAACCAATGTTTCTCCACCACTTTATTTTAAACCTGAGGGTGTCAGTATATGTGACATGGGTCTCTTGAAGACAATAGAAGGTTGGGTCTTTTGTTTGTTTGTTTTGTTTTATTTTGTTTTTTAAACTAACTTACCTCTCTGTCTTTTATGGAGTATTTAGGCCATTTATCTTCATTATCAATATTGATATGTGAGGTATTGTTCCTGTCATAGTGTTGTTACCTAGTTGCTTTGCAGTCTCAATCGTATTGTGGCTTTGCAGGGTCTGTGAGCTTTGTACTTTCATGTGTTTTTATAGTAGCAAGTGTCATTCTTGTGTTTGCATGTTAAGAACTCTATTGAGCAATTCTTATAGTTACTGTCCAGCGGTGTCAAATTCCCTTATAATTTATCTGGAAAATGCTTTATTTCTCCTTGGTTTTTGATGCTTAGTTTGGCAGGATATGAGGATATGCAATTATTGGTTGGCATTTTTTTAAGAAGACTAAAAATAGGTTAACAATTACTTGTGGCCTGTGAAGTTTTTGCTAAGAAATCAGCTAACATGATTCCCTTTATAAATGATTTGGCCCTTTTTTCTAACTGCCTTTAATATATTTTTTTCACATTGACCTTAAATAGTCTAATGACTGTGTCTTGTGATGATCATCTTGGATAATATTTTGCAGGAGATCTCTGAATTTTTGTATCTACATATCAACCCATATAGTCAGACTGGGAAAATTTTCCTGAATTATTCTCTGAAATATGTTTTCCAAGTTACTCACTTTGTCTTCTTCTTTCTCAGGAATGCCAGTAAGTTGTAGATTTGATTACTCTCCATAATATCATATTTCTTGAAAGGTTTGTTCACTTTTGAATGATCTTCTTTCTTTGTTATTTCTGAATGGGTTAATTGAAAAGACTTGTCTCCAAGCTCTGAATCTCTTTCTTTTGCTTGATCTAGTCTATTGTTAAGCATTCCAGTGGTATTTTGACATTCCTGTAGTAAATTTTTCAATTCTAAGAATATTGTTTGGCTCCTTCTTTACGTAACTATGTTCTCTTTTGTGTCCTGGATTCCTTTTTTGGTTTCTTGGTAATAAATTTCAACTTTCCCTTGGATCTCATTGAGTTTTCTTAAAATCAATATTTTGAATTTTTTAATCTGTCATTTCATACTTTCCCTCTGGTTAGGATCCACTGCTAGAGAGCTAGCACAATTTTTGTGAGGTTTCAAAATACATTGGCTTTTTGTACTGACGGAGTTATTAAACTAGTTCTTTCTCATCCTAGGGAGCTACATTTCTTATTTTAGAAATTGCTAAAGTTGGGATGAGGCTTTTCTAAATTCTTGTTTGAAAGTATTACTGTAGTTTATGTTGTGGATGATCATTTGACTTTGTTTCTGGGTGCTTTCTGGGGACCAAGGCTCTGTATGGATTCTTTGGTTGTGGATAGGTGCTGTGTGGTGACTTTCTCAGATGCTGCTTGTTGTAGTGATATATTTTTGTTGGTGGTGCAGTTCAGGCTGAAGTCCAGTAGATGGTGTTTAAGAGCTTGCAGGTAGGCTGATGACCAGTGGATACACCCACACTGATAGGCCTTGTGGGAAGAGATTATAATGTGTTACGCTTTAGTCTCTGGGGAAAGGGGCTGAATATGGGTACCAGCTCCTCATCCCTCCCCAGCAGAAACATAATCCACTTCCCTTTCATCATCTAGTTTATGATCTGTTTACAAAGGCTTCATCCTTTGGTTCCCTGATGCGCTGTTGCTATGGAACATGGATCTGTCTCTCTGACGGCTGATGCTAGAATGTGAGTTGGGGCACTCTCTATCCCCAGTCCAGTGCAGGCAACTCCACATTCTGTCCTCTGTTGCCAGGATGCTGCTGCTCTGTGTAGGAAGGGGTGCTTTACCCCACTCTTTGTGAAAGCCTAAACAGGTGCAGGTTCACTTTCAGTGGGGTGGAGACACTGGGAATGCATAAAAAGCCAGTTTCATTCAGTGCATGCTGACTTTCAGTGTGGGTGGAGCTGCCAGAAAAGCACGAAATGCACCTGATTTCAGTGAATGCTCACCGGGCCTTGCTGGAGGAACTGCTGTGTCGGCAATAATGTATGGGGCAGAGGGGCCAGGAGATGACCCCCTTGCCATTTCCAGTACCTTCAGCAGCTGACACAGTGTCCATGCTTCCATTGTTCCAAGGGGAGCTTTGTCAAGCTGTGCTTCCCCCTCGCTTAGGGGCAATCCATACCAAGGGTTAGATCTCCAGAGGACCCACAGCTTCCCAGGGACCTGCTGGTCCTCTGTGCTTGCCAAAATCAGAACATGTTGTGTGGTATGTTTGCAAATGATCTGGTGGTGTACTTTCTTAAGGGCAGAGCATCCCTGGGCAGGGCTGTGGCACCACAGGGACACAACCAGTATGGCACAACCAGTATGCTTCTGAAGGGAGTGTGGGCATGGCTGCAAGGGTGGGCCACCCAGTTCTCTGTTCCCAGGAAGTTCTTCTGGGCAATAATGTTGCCCTGGGTTGTGAGGATAGAGGGGCTCCCCAACAGTTTAGCAGTAAGCAGGTTGTCAGATGAGTGAGTAGAGCAGAGAAGCACTCCCACCTATTATTTCCACAGGGGAAAGGGCAGTTTCTTCAATAAATGCTGCTGGGAAAAACTGAATATCCATGTGCAGAAAAATGAATGCAGACCCCTATTTATTACCACAAACAAAAATCTAATCAAAATGAATAAAAGACTAAAATATAAGGCCTGAAATTGTAAAAAAAAAAAAAAAAAAGTAAACATTGGTATTGGGGAAATGCTGCAGGACACTGTT
>NW_012119744.1:841267-899294 GCF_000951035.1 Colobus angolensis palliatus | reverse complement strand
TCAAGCTAAAAAAGCTTAGGCACAAAAAAGGAAAAAAAGACTAAAATATAAGGCCTGAAATTGTTAAAAAAAAAAAAAAAAAGTAAACATTGGTATTGGGGAAATGCTGCAGGACACTGTTCTGAGTGAAGAGTTTTTTGTGCATGACTTCAAAAGCACAGGCAACTGAAGCAAAAATAGACAAGTGAGATTACATCAAGCTAAAAAAGCTTAGGCACAAAAAAGGAAACAATCAAACAAAGCGAAGAGACAACCTACAGAATAGGATAAAATATTTACAAACTATTGATCTAATAAAGGATTGATAACCAGAATATAGAAGGAGCTCAAACAACTCATGAGAAAAGTATCTAATAATCTTATTTAAAAATAAATGAAAGTTCTGAAGAGACATTTCTCAAAAGAAGACATAGAAATGGTCAGCAGGTATATGAAAAATGTTCAACATCACTAACTGTCAAAGAAATGCAAATCAAAATCACAAAGAGATACCATCTTGCCAAGGTAAAATGGCTTTTATCCAAAAGACAGGTGATAAATAATGCTGGAGCAGATGCAGAGAAAGCGCAATTCTCATACACTGTTGATGGGAATGTAAATTAGTGCAGCCACTATGGAGAACAGTATAGAGATTCCTCAAAAACTACAAATAGAACTACCATATGATCCAACAATGCCATTATTTGGAATTTACCTGAAAGAAAGAAAATCATTATTTTAAAGATATCTGCACCCTCATGTTTATTGCGGCACTACTCACAGTAACCAAGATATGGAATCAACTTATGTGTACAAACAAACCTGAGTAGATAAAGAAAATGTGGTATATAAACAAAATGGCATATTATTCAGCCATGAAAAAGAAGGAAATCCTGTCATTTGCAGCACCATGGATAGAACTGGAAGTCACTGTGTTTGCTGAAATAAGCCGGGCACAGAAAGACAAATATTCCACGTTCCCACTTACATGTGGGAACTAAAAACTTGGATCTCATGAAGATAAAGAGTAGACTGATGGTTACCAGAGGCTGGGGATGGTAGTAGGGAGGGGTGATGAAGAAATAAGACCTAGCGTTTGATCGATTAGTAGAGTGGCTAGAGTTAACATTAATCTAGTGTGTATTTCAAAATATCTAAAAGAGAATATTTCAAATGTTCCTAATATTAAAAAAAGATAAATAAGATGACAGATGTCCCAATTACTCTGATTTCATCTTTACACATTATATGAATGTATCAAATTATCCTAATACCCCCAAAATATATGATTCTATTATATAGTAATAAAAATATGTAGCAATACTACAATTAAAAAGTCTTTCCAAAAACAGATTTTGTTTTCTGGGTAGACTTAGAAAAGAATCTCTTGGTGTACAAACACTCATCAATTTTTGAGTGGCTTGGAAGAGAAGAGAAGTAGCATCTTTCCACTGTCTCTGAGTTTGTTACTCCAGGTTCCAAGCCAAAGACTGAGATATGTGCATAATAAACTATATCCTGAAAACAAGGTCACTCATATCTATGGTTACCAGTTACTTCAGTATAAAAAAGGTAAGAAAAGGCAGAACGAAAAAAGGACACAGGAAAGTTCATTTTAAATAAATTGTAGGGAGAAAGAGGAAGCCAACACTTAAAAATCTTCTTTAAAACTAATGCGATTGTGTGTGTGTGTGAGGCAAGTCCATTATTTTTATACTTTTTAATACAAAGATTAATTTTCATCACAGTCAGCAATATGACCTCGGAACTCTATCTGTGTCTAGATTATGTAAAATTACGAACTAGAAAAGACTTTTTCTCACATTTTTATTCTTCATCTTCACTCTTCATCTGAATTGTCATTTTTACTTCTTTTACCAACGTTCAGTTTCATGATTAATAAACAAGTTACCTAAATTTAGGTTACTTGAAATATTCCTTAAAAGTTTTGAATCAAGTAACGGGTAAGACAGTAATCAGATCCTGTCTTAGGTCAAGTTCACTAGAAGAGCCTGAGACTGAAACTGAGATTCTTACAACTGTGATTTATTAAGGGAGTATTCTCAGGAGAAACCTGTAAGAGAGTGAGTGGAGTGGCAGAAGAAAAGGGGAGAGCAAAGTAAAGATGCAGTTTCAGGTGAGGTCCAGCCTCAGCCCGATTATAGCTAGTGCTCTAGAGCAGGAGTCCCCAAGCCCGGGCTGCAGATCTTATAGGTCTGTGGAGAGTCTGGCCGCACAGCAGGAGGTGAGCAACAGGCCAGCCATTACCGCCTGAGCTTCGCCTCCTGTCAGATCAGCGGGACATTCAATTTTCAAAGCATGGTGAAACCTATTGTGAATTGCTCATTTGTGAACTGCGCATGAGCGATCCTGCGCTCCTCCCCGCCCCCGCCCCACATGAAAAAATACTGTCTTCCAGGTAACCGGTTCCTGGTGCCAAAGTTAGTCTGTCTCCCAAGAGGCAAGGACTTTGGTACTCCAGCACCGGTCAGTCATCTTCTGGTCTCCTCATGAGTGCAGCAGTTCCACAGCCCACGGCAATCCTCCAGGAGAGGTTGAAAGAGGGCATCCATAGCTGCAGATAAAAGGGATTCCCAGGAATTCATATGAGACACCAACAGTGTCCGCTAGAGCCTTATCAAAACGTTTATTTCTCTAAAATAGTAAATCTTTTTGAGTGGCTTGCACGGGAGAAGGACATGAGGCAGGAAAAAGCAACGTCTTTTCAGTATCTCTGAGGGTTGTTATTTCAGCTTCCAAACAGGATTTCTCACAAATCTGACTTAATAATGCTTGCTACACATTAAACAAACAAAAAGAGTTTCCCCTATAAACTTTCTGATATGTGTGGTCTTTTTCTTTGCAAAGTGCTTTTCAACTCTTTTCATGTAAATACAGATATTAAATCTGTAACAATGTAGGTATTATTCTTGAATCTCCTAATGATCCTGAGTTGTAAGTGGAACAAGTATTTATTGTCATTTTGTAAATAAGCAAACCAAGACCTAGAAAAGCCATAGACTAATGGTATTCATACAATTCTTAAGTGCTACTTCAGGAAACCTAATTCAGTGTTCTTTTCACTTTGCTACATCTCTATTTCAAATAATGTTTCAACTTCCCAAGCTATGTTTGTTTAATATTTCAAAATTGCATCGTTCTAGATAAGGACTTTATTTTAAAGATTCTACGTAGAGGCATAGCACCTAGAATAGCATGAACAACATTTAAGAACTACATTTATCGCTTATTATCTACGTGACCATAGGCAACTCATGCTAAACTTTAGTTTTCTCCACTGAAAAATGGCAAGTAGAAATAATACCTTTGTACCAAGGTGATTTGGTCTATATTTACAAGAGATAAAATATTTGCATATTATAAAATACTTTAATGCATTATTATCATCAGCAGCAGCAGCATTTGGGAAAGACCAGATAATACAGCATCGGGCACAGTTTTTGTTTGTTATTTTTTTTTCAAGGTAACCATTACATCACACCTTTAAATCTTTTATTATCCAGAGGTTTTAAGAGTCAAACATAATAGGACTCCAGACTTGGCTTTATCACCAGACAGTATCTTGTCCATCTTAGTGACAGCAAAACTTGACTCTTCTTCTGTTGCTTGGGACTCAATTCCATGTGAATGCCAGACCGCCTATTGAGGCCCAAAGGATGTGTTGACATTCTTGATGAATTTTCTTCTGTTTTCCATATAGGTGCATAATTTGCTGCCTAGGTAACATAGTTTGGCAGTGCCATTTTTGTCTATTCTTCTTTAAGAAAATCTTTACACTGTACTGTCTCACTTCAATTCAAATTTTAAAAGAATTTATAACCACAGTTTTGGGTCATAAAATATGGATATATATAAGAATTTTTCCTCAAAACGAAAACAGTAAATTCTGAGGTTTAAAAGGGTATGAAACTACCATAATTACAATGCACAGTTACTATGAATTATTTTTCATCCTGGACAGTGAATGAGAGATAAAGGATGTTATGAGAACTATATTAAAAGGAGCAACATCTCCAGCCTTATAATCTTTCCATCAGAAGGTCTGGAGGTTACTGAATAGTTACTCCAGCATTCTGGACTATGCTAATTATTATCACAAGCCATATGGACCCCACAGTTTCTTAAGTGTGTTAATATATTCAAAACAGAATAATATGTTTTTGGCAAATTGTCACATTCATGAGATATGAATTCAAACAGAGCATTGTATTAAAAAGCAGTTGAAAGCAACCATATCTCAAATTATTTTATCAAAATAAAATGGATTTTTGGCTTAAAGAAAATATGTATACAACAGCAAATATCTGCTTATAATACAGTTAGTAGAAGAAAAAATTTTTCTTGCATACATATATCAATTATCATTCAAAACATAATTTTCCTTCTGTTTTCCTAGCTGCCTGAATTGTACCCAGTAGTGGGTGACTGTGTAATAATGTAAATGACTCAATATATCCTAAATATTTACCATCTTAACTTTTAAGATCAATGTTTCAAATTGCAGTATAGCACATAACTCAACTGAAAGAAAGAGAAAGGAAGGAAAGAAGGAGGAAAGGTTGCTTTGGCAACCATGTCATTTTATGTCAGCATTTGATTTTTCTAAATGTATAGAAATATTTACTGTATAATTGGTTTTGTGCCTGTATTTTTAGTTTACATAAAGGCTAGTTCTTTATATAGCTTGATTCAGCAAGAAAAGAAGGAAGGAAGGAAGGAAGGGAGGGAGGGAGGGAGGGAGGGAGGGAGGTGGGGAGGGAAGGAGGGAGGAAGATTGATTTCAGTGAGATCAGATACTCATTTTACCACATTTTAGTGACTTAAATTCCCCTGGACTAATGCCGAATACTGCAGCAAACTGACTAATTCTACAGAATACAATAATTTCACAATGACTTAAAAATATATAAAGGTTGATGCCCTTCTGTATTTTTCAAAGAAATTGTTCTTCTAAATCAAGCATTTTCTTTAGGGATTAATATAATCTTAAATATAAACATATATATCTAAAATGGGAAGCATTGGTTTTACTAACTGTAGCTCTTCAGAAATTAGCCTTTTTCTGCCATCCACATATATGCAGAAAAGAGAGGCTTTAAGAATTCAGTTATATCAGCCTGGCGCGGTGACTCATGCCTGTAATCCCAGCACTTTGAGAGCCAAGGCGGTGGATCTCTTCAGGTCAGGAGTTTGAGACCAGCCTGGCCAACATGGTGAAACCCCATCTCTAAATAGCTGGGCGTGGTGGCATGCACCTGTAATCTTATCTACTGTGGAGGCTGAGGCAAGAGAATCCCTTGAACCCGGGGAGGAGGTTGCAATGAGCCAAGATCGTGCCACTGCACTCCAGCCTGGGTGACAGAGCAAGACTTGGTGTTTAAAAAAAAAGAGTTCAGTTATATCAGTTTGTTAAATCTTAAAAGACAACACAAAGATGTCCTGATGATCTTAGAACCTCCTTTTCTGCTGTTAGATTTTCAGAACTCCAGTGATCATTCCAGCTCTAGGGGAGAATAGTACTGCTCATGCAACCTGACCCAAGTCCTCTGGTTTAGTTCAAAATCGGTGAGCACAAAACAACAGGAATTCTATATTAAATTGAGCTTATACTTGTGTCGTGGTACATTTTTTAAAGTTTCATGTCAAATTGTGGGATAGAAAAATAGTGCATTAGGTCAAACAGAGGATTTTCACCTCTATCCAATTATTTTCAGCATGGGCTCTATCAACTTATTTATAGATAATTAGTTAATTTTTTATTTTTGTTTTTCTAACATGCCATAGCCACACAGTTGGTGTATAATGGTCTTACTATACTTAAGTCCAAATTGAAACTTAATAAGGCCAGTATGCTAGAAAAACTATTTAATGATGTAGTTGTTTCTATCACCAAGATATACTTCAAACCTAGAAAATCTCTAGTGAATATTTTTAATGGGCTTTCAGTTCTAAAATGAGTATCATTATATGTTTTGATTATTTCCATAAATGATGGGGGGAAGTTTCAAATAATGTGACAACTATTGACTCCTTCAGATGTCAGGAAATACATTTTTTAATTATTATAAATTAAAAGCTAAATGAATATGATAGCATCTGAGGAGGACTACCTGGGGAGGAAGAAATAAGCTGCTCGATACTCTGTGATGAAAGACCAATTATTCTATCTTTGCCCAGGAAATTATTAATATAATTCCCCTATAGTATTCTCCTTAAGTCAGTGTTCATTTAATAAGGAAGAAAACCCTGTTACCTATTAGTAGAAATGTTATAGACATGCGTTGTCCCCTCAGTAAAGAAATAGTAATAATAATACCACTCATTTATATGGTACATGAAAGTTTAAAAACATTTCGCCTACAGGCCGCTCAGCAAGAACGTACCTCCCCACTGGGATCAGACTTCCTTTCAGAGAAATAAACTTTCATATTAATCACAGATCCATGCTTTATCTTTCTATGGGAGACCAATTTAAAACCCACAATTGGTAATTGTATCTCAGTTGGCCTCTGGGCAGTACATTCTCCAGCATATAAATTTTGGAGATTTGTATTTCATATGTGGGACATGTAATTATTTAAAAAAATAGTTTTCTGACAGATCATGTCTTGGTTAACAATTCTGCCATGAAGAATAACTCTTAATTCCTCTTTTAGTGATTTCATTCTATTTTATAAAAGCTATCAAATAGTTACCTATTCACACTCATTTAATTTGAAAATTATTTATGACATATGTTGTTATTGGAACTTCAGAGGAGCCCTCTCTTATTTGGCGGTTCTGGATCAACCATTAGGGTTCAGTGTGAGCCAACACAGTTGTAGTAGCAGGTTTCATTATTGTTTTCACCTTTCTTATTTTATTTATTTATTCCTTCTCTACCCACCTCCAACCTGTCTGCATAGGCAACCATTTAATCCTTTGTAAGCACGTAATCTTCTTAAATGTATATCATTATTTTGTATGCTTGTGTTTTTAATTTTCACAAAGACTGGTACATTATATATTATATAGCTAATGCTCTCTCTTGGATTTTTTTACTAAGCGCAATTTTTTAAAGATTTGCCTATGTCACCATGTGGACCTTGAATCAGTGGCATCTAACTGCCATACAACATGGCGAGTATACTTCTTCACTCCCCGTAATGGACATCCAGAATGCTTCTAACTTCTTACCTCCACAAATAATTCCCTGCAAGGAACATACACATACATAAGCCCCTGTAGATCTGTACAAAAATTACTATGGGACTTATATTCAGTAGAATAATTGATGTTCAAGAAGTTGCATGCTTTTCTCCAGAACAGCTCTGCAATCCCACTAGAGGGGCCTGAGCATTCCTAAATCCCATACAGCCACCAGTGCTTTGCACTTTAAGTCAAGCTAAGATTGATGTAGTGAAATCAAATGGTTGTTTTCATTTGCATTTATATAATTATAAGCAGTTTGAAAATCTCTTCATGTGAAGAGACTGTGGTCTTCTTCACTGCACAAAAGTCCTCAATTTTTGCTTAATCACAATGTAGATGTTTTGCCCTATGGTATGCACTTTTGAAAATTGTTTAATATTTCCCCATAACATGATCACAGAGCTATTTTACTGACTTTTCTTCTATTAACTTTACAGCTTTATATTGCACATGTGGATCTTTACGCCACCTAGAGACCTCCTTTGCATGAATAACTTCGCATATATTGTGCACAATAGTCTCAGAACATTAGATAGGTATAAAAATGGGAATGTAGCATTAAGAAAGTATAAGAGCAAGTTGTAATAACTGACAAGAAAATATATTATGTCAGGAAAAGCAAATTGGTGAGAATTATTTTTAACAAATTCACCTTTTCAATAAGTCTATTTTCAGATTTGTGCCTGTATATTATAAAAGAAACCCAAAGGTAAAGACGTTTTGCAAATAACTATATATGAATTCAAACAGACTTCTGCAGGTATTGTGGTGGCAATATTACATGGAAAGTGGACTCATTATTATAACAACACATATATTTCTTCATATAAACCCAAACGTTATATTTCTCCACACCACTATGCTTTTCAAACTCTCTCCTTTTAACTGACATACACGTTTAGTATAAATTATAAATTAATAAACTACATAACTTTTCCATGCCAATTTGCTCTTAAGCTTTACTCCTAATAGTAAAATAAGATAGATATTTAAAGGAATGTTAAGTACCAAATCTAAGTCACTTTTAAGCTTTGAAATAATGTGTGAATATTTTATTTTTGAAAAGTAAAATATTAAATATTTTGTCAGATCAAACTTTCAACATTTATACTTAATTGATAATAGCACTTAAAATTCTATGTGAAAAATAAGACAATTATTGGTTGGGTTGGCTGTATATATAAAAATTAATTAAAGCAAATGTGGAATGTAAGAAATATGCCTATTATTAAATATATTAAAATAGATTTCTTTAAATATTTTTAAACATTTGTAAGTGTGACTATGCTGACATATTCACATACCCTCAGATTTTTACTGTATCTTACTTTCATTTATGTATATAGAATAAGAACATTGATGATATCTGACTGTTGAAGGTTTAAATACATTTTTAGAAAAATTTAAATAATTTTAGCAGACACTATTAAACTAAATACAAAAAGTTAAATTGAATTTGAACATTGTGAAAACATTTCAGAGCAAATTCTAATAACTGGGCATATGGTTTTCTCTGCTATTATGTTTGTTTCTTACTTAATGTAGAAGGAAAGATTAAGACAGTTTTAGAGGCACACAAAATATAAAAGATTTACTTTAGGAATGAAATATTGCTTTAAAATAATTCAACTTGCATTGTATTTCCTTAAATTTCTATCTCCCAACTGAATATTTTAATTTATTAGTTGTTTATCTTTAATCATAACTTTATCCTTATATACCAGACATTTTGAATTTTGAATGATTTTATACTTTTTTAATATGGGGGGATTTTATTTTACATACCAAGAAAAGTGCTAATTAAGTTTGGTTTTTAGGTTTCTGTGAGCCCAAGTATCCCATAGTTGTGTGTGTATGTACATGTACATGTGATGTTTCTCCTTGTTTGTATGTAACCTTTAAATCAAACTTCTGATTAGCTTTGAAATGAATGAAGAGGTATACTATATACTAATCTATTCATTTTTACAAGCCCAAAACACAGATGCTGTTGTGGAAGTAAAAGCTCTCACTGTGAACTCGGTGTGTCCAGGACGTGACTCCTACTGTGTAGCAGGGTTGGTTGGTTGATGACATGTGTGAGAGCTTTTCCTCTTCTGCCAACAGAGCTTTGCATGGATTTCTTTTTTCTAAAACTAAGCATATTATCAAAGAGAATGACCTTCACAGATGGAGACAGACTTGCTTTTCAGTAAGGGACTAACAGCAGCGATAATTCCCTGACAGAATTTGTAAGCAAACTTAAGAAAAATATGCCTGTGTTGGCAATCCAATAAAAGAAAATTAACCAATTAGCCTTTTATTTTATTCCCTATTGCTGTTTTACCATATTACTAAAAACATTGGTGTGTTAAACAACACAGGCTTATTATATCACAGTTCTGGAGGTGAGAAGTCTGACAAAGGTCTCACCGAGCTAAAATCAGGTCATCACTGGGCTGCAACAGAGCTCTGTTCCTCTATAGAAGTACCGGATAGATCTGTTTTTTCACCTTTGCCAGCTTCTAGAGGATGCCTGCATTACTAGACTTGTGGTCCCCCTTCCTACATCTTCAAAGCTAACAAAATGGAATCTAGACCCTTTCACATCGTTTCTCTTAGCACTCTTCCATAGACGTATCTCTGCTAACTCTTCTGCTGCCCTCTTCTGCATCCTTTCCGTCTTCTACTCCTAAGATCCTCTCTCTCTAATACATTGGGCCCACCTTAATAACCCAGGCTAATCTCCCTGTCCCATGATTAGCTGATTGGCATCTGTAATTTCACTTGTAAACTAAATTCCAATGTGCAGTGTCACTTAACATATTCAAAGCTGGGGATTAAGACATGAATATCTTCAGGGTGCCATTATTCTGCCTCTACTAAGTAGCAGAAACTGTTATTTCAGGACATATATAATACCTGCTGAAAAAAAGTTAATCATCATCAATATTTAATGACTATTTACTTGTTAATTAATCAAATTTTATTTTAGACTCTTAACTGGGGGGTAATTGATATGCAGTGCAATGAAAAATAAGCATGTGAATTCCTCACTCTCTTAAGATCTACTGCCTACAGCAAGTTCCTACCGAAACGGAACAAAAAGAAATTCTAGAAATGATTGCTGCATATCTTTATGTTTAATTTTGGAAAGCTGATATGAAGTTTATAACTGATAAATACTATTAAAATATTTCATGATGTATTCATCAACTTTTGCTAGAATTTTACAAGGATCTTGCGTCCTTCGCCCTACCACTACGGTCTCTCATATTCCAACTTGTCTTCCACACTGCTGGTGAAATGATTTTCTTAAAAAGGAAATTCTATCATGCCACCTTTTTTTCTTACATTTTCCTTTTACTGCTGGATTTCTCAACTTATCTTAATAGAGCCCAACAGAGAAAGAAACATGTGCTGATAGCATATTTTCAAGGTTAGCTTATGAAGGTGTTTCTCTTTCAAACACTTCCATTCACTGAAAGAAAAAAGTTTATAATGAATCTGTAAGTTGATGAATATCCATCTCATTGTTTATTAGAGTCATTAGCATGGTATGTAAGATGGACAGAATGAATCACTTTTCTGTTTTAAATTATAAATATCTCCTAACATGTCTGTGTCCCTTTCAAGGCAAAGGGTGACTTGGAGTAGACACTATATCTGACTCTGGTATGTATTTCTGCACCTGTCATTAATACGTGGTATATAGCATGATGCCTCAGCTTGGGAATAAGAATATCTGAATTTTAGTTATAGTTCTGCCACTAACTATTTCTGTAATAATAACCAAATTGCTAACTTGTTCTTATTTATATAATAGGACTAATAATAGCACTCACCTCATAAGGTTCTATTCATAAGTAAAATAACACTTGCAAAATATAAAGTGAAGGGAAGTGGGGAGGGGGGATAAAGTGGGGGTGATTAACGGCCACAAAAATATAGTTAGATAGACTGAATACAATCTAGTATTTGACAGTACAACATGGTGACTGTAGTCAATGATAAGTTATTATATATTTTAAAATAACTGTAAGAGTGGAATTGGACTGTCCCTAACACGAAGGAATAATAAATGCTTGAGGGGATTTTTACCCTAATTACCCCAATGCACTTATTATACCTTGTATATCTATATCAAAACATAACACATACCCAATAAATATATACATATATACCTATTATGCACCCATATGATATAGTGTGTACATGTGTCCCTGCCGAAATCTCATGTTGAATTACAATCCTCAGTATAGGAGGTGGGGCCTGGTGGGAGGTGATTGGAGCATGGGGTGGATTTCTCATAGATGATTTAGCACCATCCCCTTGGAACTGTCCTTAGCGAGTGAGTTTTTGCAAGATCTGGTCATTTCAAAGTGTGTGGTCCTCCTCCCCACTCACTCTCACTTGCTCCTGCTTTCATCATGTGATATGCCTATTGTCCGTTCACCTTCCATCATAATTGTAAGTTTCCCAAGGCCTTCTAGGAAGCTGAGCAGGTGCCAGCACCATGTTTTCTGTAAAGCCTGCCGAGCTGTGGGCCAATTAAACCTCTTTTTAAAGTAAATGGCCCAATCTCGAGTCTTTCTTTATAGTAATTCAAGAATGGCCTTATACATCACAATAAAAATTTTAAAAAATTAAAAATACATACAGTGCCTTTATTAAGGAATTTTTTTCATGTTTCATGGATGAACCAACAAACAAATTAATACATGATGAAGTGAACAATATAGACAAACTTTTAGCTAGATTATTAAAGAAAGAGAGAAGACTCAAATAAAATCAAAAATGGAAAAGAAGATATAACAAGCAAGACAACAGAAATACAAAAGATCTTAAGAGACTATTACAAACAATTACATACAAACAAATTCTATAAGGTACAAGAAATAGCTACATTCCTAGAGACATCAAACCTACCAAACCTGAATCATAAAGAAATAGAAAACCCGAAGAGATCAATAATGAGAAAGGAGATTGAATCAGTAAGAAAAATCTCCCATCAAAGAAAAGCCTAGACCTGATTTCTTCACTACTGAATTTTATCAAACGCTTAAAGAAGACTCAATCTAATAAAAATTATTCTCACCTCCTTCCAAAAAAGTGAAAAGAATGCTTCCAAACTCATTTTAGGAGGCAAATATCACCCTGATACCTAAAGCCAGAAAAGGATACTACAAAAAAAAAGAAAATTAGAGACCAAATTCCCTGATGAATACAGATGCAAAAATGTAACAAGATACTAACAAACTCAATTCAACAGCACATTAAAAGGATCATTCACCACATTAAAGTGGGATTAATCCCAAGAGTGCAATGATTGGTCAACCTGTACAAATATATAAATGTGATATACCACATTAACATAATGAAGGACAAAATGTATGATAATTTGAATGGATACAGATAAAACATTTAAGTGTTTAATAAAATTCAACATATGATAATAACTGTCAAAAAGATGTGTATAGAAGGAATGTACCTCAATGTAATGTTATATATGACAAACCCATAGCTAACATCACACTCAGTGGTAAAAAGTTGAAACCACTTTTTTCTGAGATCAAGATAAGGATGCTCACTCTTGCCATGTCTAATCAACATAATATTGGAGGTCCTAGCTATAGCAATGAAGCAATGAGGTGAGAGAAAAAATAAAAGGCATGAGGAAGTTAAATTGTTGCTGTTCACAGAATTCACCAAAAAGCAATTAAAACTAATAAATGAATTCAGTAAACTTTCAGGATGTAAAACTGAGTAGCATTTCTATACCTGAGTGGACTATATTTAAAAAAGAAATTTAAAAAATTACATTTACAATAGCTTCAAAAAATAATGTAATTATAAATAAATTTAATCAGGTAGTTGAAAATTATGCACACTAAAAACTATGAAATGATGAAAGAATTAGAAGACACAAATAAATGGAAAATATCCTGTTTTCATGGTTTTAGATAGTTAATATTGTAAAAATGTCCTTACTACCCAAAGAAACCTACAGATTTAACACAAACCCTACCACAATACCAATGACATTTTTCACAGAAATAGAAAAACAATACTAAAATTTGAATGAAACCACAAAAAACTCTGAATAGCCAAAACAATCTTGAGCAAAAAGAACAAAGCTGGAAGCATCATACTCCCTGACTTCAAAATTTATAGTAACCAAACAGCTTAGTACTGGCATAGAGTAAAACGTATAGACCAATGGAACAGAATAGAGAGAACAGAAATAAACCAGCTAACTGATTTTTGACGCATGTGCCTAGAGCACCCAATGGGAAAAGAACAGTCTCTTCAATAAATGTTGTTGGGATAACTGGATATCCAACTGTAGAAGAATGAAATTAGACCTTTATCTGACACCGTACACAAAAATCAACTCAAAATAGATTAAAAACTATTTTAAGTTAGACCCAATAATATGAAACTGCTAGAAGAAAACATGTGGGGAAAGCTCCATGGAATTGGTCTATGCGATGGTATCTTGAATATGACTCAAATAGCACAGGCATTCAAAGCAAAAATGTATAAAAAAGGATTACAAAAATCTAAAAAGCTTTAGCACAACAAAGAAAATGATCACCAGAGTGGAAACACAATTTACAGAATGAAAGTAATATTTACAAACTATACATCTGATGAGGGCTAATACCCAAATTGCATAAGTAACTTAAATAGCTCAATAGTCAGGAAACAACCCTATTAAGAAATGGACAAAGGACTTGAATAGACTTTTGTCAAAAATATATGCAAATAGCAAGCAGGTATATGAAGAAAATGCTTAACATCACTATTCATCAGGAAAATGCAAACGAAAGCCATAATGAGATATTACCTGACATTTATGAAAATAATTTTTCTTGAAAAAACAAAAGATAACAAGTATTGGTAAGAATGTAGAGAAAACAGAACACTGTTCTTTCTTTAATGCATTGTTGGTAATAATATTGCCATTATGAAAAGCAGTATAAAGATTTTCTCAAAAAAACAAAAATAGGATTACCATATGATCCAGCAATGCCACTACTAGATATACAGTCATCCCTCGGTATCTGTGGATATTTGATTCTGGGATCCCTATGGATACTAAAATACACAGATATTCAAGTCTCTTATAAACATGATATAATATTTGCATATAACCTGAACACATCTTTTCACATACTTTAATGATCTCTAGATTACTTATAATACCTAACACAATGTAAATGTTATGTAAATAGTTGTTATACTCTATTGTTTAGGGAATAATGACAAGAAAGAAAGTCTGTATGAATTTAGTGCAGACACAATTATCTTTTTTTCTGAATATTTTCTTATCTTCCAACTTTTATTTTAGGTTTGAGGGTACAAGTTCAGGTTTGTTATATGGGTAAGTTGCAGGTCATGGGAATCTGTTGTACAGATAATTTCATCACCCTGGTAATAAGCATAGTGCCTGATTGGTAGTTTTTTGATCCTCACCTTCCTCCCACTCTCCACCCACAACTAGGCCCCAGTGTCCATTGTTTCTTTCTTTGTGTGAATGTGTACTCAGTGTTTAGCTCCCACTAGTAAGTAAGAGCATGTAGTGTTTGGATTTATGTTCCTGTGTTAATTTGGTTAGGATAATGGCCTCCAATTTCATTCATGTTTCTGCAAAGGACATAATCTGATTCTTTTTTTGTGAATGTGTAGTAATCTATGGTGTATATATATCAGGTTTTCTTTATCCAGTTCACCATTGATGGGCAATTGCATTGATTCCATGTCTTTGATATAGTGAATAGCACTGCAATAAACATTTATGTACATGTGTCTTCATGGTAGAATGATTTATATTCCATTGAAAATAAATCCCAGTAATGGGATTGATGGGTCAAATGGAAATTCTGTTTTAAGCTCTTCGAGAACCGTCCAATGTGCTTCCACAGTGGCTGAACTATTTTACATTCTACGCAGCATAAAAATGTTTCCTTTTCTCCACAACCTCACCAGCATTTTTTTTTCTTTTTTGACTTTTTAATAATAGCCATTCTGACTGGTATGAGATAGTATCTCATTGTGGTCTTGATCTGCATTCTTTTAATGATTAGTGATGTTGAGCCTCACTTTATATGCTTTTTGGCCTCATGTTTGTCTTTCTTTAAGCAGTGTTTGTTCATGTCTTTTGCCCATTTTTTAATAGAGTTATTTGTTTGTTGCTTATTGATTTGTTTCTTATAGATTCTGGATATTAGATTGTTGTTGGATGCATAGTTTGAAAATATTTTCTCCATTCTGTAGGTTGTCTGTTTACTCTGTTGATAGTTTCTTTTGCTGTGCAGAAGCTCTTTAGTCATTTAAGTCCCATTTGTCAATGTTTGTTTTTGTTACAATTGTTTTTGGTGTTTTTGTCATGAAATTATTGCCAAAGCTTATGCCCAAAATGGTATTTCCTAGGTTTCCTTCTGGGATTCTTAAAGTTTTAGATTATACATTTAAGTCTTTAATCAATCTTGAGTTGATTTTTGTATATGATAAAAGGAAAGGGTCTGGTTTCAATCATTTGCATATGGCTAGCCAGTTATGCCAATAACATTTAATGAATAAGGAATCTGTATTAGTCCATTCTCATGCTGTATGAAGAAATATCTGAGACTGGGTGATTTATGAAGGAAACAGGTTTACTTGACTCACAAATACACAGGGCTGGAGCGGTCTCAGGAAACTTACAATCATGGTGGAAGGAGAGGCAAACACATCGTTATTCACATGGCAGCAGCAGAAGTACTGAACACAAGGGGAAAAAGCCATCATATCTTGTAAGAGGTCACTCATTATCACAAGAGCAGCATGAAGAGTTACCACCCCCACGATTAAATTACCTCCCGCTAAGACCCTCCCATGACATGTGGGGACTGTGGTAACCACAATTCAAGATGAGATTTGGGTGGAGACACAGCCAAACCAAACCATTTCACCCCTGGCCCCTCCCAAATCTCATGTCCTCACATTTCAAACATAATCATGCCCTTCCAACAGTCCCCCAAAGTCTTAACTCATTCCATCATTAACTCAAAAGTCCAAGTCCAAAGTCTTATCTGACACAAGGCAACTCTCTTCCACCTATGAGCCTGTAAAATCACAAGCAAGTTAGTTACTTCCTAGACACAAAGTGGGTACAGACATTGGGTAAATATACCCATTCCAAATGGGGGAAATTGGCCAAAACAAAGGGGATACAGGACCCATGCAACTCCAAAATCCAATAGGGAAGTGACTAAACCTTAAAGTTCCAAAATTACCTCCTTTGACTCCATGTCACACATCCAGATCACACAGATGCAAGAGGTGGGATCCCACAGCCTTGGACAGCTCTGCCCCTGTGGTTTTGCAGGGTAAAGTTCCCCTCCTGGCTGCTTTCACAGCCTGGTGTTGAGTGGCTGTGGCTTTTCCAGGTGCACAGTGCAAGCAGTCGGTGGATCTACCATTCTGGGGTCTGGAGGATGGTGGCACTCTTCTCACAGCTCCAGGAGGTAGTGCCCCAGTGGGGACTCTGTGTAGGGGCTTGGATCCCACATTTCCCTTCTGCACTCCCCTAGCAGAGGTTCTTAATGAGGGCTCTTCACCTGAAGCATACTTCTGTTTCGACCTCTGGGCATTTCCACACATCTTCTGAAATGTAGGTGGAGGTTCCCAAACATCGATTCTTGACTTCTGTGTACCCCACAGGCCCAACAACACATGTAAACCACCAAGGTTTGGGTCTTGCACTCTCTGAAGCTATAGCCTGATCTGTACATTGGCCTCTTTTAGCCACGGCCGGAGCTGAAGCAATTGAGACACAAGGCACCATGTCCCAAGGCTGTATAGAGAATGGGGACCCTGAGCCCTGTCCATGAAACCATTTTTCCCTGTAGGCACCCCTGACATTCCCTGGAAACATTTTTCCTATTGTCTTGGTGACTAACATTCAGATCCTCATTGCTTATGCAAATTTCTGCAGCCAGCTTAAATTTCTCTCTAGAAAATGGGGTTTTATTTTCCATCATATCATCAGACTGCAAATTTTTCAAACTTTATGTTCTGCCTCTTCTTGAACGATTTGCCACTTAGAAATCTCTCCTGCCAGATACCCAAAATCATCTCTCTGAAGTTCAAAGTTACACAGATCTCTAGGGTAGGGGCAAAATGCCGCCAGACTCTTCGCTTAGCAAGAGTGACCTTTACTCCAGTTGACAAAAAGTTCCTCATCTTCATCTGAGACCACCTCAGCCTGGACATCATTGTCCACATCATTATCAGCATTTTGGTCAAAGCCATTCAACAAGTCTCTAGGAGTTTCCAAACTCCCACATCTTCCTGTCTTCTAAGCCCTCCAAGTCTCTAGGAAGTTCCAAACTTTCCCAGATTTGCCGGTCTTGTTCTGAGCCCTCCAAATGGTTCCAACCTCTGCCTGTTACACAGTTCCAAAATTATTTCCACATTTTCAGGTATCTTAACAGCTGTGCCCCACTCTGTGGTACAAATTTACTGTATTAGTTTGTTCTCACACTGTTATGAAGAAATACCTGAGACTAGGTAATTTATAAAGTAAAGAGATTTAATTGACTCACAGTTCCACAGTACTGGGGAGGCCTCAGGAAACTTATGATAATAGTGGAAGGGGAAGCAAACACAGTCTTCTCTGCATGCTGACAGCAAGGAGAAATGTTGAGTAAAAGGGGAGAAAGCCCATTATAAAACCATGAGATCTTGTGAGAATTCACTCACTATCATGAGAGCAGCATGAAAGTAAGCACCCCCGTGATTAAATTACCTCTGACCAGGTCCTTCCCATGACACATGGGAATTATGGGAACTAAAACTCAAAATGAGATTTGGGTAGGAACATGACCAAACTGTATCAGAATCCTTTCCCCATTGCTTGTTTTTGTTGACTTGGTTGAAGATTAAATGGCTGTAGGTTTATGGTTTTATTTCTGTGTTCTATAATCTGTTTCATTAGTCTGTTTGATTTTGCATGAATCTATACTCTTTTGGTTACTGTAGCTTTGTAGTGTAGTTTGAAGTCAGATAGTGTAATAGCTTTGTCTTTTATTTGTTTGCTTTGGATTTTGTTTTTTGGTTTGGATTTTGATGTTTGTTTTTGTTTAGAAGTGCTTTGGCCATTTAGGCTGCTTATTTTTGGTTCAGTATGAATTCAAGACAATTTTTTTTTCTAATTCTGTGAAAAATATTATTAGGAGTTTGATAGGAATAGCATTGAGTCTTTAAATTCTTTTAGGCAGTATGGCCATTTTAACAATATTGATTCTTCCTGTCCGTGAGCATGGGATGTTTTTCTATTTGTGGCATATCTGATTTCTTTCATCAGTGTTTTTTAAATCTAGTTGTAGTGATCTTTCAACTCCCTTGTTAGTATTCTAGGTATTTTATTTTATTATTTTGTGTGCCTATTGTAAGTGGGGCTGTGTTCCTAATGTGGCTCTCAGCTTGGATGCTGTTGGTGTATAGAAATGCTACTGAGTTTTGTACACTGATTTTGTATCCTGAAACTTTCCTGAAGTTTTTCTCAAATCTAGGGGCTTTTGGGCAGAGACTGGGGTTTTGTAGTCATAAAATTATGTCCTTGGCAAAGAGAGATAGTTTGACTTCCTCACTTCCTATTTGGATGCCTTTTATATTTTATCTTGCCTGATTGCTCTGTCTAGGACTTCCAGTACTATGTTGAATAGAATAGACAAGTGGGCATCCTTGTCTTGCTCCAGTTCTTAAGGGGAACGTTTCCAGCTTTTGCCCATTCAGCATAATGTTGGCTGTGGGTTTCTCATAGATGCCTCTTATTATTTGGAGGTATGTTCCTTTGTTTCCTAGTTTCTTGAGGGTTTTTAACATAAAGGGATGTTGAATTTAATTAAAATCTTAATGCATCTGTAGAGATAATCATGGTTGTTTTTATTTTTAGTTCCATTTATGTGACTAATCACATTTTTTGATTTACATATGCTGAGCCAACCCTGCATTCCAGGTATAAAGCCTATTTGATTGTACTGAATTAGCTTTTTGATGTGCTTCTGGATTCAGTTTGCTAGTATCTCGCTAAGAACTTTTGCATATATGTTTCTCATGAATACTGGCCTGAAGTTTTCATTTTTGGCTGTGACTCTGCCAGGTTTTGGTATCAGAATGATGCTGCTGACATAGAATGAGTTAGGGAGGAGTTCCTCTTAATTTTTTGAACAATTCCAGTAGACTTAGTACCAGTTCTTTTTTATATGTCTGGTAGAGTTTGGCTGTGAATCCTTATGTCCTCGGAATTTTTCTGGTTTATTACTAATTCAATTTTAGAACTAGTTATTGTTCTAAACATAGTTTTAATTTCTCATGTTTTTACATTGATTTTGTATCCTGAAACATTACTGAAGTTATTTATCAGATCTATGAGCTTTTAGGAAGAAACTATGGGGTTTTCTAGCTATAAAAGAATATCTTTGGCAAAGATAGATAGTTTAACTTCCTCTCAGTCTTGGAAGGATTAGTCTTGGGATTGAGTCCTGGTTCAGTCTTGAGAGGTTGCATGTTTCCAGGGATTTATTCATTTCTTTTAGGTTTTCTAGTTTTTGTTATAGAAGTGTTTGTATTAGTCTCTGAGGACTTTTTTAATTTTTGTTTTTGCTATTTTTGTTATGATGTAACCTTTATCAACCGTAATTGTGTTTATTTGGATCTTCTTTTTTCCTTTATCAACTTAGCTAGCAATTTATCAAACTTATTTATTCCTTTGGAGAACCAACTTTTGGTTTTCTTGATATATGTTTTTTCTCATTTTAATTTCATTCAGTTCAGCTCAACTCTGATTTTGATTCTTTTTTTCTGATAGCTGCGAAGTAGTTTTGTTTGACTTATTTTTCTAGTTCCTCTAGGTGTGATATTAGATTCTTAATTTGAGATATTTTTAACTTTTTGATATGGGCATTTAGCACTGTAAACTTTCCTCTTAACACTGCCTTAACTGGGTCCCAGAGATGCTGATATCTTATATCTTTGTTTTCATTAGTTTCAAAGAATTTCTTGATGCCAGACTTAATTCTATTATTTACACAGAAATCATTCAGGAGCAGGTTGTTTAACTTCCATTTAATTCTATGGTTTTGAGTGACCTTCCTAGTATTGATTTTTATTTTTATTGCACTGTGGTCCAAGACTGTAGTTGTTATAATTTTATTTTTTTTAATTTGTTGAGAACAGTTTTACGGCCAATCATGTGGTTGATTTTAGGTTATGTGCCATGTGCAGATGACAAGAATACATACTGTTGTTGGCTGGAGTGTTCTGTAGATATCTGTTAGTACCATTTGGTCAACTGTCAAGTTCATGTCCTAAATATCTTTATTAGTTTTCTGCCTTGATGATCTGTCTAGTATTGTCAGTATGGAGTTGAAGTCTTCTACTATTATTGTGTGGTCATCTAAGTACCTTTGTAGGTCTCTAAGAACTTGCTTTATGAATCTGGATGCTCCTGTGTTGGGTGCATATAGATTTAGAATTGTTAAGTCTTTTTTTAATTATTATATTTTAAGTTCTGGGGTACATGTGCACAATGTGCAGGTTTGTTACATAGGTATACATGTGCTATGTTGGTTTCCTGCACCCATCAATTCATCATTTACATTAGCTATTTCTACTAATGCTATCCCTCCTCCAGCTCCCCACCCCCTGACAGGACCCAGTGTATGATGTTCCCCTTCTGGTGTCCATGTGTTCTAATGGTTCAACTCCCACTTATGAGGGAGAACATGTGGTGTTTGGTTTTCTCTTCTTGTGTTACTTTGCTGAGAATGATGGTTTCCATTTTCATCCATGTCCCTGCAAAGGACATGAACTCATCCTTTTATATGGATGCATAGTATTCCATGGTGTATGTGTGCCATTTTCTTTATCCAGTCTATCACTGATGAACATTTGGGTTGTTTCCAAGACTTTGCTATTGTGAACAGGGTTGCAATAAACATACGTGTGTGTGTCTTTATAGTAGAATGATTTATAATTCTTTGGGTATATACCCAGTAATGGGATTGCTGGGTCAAATGGTATTTCTATTTCTAGATCCTTGAGGAGTTGCCATGCCATCTTCCAAAATGGTTGAACTAATTTACACTCCCACCAACAGTGTAAAAGTGTTCCTGTTTCTCCACATCCTCTCCAGCATCTGTTGTTTCCTGACTTTTTAATGATGCCCATTCTAACTGGCATGAGATGGTATCTCATTGTGGTTTTGACTTGCATTTCTCTAATGGTTAGCAATGATGAGTTTTTTTTCATATGTTTGTTGGCTGCATAAATGTCTTCTTTTGAGAAGTGTCTGTTCATATTCTTTGCCCACTTTTTGATGGGGTTGTTTGTTTTTTTTTTCTTGTAAATTTGTTTAAGTTCTTTGTAGATTCTGGATATTAGCCCTTTGTCAGATGGATAGATAGCAAAATTTTTCTCCCATTCTGTAGGTTGCCTGTTCACTCTGCTGATAGTTTCTTTTGCTGTGCAGAAGCTCTTTAGTTGAATTAGATCCTATTTGTCAATTCTGGCTTTTGTTGCCATTGCTTTTGGTGTTTTAGTCATGAAGTCTTTGCCCATGCCTATGTCCTGAATGGTATTGCTTAGGTTTTCTTCTAGGGTTTTTATGTTTTTAGGTCTTACATTTAAGACTTTAATCCATCTTGAGTTAATTTTTGTATAAGATGTAAGGAAGGGATACAGTTTCAGCTTTCTGCATATGGATAGCCAGTTTTCCTACCATTTATTAAATAGGGAATCCTTTTCTCAGTACTTGCTTTTGTCAGGTTTTTCAAAGATCAGATGGTTGTAGATGTGTGGTGTTATTTCTGAGGCCTCTATTCTGTTCCTTTGGTCTATATATCTGTTTTGGTACCAGTACCATGCATTTTGGTTACCATAGCTTTGTAGTATAGTTTGAGGTCAGGTAGTATGCTGCCTCCAGCTTTGTTCTTTTGCTTAGGATTGTCTTGGCTATGTGGGCTCTTCATCCCCATCAAGCTACCACTGACTTTCTTCACAGAATTGGAAAAAACTCCTTTAAATTTGATATGTTACATCTTTTTACACTGAACCCTTTATCATTATGTAATGCCCTTCTTTGTCTTTTTTGATCTTTGTTGTTTTAAAGTCTGCTTTGTCTGAAATTAGAATAGAAACACCTGCTCTTCTTGGATTTCCATTTGCTTGGTAGATTTTTCTCCATCCCTTTAGTTTGAGTCTATGGGCATCATTGCATGTGACATGAGTCTCTTGAAGACAACATAGAGTTGGGTCTTCGTTCCTTATCCAGCTTGCCACTCTGTGACCTTTCAGTGGGGCATTTAGCCCATTAATGTTCAAAGATGGTGTGGATTTGGCCCTGTCATTATTTTGTTAGCTGGTTATCATGCAGACTTGATTGTATAGTTGCTTTATGGGGTCAATGGTTTATGTACTTAAGTGTATTTTTGTGTTAGCTAACAGTGGTCTTTCATTTCCATGTTTAGCACTCCATTATGGACCTCTTATAAGGCATGTCCAGTGGTAACAAATTTCCTTAGCACTTCTTTGTCTGAAAAAGATCTGATTTCTCCTTCACTTTTGAAGATTAATTTGAATGGATATGAAATTCTTGGTTGGAATTTCTTTTTTTTGTAAGAATGTTGGCTATCGACCCTCAATCTCTTCTAGCTTGTGCTGTTTCTGGTGAAAGGTATGCTGTTAACCTGATGGAATTCTCTTTGTATGTGACCTGCCTCTTCTCTCTAGCTACCTTTAACACATTTTTTCTTTAACATGGACCTTGGAGATGACCATGTGTCTTGAAGATATACCTTGTATAGTATCTCTGCACTTCCTGAATTTGAAGTCAGCCTCTTTATTGAGTTTGGAGAAATTTTTGTGGACAGTATCCTCAAATACATTTTACAAGTTTCTTGCTTTTTTTTCCTCTATTTCCAGGACACCAGTGGGTCCTAAGTTTGGTCTCTTTAGATAAACTCACATTTCTTGGAGGTTTTGTTCATGCTTTTTTATTATTTGTTTTTTATTCTGATTCTGTTGATTAAAAGAACTGGCCTTTGAGCACTGAGATTCTTTCCTCAACAGGATTATTCTGTTGTTAATCCTTCTGATTGTCTTAGGAAATTCTTGTAGTGAGCTTTCAGTTCTATCAGTTTAGTCTCGTTCTTCCTTAAAATGACTATTTCACCTTTCAGTTCTTGTATTGTTTTACTGGATTTCTTAGATCCCTTGGATTGAGTTTTGACATTCTCCTGAATCTCGATGATCTTCCTTCTTATTTGTATTCTAAATTCTACATCTGTCATTTCAGCCATTTCTGTCTGGTTAAAAACCATTGCTGGGGAAATAGTGTGGTCACCTGTAGGTAAGAAGACACTCTGGCTTTTTGAGATGTCAGCATTCTTACCTTATTTCTTTCTTATGGTGGGGTGGGGGGGAGTGGGGCTGATGCTACTTTAATGTTTGTTTGAAGTGGCTGTTCTTTGGATAGAGTTTTTGATTTTATATTTTTAAATGACCTTGATGGGTTTACTGTGTTTTAAGGTGGGTTCAGATGACTGACTTCATTTCAGGAAGAGTTTAGGAGTCCAAGGATCGGTTCAGCACTTCTGGGTTACATCTTCTAATCCTACAGGGCTGGTACTGTGCCCATGGCTTTGTTCTCTGGACCCTTGTGGTTAAACACCTGCTGCCCTGTAGTGGCTAGTGTTTTTCTGTTCCACTGGCAACAGCACTCCAATAGGGAGGTGTTCCCACTTTTTGCTTTAGGTTTCTTCCAAGATTATTGAAATGACCTTCAACATTCTGGTCTTCCCATTCATTTCTTATAGAAACCATGTTCCCAAAGGTTTCCTGCATCACATATCTATAGAGATTCTTCTGAGAAAGATTAATCAAATACCAGTCCTCCTCACCAAAGTTCACAGCCACAACTTCAAAGGCCACTAAGTCCTGAACGTCCATGCAGAAGTTCCAGAAATTAGGATCCCTGGGAACCATTTTGGCAAGTCCCTCCCATGCTTCCTCTGCAAAGAACTGCGGGACACAGAGCAATGGAGGCTGTGGCAGAACCGCTTGGACCTCCCAAACAGAAGAAGAAGAAGGAGCAGTGGAGACTGACCAAGCAATAGACTTCTGAATATTTTCAACCTGCAATTGGTTGAAACTATAGATGTGGAAACCACAATCTGCAATTGGTTCAAACAATAGATATGGAAACCATGGTTACAGAGGGCCAACTCTATACCAAAAGGAACTGATATCAGTATGTCAAAGAAATGTCTCCTTTTATATGTTCATTGCAACATTATTCACGATAGCCAAGGTATGGAAATAACCAAGGTTCCCATCATAGATAAATAAATGTAAAACTGTGGCATTTATGTGCAATGTAATGAACATTAAATTATCCTTTAAAAAGAATAAAATTCTGTCATTTCCAACAACATGGATGAACGTGAAGGACATTATATTAAGGTAAATATGCAGGGTACAGAAAGACAAGTACTGCATGATCTCAGTTCTCTGTGAAATCTTAAAAAGTTGAGTCATGAAAGTATAAAGTAGAATGGTAGTTAACAGAAGTGGTGATGGGGAGTGAATGGAAGGCACAGACAGAAAGGGTGCAAAGTTTCAGTTAGGAGAAAACATTTCTAGTGATCTATTGCATAGCTGGTGACTATAATTAATATATTACATATTTTAAAATTATGCAAAAAGTAGATCATAAATATTCTCACCACAAAAAAATGATGAATATGTGAGGTGACAGATATGTTAATCCACCTAAATTTGATCAATCTACAATGTATATGTTATCTAAATATCACATTGTACCCCATAAATATATACAATTATTATTTGTCAAATAAAAGTAAGCAAATTTTTTTTAAAAAAGCCAGAGGAAATGAATATGTATACTGGTATGGTTCAGAATCAAGGTTCTCTATGTGAGAGAAAGACATAGATATGGGATGCAGGAAAGAAAGAAGCCAGTGAATGGTTTTGGACTTTGAAATATCAGTATGAATACAGGGCTTCCTTAACTCTAATCACTGAAAGGCCCTAGAAGCAATGACACCTCAGTACCAATGAACTTTCAGTGCCCATGTTTTGGTTATTAAACACCTATCACTAAATAGGGGGACAAGAGAAGAATTACTTGAGAAACAGTAGATTCCAGGAATGGTTTGTGAAAAGTGCAAATTAAAGTAAGCCTGGAACACATTTTGGGTATGTAGTAGCAAGGAAATGTTCTAAACCTGAAGAGGATATATCATAAGAACAGAAGACAGCTTAAAGGGTTTTCTTCTGATGGCCCAATCTAAAGCCTCAAAAATAATAATGATAACAATGAAATATTACAAACTGCATGTGTGTGTATGTACATGCTTGCATGCACACATTCGTGCATGTGCTTGTGTGAGTGTGTGTTTTAGGAAAAGCTGTTTTTCTAAAAAAGAATCATGAATAATAAATGTAGAAGGAATGATGAATTAAAAATTGTCTCTTGGAAATCACAGAAGTAGTAACCGATGTAGAAAGAAATCATCAGCTGGTGCTAAAACTTGATTATTGGGAAACAGGATATTCGCATAGTCTCCATGATTTCTTATTAATGTATTATTAATTAAAAATACAAAAAGATATTTCAACAATCAAGAAATCTGCCAGATACCTCATTCAAGCTTTCAAAATTAAAAACTTCCAATATGGCCAGGCGCGGTGGCTCAAGCCTGTAATCCCAGCACTTTGGGAGGCCGAGACGGGCGGATCACGAGGTCAGGAGATGGAGACCATCCTGGCTAACATGGTGAAACTCCGTCTCTGCTAAAAAAAAAATCCAGCCGGGCGAGGTGGCGGGCGCTTGTGGTCCCAGCTGCTCGGGAGGCTGAGGCAGGAGAATGGCGTGAACCTGGGAGGCGGAGCTTGCAGTGAGCTGAGATCTGGCCACTGCACTCCAGCCTGGGCCACAAAGCAAGACTCCATCTCAAAAAAAAAAAACAAAAACAAAAACAAAACTTCCAATATTAGAACACACTGACATTTTGTGCTTCCTCCAGTGATACACTGAGAAACACACGTCACCTGTTTAATTTTATTTCCAAAAATATTTAACTTGATATTATAATAAAATGCAATAATGAGGTACTGTGATGGTTAATATTGAGTGTCAACATGACTAGATTGAAGGATTCAAAGTATTGATCTTGAGTGTGTCTGTGAGGATGTTGTCAAAGGTGATTAACATTTCTGTCAATGGGCTGGGAAGGCAGATCCATCCTTAATTTGGATGGGCACCATCTAATCAGCTGCTAGTAAGGCAAAGATATAAAGCAGGCAGGAAAAAAATGTAAAAAGGCTAGACTGACTTAGCCTCCTAGCTTACATCTTGCTCCCATGCTGGGTACTTCCTGCCCTCAAACATCAGACTCCAAGTTCTTCAGCTTTGGTACTCAGACGGAATTCCTTGCTCTGCAGCTTGCAGACAGCCTATTGTGGCACCGTTTAATCATATGAGTTAATACTACTTAATAAACTCCACATTAAACATGTATATATATGATATAGAGGATATATATATATATATATATATATAAAGGATAAATAGGATAGCTATATCCTATTTGTTATGTTCCTCTAGAGAACCCTGACTAACACAGATTTTGGTAGCAGGAGTGGTTCTACAGGAACAGAATATTAAGGATGGAGGTTTTTCATTGGTTTTGGGGTTTTTGGAGTTGGCTGCTAAATATGATTAGACCCCCAAAAAGCTAAGGACTCTACTTCTAATAGTATGGAGAACACTGATAGTCTTTGGCATGAACTGTTTAGAGAGTTATGCAAAATAAATGCATTTGACACTCTTGATTCACTGCTCATGAAAGGCAAGGAGTTTGGTGACTCTATACATAATACCTTTAACTATACGTGGAAAACCAAGGAACATAATAAAGTTGGTTGATTGCTCCTAAGTTCACTGGACAAAGTGAAGAAAGAAAATTATGAACTCAGGGATTCAATCTCCTGGCTTCAGAAGCAGATACTGAGCCTCAAATCTGCTAAGATTGCCCTGGGTGAGAGTCTTATTTCCTGTAGAGAAAGAGCTGAAATTGAAAAAACAAACAAACAAACAAAAAACAAGTTCTTATGTGAGCGGCTAACCTGCAAGAAAAGGTGTATGCACAGCCTCATCAGTTGTCTATTGTTAAAGTGAGGCCATTGATTGGAAAAGAATGGGACCCTGCAACTGGAATGGGGATGTGCGGGAGGACGCTGATGAAGCTGTGCTGAGCTTGTAAATTCTGATGAAACTTTTTGTCCAGAAGAAACAGCTGTCCCATGCCTAGTAGTAGCAACAACCCCTCCCCGACCCATCAGCTTTTCCACCTTTGTCTGAGGAGATAAACCCTGTGCTGCCTGAGGCAACAGTGGTGGCCTCCCCTGAGGTGGTTGCCAGGCAAGATAATGTTGATTCTCCACAGGAGAGCCACCCTCAACAGCCCTGTTTACCTCTAGACCTATAACTAGATTAAAGTCCCAGCATTTAATGTTGCAGCTTGAGGAGTTCAAAAAAAAAAAAAAATCCTAATAGTTTATTTGCTTGGCTAACTGAAATAGGGATTAAAACATGTCTCACTGTGACTGAGCTGAAAATGCCTGATTTCCCTTGGTTTAATGTAGAGAAAGGGATCCAAAGGCTTAGGGATATTGGGACAGTGGAATGGATTAGTCACTTTAGACCTACTCATCCCAGCTGGGAGGGTCCAGATGATATACCCTTGACCAATGCATTGCAAAATAAATTTGTGAGGGCGACACCTGCATTTTTGAAGAGACCCGTACTTGCTTTTCTCTTTTTCTCTGTATGTCCCCAACAGTGGGGACCACAGTCACTCAACTACAAAATTTAAATACAATAGGACTGGGCAAGGTGGCTTATGCCTGTAATCTCAGCAATTTGGGAGGATGAGGTGGGTGGATCATTTAAGATCAGGAGTTTGAGACCAGCCTGGAAATATGGTGAAACCTCATTTCTACTAAAAATACAAAAAATTAGTTAGCCATGGTGGTGGGTGCCTATAATCCCAGCTACTTGGGAGGCTGAGGCAGGAGAATCACTTGAATCTGGGAAGTGGAGTGTAAGTTTCAGTGAGCCGAGATCACACCACTCTACTCTAGCCTGGGTGATGGAGTGAGACTCCATCTCAAAAATTATAATAATTAAAATAAATAAGTATAATGGGAATAATTGGATTCCTAGGTGGCAGGGTCCAATGGCCTCACTCAGTAGTCAGTGGCAAAGTGGGCATAGCTACCATAATGGACAGCAGAGGCAAAGTAGCAATTAGAATGGTTTGACTCATGTAGAGCTCTGGCATTGACTAATTAATCATGGTGTTCCTAGAAGTGAAATTGATAGTATGCCTATTGCATTTCTATTTAATTTATATAAGCAGAAAACTTCTAGGTCGAATGGAAAAAAGACTAATTTGAATTATAAAACAGAGAATAATGGCCTCTCAATCAATTTCTAGACTTGAGCCTGTTTACAGACTCAGAACCCCTTAAATGAAAGGGAGGCCGTGGTCCTCTTGAGGAAGGACCCCCTACAGTACTGACAATTTATGCTGTTAATCTTTCTTCCTTCCCCAAGAAGACCTCCAGCCTTTTACTAGGGTAACTTTACACTGGGAAAAGGGAAATGATCAGACATTTCGGGGACTACTGGACATTGGCTATGAGCTGACATTGATTTCAAAACATCACTGTGGTCCTCCAGTTAAAGTAGGGCTTATGGAGGTCAAGTAATTAACGGAGTTTTAGCTCAGGTCCAACTTACAGTGTTTCCAGTGGGTCCCAGACTCATCTTATGGTCATTTCCTCAGTTCCAGAATGCATAATTGTCATAGATGTACTTAGCAAGTGGCAGAACCCCCACATTGACTCCCTGACTGATAGAGTGAGGGCTATTATGGTGGGAAAGGCCAAATAGAAGCCATTAGAGCTGCCTCTACCTGGAAAAATAGTAAATAAAAAACAAGATTGCATCCCTGGAGGGACTGTGGAGATTAGTGCCACCATCAAGGACGTTAAAGACACAAGGGTGGTGATTTCAACCACATCCCCGTTCACCTCTCCTATTTGGTCTGTACAGAAGACAGATGGATCTTGGAGAATGACAGAGGACTATCATAAGCTTAACCAAGTGGTGAAACCAACTGCAGATGTGGTTTCATTGCTTGAGCAAATTAACACATCTGGTACCTGCTATGCAGCCATTGACTTAGCAAATGCCTTTTTCTCCATTCCTGTCCAAAAGGCCTGCCAGAAGCAATTTGCCTTCAGCTGGCAAGGCCAGCAATATACCTTTGCTATCCTACCTCAGGGATGTATCAACTCTCCAGCTTTGTGTCATAATCTTATTCAGAGAGGACTTGATTGCTTTTTGCTTCCACAAGGTATCACACTGATTCATAACATTGATGACATTATGCTGACTGGATCCAATGAGCAAGAAGTAGCAAACACACTGGACTGACTGGTGAGACATTTGTGTGCCAGAGGATAGGAAATAAATGTGACTAAAATTCAGGGACCCTCTACCGCAGTGAAATTTTTAGGGGTCCAGTGGTGTAGGGCCTCTTAAGAGATTTCTTCTAAGGTGAAGGATAAGTTGCTACATTTGGTCCCTCCTATAACCAAGAAGAAGGTACGACACCTAGTGGGCCTGTTTGGTTTTTGGAGGCAACATACTCCTCATTTGGTTGTGTTACTCTGGCCTGTTTATCAAGTGACCTGAAAGGCTGCCAGTTTTGAATGGGGTTCAGAACGGGAGAAAGCTCTGCCATGTGTCCAGGCTGCTGTGCAAGCTGCTCTGTCACTGGGGCCATATGACCCAGTAGATGCAATGGTGCGGGAGGTGTCAGTGGCAGATAAAGATGCTGTCTGGAGCCTTTGGCAGGCCCCCTATAAGTGAATCATAGCAGCGGCTTCTAGGATTTTGAAGCATGGACCTGCCATCTTCTGCAGATAACTGCTCTGCTTTTGAAAGACAGCTCCTGGCCTGTTACTGGGCTTTGGTTGAAACTGAATGTTTGACTATGGGTCATCAAGCCACCTGAACTGCCTATCATGAACTGGGTGCTTTCTGACCAGTATAGCTACAAAGTGGGTCATGCACAGCAGCATTCCATTATCATATTGAAGTGGTATATATGTGATCGGGCTTGAACAGGTCCTGAGGGCACAAGTAAGTTACAGGAGGAAGTGGCTCAAATGCCCATGGTCTCTGCTCCTGTTACCCTGACTTCTCTTCCCCAGCCTTCACCAATGATCTGATAGGGAGTTCCCTATGATCACTTGACAGAGAAAGAGAATGCTAGAGCCTGATTCACAGATGGTACTGCATGATATGCAGGCACCACCTGAAAGTGGACAGCTGCAGCACTACAGCCCCTTTCTAGGACATCCCTGAAGGACAGCAGTGAGGGGAAGTCTTCCCAGTGGGCAGAATGTCGAGCAGTGTACCTGGTTGTGCACTTTGCATGGAAGGAGAAATGGCCAGACGTGTGATTATACACTGATTAATGGGCTGTATCCAATGGTTTGGCTGGATGGTCAGGGACTTGGAAGACGCATGATTGAAAAATTGATAACAAAGAAACTTGGGGAAGAGGTATATGGATAAACTTCTCTGAGTGGTCAAAAACTGAAGATATTTGTATCCCATGTGAGTGCTCACCAATGGGTGACCTCAGCAGAGGAGGATTTTAATAACCAAGTGGATTAGATAACCTGATCTGTGGATACCACTCAGCCTGTTTCCCCAACTACCCCATTTTTGCCTAACGGGCCCATGAGCAAAGCAGCCATAGTGGCAAGTATGGAGGCTATGAATGGGCTCAGCATCATGAACTTCCACTCACCAAGCTAAGTTGGCTACGGCCACTGCTGAGTTTGCCAATTTGCTCAATTTGCCAGCAGCAGAGACCAACACTGAGCCCTCGATATGACGCCATTCCTCGGGGTGGTCAGCCAGCTACTTGGTGGCAGGTTGATTATATTGAACGTCTTCTATCATAGAAAGAGCAGTGGTTTGTCCTCATTGGAACAGACACTTACTCTAGATATGGGTTTCCCTATCCTACACGTAATGCTTCTGCTAAGACTACCTGGACTCATGGGATGCCTAATCTACCGTTATTGTATTCCACACAGCATTGCCTCTGACCAAGGCACTCACTTTACAGCTAAAGAAGTACAGCAGTGGGCTCATCCTTATGAAATTCACTGGTCTTACCATGTTTCTCATCATTCTGAAGCAGCTGGATAGATAGAGCAATGGAATAGCCTTTTGAAGTCACAATTACAACGCCAACTAGGTGACAATACTTCTCAGGGCTGGGGCGAAGTTCTCCAGAAGGCCATGTGTGCTCTGAATCAGCCTCCAATATATGGTACTGTTTTCCTATAGCCAGGATATAGGAATCAAGGGACGAAAGTGGAAGTGGCACCACTCATGATCACCCCTAGTGATCCAGTAGCAAATTTTTGCTTCCTGTTTCCATGAAATTATGTTCTACTGGCCTAGAGGTTGTAGTACCAGATGGAGGAAGACTGCTACCAGGAGACACAACAATGATCCCATTAAACTGGAAGTTAAGATTGCCACCTGGACACTTTGGACTCCTCCTACCTTTAAGTCAACTGGCTAAGAAGGGAGTTACAGTGTTGACTGGGGTGATTGACCCACACTATCAAGATGAAATTAGTCTACTGTTTCACAGTGGAGGTAAGGAAGAGTTTGCATGGAATACAGGAGATCCCTTAGGGTGTCTCTTAGTGTTACCATGCCCTGTGATAAGGTTGATGGGAAACTACGACAGCCCAATCTAGACAGGACTACAAATGACCCTTCAGGAATGAAGATTTGGGTCACTCCACCAGGAAAAAAAACACAACCCGCTTGCTAAAGGCAAAGGGAATACAGAATGGGTGGTAGAAGAAGGTAGTCATCAATACCAGCTATGACCATGTAACCAGTTGCAGAAATGAGGACTGTAAATGTCATGAGTGTTTCCTTCTTCTTTTGTTAAAAACATATTTGTGCATGTATACACTTGTACTAAAAACAACTTCATTTTATTTCCTTCTTCCTTTATCATGTGACATAAGATTTATTGATTTCACTTCAGCACTTAGGTATTGTAAACTTTATGGAATAGCATTTGAGTTGGGGATTGGTGCATTTCTGGTTGTACAAAGGATAGTTGTATTACATTATATATAATTATGACCTCATTATTGTCTTTATTTGAAGGTGATGTATGATCTCTGGAGATGTGCATGGGTTCAAGTTGACAAGAGGCAGACTTGTGATGGTTAATACTGAGTGTCAACTTGATTGGATTGAAGGATGCAAAGTATTGATCCTGACTGTGTCTGTGAGGGTATTGTCAAAGGCAACTAATATTTTAGTCAGTGGGCTGGGGAAGGCTGACCCATCCTTAAATCTGCATGGGAACAATCTAATCAGCTGCCAGTGAGACTAGGATATAAAGCGGGGGGGAAAAAAAAAAAAACATGAAAAGGCTAGACTGGCTTAGCCTCCCAGCCTACATCTTTCTCCTGTGCTGGATGCTTCCTGCCCTCAAACATCAGTCTCCAAGTTCCTCAACTTTGGGACTCAAACTGGCTTCCTTGCTCCTTAGCTTGTAGACAGCCTATTGTGGGAACTTGTGATCGTTTGAGTTAACAATACTTAACAAATTCCTATATATCCTATTAGTTGTGTCTCTCTAGAGAAGTCTAATACAGGTTGAATTCAGACAAATTCAAATATCAGACAAATGGTCTGAAATTTTTGAAAAATGTCAACACCAACATCATGAAAGGCATAAATGGAAGGAGTGGCTCTTCCAGATAAAAGGAGACTACACCTGAATTCAATGCTTTAAATATCACTGAAATCTGAATGTTTTACAAAGGCTATGAAGAACATTATTAGGAAATTTAATTTTTTCTCAATAAACTATATGTTACTGTATTATTATTAATTTCTTTTAGTTATTGTGGTGGAGTCATAGGACTACATTTCTCACCACTGCTAAGTGTTCTATGTTGTGTTTGTGAATTATTACAGTTCTGTCACTTTCTCAATGTGATCAATAAGCAAGCATTTATTTAGGGCCGGAAGGGGATTCTGGGGCTTATGAAAAATCTCAATAATTCAGAATTATGTACCAAAAAATGGCAAATTCTATGGTATGACAAGTGCATATATATATAAATATGCATATCACTGGAGAGAGAGATATATATATCTGTATATCTCACTGGAGATATATATATGTGTGTGTGTGTGTGTGTGTGTGTGTGTGTGCGTGTGTGTGTATGTATCTCACTGGAGATTCTTTTAAAAGGCAGATTCTGATTTGGCGGGTTAGCAGTGGAGCCTGAGAGTCTGCATAATAAACTATGGGCCCTTGGATCACCAGTTGAATAGCGAGAAGTACAGACTGAAAGAACTCTAACATAAAGAAATTACAAAGAATTAGAGTAGTTAAGAAAGGCTTCATAGAATAAAAGAATCTTGATACTTTTACTTTTTTCAGAAATGAAGGGTCAAACTGTAAGACAGAAAGTTGTAATAGTAGTGTTCATTTCTTCATTCCTTACCTCATACATCTTCTCAGCAGCTAGCATGTAAAAGACGCTATGTGCAGCAGTGAGGGCAGTGTTTTGATTCATCTTAGTATCTCTCACAGTGTTTTATATAAAAGAGGAGCTCAGTGAATGTATTTATTGAACCCAATTTAATTTATGGCTAGGGAATAACCTAGAAAGGGAGTTAGAGAGAGAAATTATCATGATGCATTTGGGGGTTGGTAAAATAAATAGCTCCAACTCCAGAGAAGCTTAACTGTGCCTGGAAGGAGAGGGTGAAAAAATATTATGAAACGTCTTGAAACAATAACAGAGAAGTGTCCATTTTATGTAGTTGAAATTTTCTAAATTGCAAAATAAGATTCTAAAAATAATGTTCTAGGACATTTATTCTGGCAACAAAAAGCAGTCCTGATTGGAGAGGTGCAAAGCAGCCAATAGAAACCTGCTGCATAATCCAGAGCACCGGGCTCTCCTTCCGATTTATCAGTCTTCTGGCTTCAGTCATTTCCTTTGCCATTTTCTCTTTGGTCTCTATCACAGATTGAGGAAACTAAGTGCCTTCTAATTGCAGGACACTAGGTCATTAGTGAAGATGAGACCCTGGTCATCTTTTTTCTTTGTCCATATCAAAGCTCTTATATGCATAACTGATATATTTTTAACCTTTTACAACTATCTTTCAAAATAGAATTCTTGTCTGAATTGTTGATAAAAATTCAAGCTGGGTAATTATTGAGGTTAGCCTTTTAGTTACAAACATTTAAAATCCTCCATGGGTTATATTTAAACCTGTTAGTAAATATTCACATGCAGATTGTGAATAATTTCTTTCTCTCCATGTTTGCATTTTCCTTTTCTGAACATTGTATTTTGATGAACCAAATTGTTTTTAAGAATAATTTATCCACTTTTTATCTATACCCAATAAAATATAGAAAATTGTATAGAAACTTTGGAAAGGAAAATACAAATCCTTCTCTAACAACCCTCAGAAGGAACCAACTTTGCCAACGCCTTGATTTGAATTTCTGTCCTTCAGAACTAAGAGATGATAAATTTCTGTCTGTAAGTCACCTACTTTGTTTTCCTTTGTTACTGCAGCCCTAGCAAACTAATAAAATACAATTTGTGTGCATAAAAGAAAATAATGACCTAGAGAGAGTAATTAACTCATCCAGGGGAATACATTCAATGGTATCAGAACTTGTTCTCAAACTCATTGACCTCTGATTGTGAAGGCCTTGCCCTTAACCACTGTACTACATTGAAGAACTGTAAATAGTTAATAAACGCATGAAAATAAATTAATCCTCACTAAATGATATTTTAAGAAATTATCATTTGTCTTAATTTCATATCAATAGAAAACTATGTAAATACTACTGCTTTGTAGATGGTTTATTAAATTGATCACTCTTCCTCATTGTTATTTAGACTATACATTAACACAGACTCATTTATGGCATTTGATAAGCTGGCAATATAAATATAAAGAAGTCCTTAGACATGTTTATCATTTTCATTCAGAAGGGATTTATTTTTAAATATCAGTAGAACTGAGTAAAAGTTTATAATTGCAATATGATTAGTAGTACCAAAATATTGAAAACATTCAAAATGATCACACATAGGGGAAGGTTCAAACAGATTATAGCACATTCATATGATGGAATTTTATGTGACCATTAAAAGTGAAGATGTAGAAAAAAACTTTTTAAAGAAATACCAAATATATATATTTTTAAACATAATTGGTAGAAAGTTTTAATTTTCATGAAGTAGGTGAGAAATATATAGTAAGATTTAACAGATGCTAAATTTTACAGTTTGAAATGTTCTAAATTGGGGGATAAGGTAATACAAATAATGTTTTAGGATGATTATTTATTTATTATTTAGTCCGAAAGATTATTATATCAAAAAATAACACTCAATGGATAGGTTTAAGAACATCCACACCACTCTCCTTTTTTCTCTCTTCCTTTTCTAGTGGTAAACCCTATCTTGAAACTGTTATGTTTGTTTTCTGTGTTGTATATACAAAATAATTTTGAATTTTAGGATTACATAAATGATTTTTATACTCTAGTATCAGCTTTCCTATTCAATAGTTTTTAAGTTGAAAAGCCATAAAGATCACTTTAATAAAGCATTTAAATTTTTCTTTTCCATTTAAGAAAGTATGTTACAAAATATCATATACAGGATGATACAACTATGTACATATATTCTCATGTATTTATGCATAGGCAACAATATGAATAATTGTAAACAAAAATCTTATTGTGTTTAGTTCTGAATATTTGCTTCTTCAAACTATAAGCTGTTCATATTTTTTAAAAACATACATTCCTTATAAAATTATATATATACATAGATATGTAATATCTGTTCACAACTCTTAAGAATCTCATTCATAAATCAAGAAATATGCAACATGAAGAAATTATTCACCCATTACTGTTCTGTAGAAGAAAGTGGTGCCTAAGTTTCGGTCTCCAAAAAAGCTTTAATGTATAAGTTGAAGTGACTTAAACATATATGAAATCTGTATCACCATATATCATCACAATTTATTTGTGGAAATAAATTAAAAATGGGACATATTAGCTCATTAAAGAAATAGTTATAAAGAGAAATAAAATGTTCAAGTAAATATAAGGAAGGTATGGGCAAACCTAAAATGTAATGTATAGTTAAGAAAAAATGACATTAAAAATATGACTTTATTAATAAGATAGTAAAATGTTTCAAAAGTGTCAACCCATGAACAGATACTTGAAATAAGAAATTAAAATGTGTTTAATTATCATGGTGTTTATTGAAATAAGATAGTGAGTTATCTGATAAATCCCAGAAACCTCTCATTTGTGTGGTAAAATGTAACACAGTGGCCTGAGAAGAGCCTGCAACAGCTCAAGGAGTCTAGATGGCAGCTTTTAGGGCACAGAGCACAGTCGTGCCCTGGAGGACAAGGACAGTTTGTTTGTTTGTTTGGAAGCTCAGTGTTGGGCCACATAGTTCTCCCTGACTGCATCTTCCATCAACTCCCCTTTTCCTTCAAACTTTCTTGTACCAAAAACACAGTAAGCAAATGTCTAGCTCATGCCTTGGCACTTATTATCTCTGCCATGTCAAATACCTCTGGCTTCAGATACAAGACTGACTCAATTCTTCATGGTGAAGCAGGTTCACTGCGCCCCAGTGTCAATTCCAGAGGAGGACTGTAAACTCCTCACCAATACCATGGACTGGTTTTAATCCATTTGTGTGAGTTCAGTGAAACAGGGCACTCATACAAACAAGTTAAGTGAAGTAACTTCTCACTCACAGAGAAGTAGCAGGGGACAGCAGAAGCCTAAGACTAATGGCCAGCTGTTCAGGAAGGCTGTCTAGGGCAAATGGAGTCTTTTCTGCATGTGTCTCACATTGTGCTGCGAGTGAGGGACCCTGAAAACATTTCTCACTGGGTTTTACACCCCAGAGTACCTTATGCATCGGGCTAAATTGTTCTGAGGGGACAAGAACAGAACTTGGGCTCTTCCAGCCACTTCCTCTTATCTCAGGATGTTGCATTCACAGCGTATTCTACAGTTATTCTGCCAACTTCAAGGAAGAAAGAGAGTGGGGAGCCGGGTCAGCCAAGGTCACACAGAAACTGTCCTGCACTCACTACTTTGGGTTCCTTCTCAAAGACCACAGAGGACTTTCTTGACCACTTGTAAAAAACAGCTGACCCCAGCTTCTCCATCACTCTCTACTCCTCACATGGGTATATTCATAATCATAGCACTTAGCACCACATGACATAAGCACTTAGAGATCTGAGAACTTTTTTATTCTGTTTATTGCTGTGTCACAGGACCTAAAATAAAAATTAGAACATAATGGGTGCTAAACAAATATTATCAAATCAGTGGATGAAGTATAGGGTATAATAAAGGGAATGGAATTCTAAGTTAGATTTCAATCTATTTGGAGCCTATTCATAGATCCCATGCTAAAGTGGCTCTTTTCCAAAAATACATGTACTCTTCCCTATTAAAACACTGTATTTGGAATTTTTAATTATCTAGTAAAATAAAACAATTTAAAACATTTAAAATTTTGTATGTCTTCCAACCATCTCTAAACAATAAAAAAAAGCATTTTCATTTTATATTTTCAAGAGGATTTATAAATAGGATACATTTTTTATAGCATTAAATTACACACTTATGAAAATATTAAATAATGTAGAGTCAGTGTTTACAAGAATTAGAATGTGGACAAAAACTAGTGAATGGAGTGTAGTAACAGAAAAAGATGAATGACCTGGTTTACCTTCATCAAAACTAAATGCTATTTCAAATTCTCTTATAAAATACTTTATTATGGTACATTTTGCAAATCAGTCTAAATGACTTGTCAGCAGGAACAGGAATAATGGGTTTTCTTCAGATTATAATGAAAATATACCTAATGGAATTTACTATCTGAGGGGTCAAATAAACGTAAGTTGTCAGGAAAGAAGGAAAAGAAAGGAAAATCTCTATGTGCTGTCACTATCATGTCCATCTCAGACGTTTGGCTACAAGACAGAATAACTCAGGCATATGTGGATTACTTGCTTGGTGATGAAATTAGGCTTCAGATTCCCAACAGTGTTGGATTCAGTGTGCTAGTTTCCAGCCTACTCTGCCTCCAAAATATTCCATGTTAGGCTTTGTGGACACTATAGCTTCTGTCACAACTACTTAACTCCGGTTTTGTAGCTCCAAAACAGCCATCAATAACATATAAGTGACTGGGCGTGGCTGTGATCTGCTACAGTTATTTACACAAACATGTTGCTGGTCAGATTTGGCCCAAGTTTGCCAATTCCTGATCTATAAACTGGGAATAATAATGCTGTTCTTGTTTGTTTGTTTGTTTGTTTTTCACAGAGTTGATATAAGTGATCAAATCCACGTGAAAGGACTACTTCATAAACCATAAACTGTGATGTTTACTAATGATGTTCATTAGTATAAATGATGTTGTAACCTTAGACTTCATTCCATGAGACATTTTTATGTTGAAACAATATTATGTTTCAATACTGTAGAAAATGACTTGACTTGCTTTCATAAGATCCTTGATTCTAAAATCTGTTCTATAATATAGAATACAGAAATCTGGACTTCTAAATCTATCTTTGAGTAAAAGTTTGATGCTTCAGTTATGAAGAGTATATGACACAAACACATCACTGTATTTTATTTGGTTAATGAAAATCAATAAAAATGTAGGATTAAATTATAAGGGAAATAAAATTGATGACATAAAATTAATGATGTAAGGGATGACACACTTTTTTGCTGTGCTACCTTAAGGAGATAGAATGTTCTGAAATGAATTTCCATCGAGTACTAAGAGATGATGTTATCCATTTAAATAGATTTTAATTCATTCTAAATTATAATTGAAATACAAAGCACACGAGATGACCACATTAAAGAGTCATTGTTGAGCAAGACGGAGCTTGATGGCAGTTTTGCTATCTGCTTGGGAATGCTGAGCAGAGACAATGGCATTTCTGCTAGAAAATCTGGGAGAGCACATTTTATGGACATCTCTGAGGAGCAATTAAACTAACTGAATTCAATTAAAAATTGGCTTTAAACCAAGAGGATATGAACTTAGCCAGGAGAATAGAGCGATGTATTAAAAAAAATGAAAAACCCTAGACTTGGAGGCAAGATGCAGAGGATTGCACTGATTCTTTCAGATGCTATCTACAGTGAGATTGTGTTACTGCTATAATAGCAAATCATTTTAATAAGCAAAGACCTTTAGGAATAATTTCCAGGTCACTGCTTCAAGAGCTGAACTAAGGAGATGAGTATGAACATAGCCAAAGTATTTAGTTTTAGAAATGGCTTTTAAACCATTTAAGTTATTCTCTCTTTCTGATTACAATTTCTTTAACAGATGCTAGATATGCCTTAATTTTTCTATATAATACATAGAAAACCACCTATAGTTTTCTAAGTTAATTATTTTGATTCAGTTTAATACCATAATTAATATGATTTCCTTGTCTAACTGCTCCTTGTATTAGCCTTGTCAAAATACACATAGTATAAATATGCAGTTGGCCTTTGAACAACATGGGTTTGAACTGTGCAGATCCATTTATATGTAGACGTTTTTTCAATACATATATTGAAAGAATTTTTGGAGATTTGTGAAAATTTGAAAAAAACTCAGATGAACTATGCAGTCTAGAAATATCAAAAACAGTAAGAAAAATGTATGTCATTTATGCATAAAATATATGTAAATACTAGTTAAGCAAGTGTTTATGTTATCTGTAAAGATTCTAGTCAACAGTAGGTTATATTAGTAGTTAAGATTTGGGGTATCAAAAGTAATATATGGATTTTTCACTGCTCTTGTGTCAGTGCCTCTAACCTGCACATTGTTTAGGGGTCCAATTGTATAAGAAACAGTAATCTATGAAGACTATCCCCAGAAAACTGTCCTCCTATTACAAACATTTAGATGCCTGAGTAACAAGGATTACAAATTATATTTTTTTATGTGAAATTTAATACTAAATAATGGTTTGGACATCTAAAATCATGAAATGGAGAGCATGTGTTTCTTACTAGATATTTTTAATTTATCTATTAAATAAATGCTAATGCTTGAGTTTGAACATGTGGACCCAGTAGAAACACTTGTTTCTAGGGTGGTTAATAATAAACTATCTGGTTTAATATTATTTATAAACATATTATTAAAATAATATAAATAATTATTTGCTATAATTAATTGCTAGATATATTGAAGAGATACTGTGTATAGAAAAATGATGTTACTGCCATTTATCGCTAATTGTAGTAGCATAAAATATATTACTCACTAATGTGAACCATGAATTATGTTAGCATTTTAGTTGCATTTTTTTCACTTATACATCGTAATAAGTTTAGGAAGTAGGTGCTATTATTATTTCCATTGTATATTTAAGGAAACTGACTATGATTGGCTGGGATGGTAATCAGTACTTATACTCCTTAAGATTGATTCCACAACAATTATCCAATGTGAGGACTGTTGATCCCACTATATCTTACTGTTGAAGAAATCAAGTTTCAATAAAAGTTAAAAACCTTAAATGGGTAAGTGGTAATACTACAAATTAAACCCAGGATTCTGATTTCAGAATTAACTCTCTTAGCCAAGATGATATGCAAAATATAATCAGCAATATCAATATCAATGTTGATATTGATTTAGTTATACAATATTTAAATTAATTATAGCTGGCACCATAACATTTCTAAGGGAGGAAATAAATATCTTTGGAAAAATGCATTAGTGGGTTGCTTGGAAGTATGATTTGATGATAGAGGTACAAGGATTACAAGAGAAGATGAAATAAAATTTTTGGTCATTTTTCCTGCAGAAAATGAGAAGAAATTAGAGAAAAGAATATGGAAAAGGAAAAGGGCTATAATTAAAGAAAATTTTAGGAGCATGAATGTCTAATGTGCAATGTCAAATTGTGTGTTGAGGGGTTTGTAATTTCCACAAGTATGAAATAGGGTTATTTTAAGCATTCTTATTAAGATCTCAGGAGATACAGAAGACTCCTATTAATATCATATCTATCTATCTATCTATCTATCTATCTATCTATCTTCTTCATCATCATCATCATCAATCTATTTAATTCATAGGACTAGAGTAACAAGATTCCAGCTAATTTACTTACCAGATTACCTTAACTAGGTGGTAAATTCTCATTGTCATTACTAGAGATTTCATTTAAATATTTATTTCTCATTCTCTAGTATTGAATGCTATTTTAATCTTACCCAATAATTTCATCTCTGATATAAATTTCTAATTGTAGACATTGAGAAAAGATAGAAATGAAATGCTTGTGTTAAAAAGAAAGAGTAAATTAAAGTGTCAAAGTTGTCAAATGGATGATATAGGAATTTGATCAAAATTTAGGTTTGTTAAACCTAGAATCTAGTTCCGTTCCACATTCCAACAGACACGAGGAAAATATACAAATTGGAAATAAACCTCTTTTGATATATTATTCTAGATCTTATATGCTGTTCAGGTGTCAACATCAATTTTCTTTACCTAACAGGAGAACTGATCTGATTCTAAAACTTCTATTGAATTCTAACGGAATTTCACAATATTTTATGAACTCCATGGGCATAGATATGAGAATTTGATGTCTTTGCTACATAGTGATTATTTGTGGAGACTCAGAAGAGTAAAATGAATTTGTCCCACAACATGTATAATATTCTCTCCCAAAGTTTCCAGTCCTGTTTTCTTTTTGCATTAAAGTAATTGACAGACTCAACAATTTTTAGGAAATGAAAATACTGGTTGTTGTAACAAATTAACTCGTACACATAATAATTGCTTAGAAAGAATATTGCAGTTTAGTAACACATAGTAATGATCCTAGAACACCACTTAGCACATTTTGAAACTTCAGTACATAGTAACAGCTATAGAGTTTAACCTTAAATTTTAATTTTTATGATCTAAGTTCTTAATGATTATGACAATCTGCTCTTTACTGTAAGCACATGACAGAAATTTAATTTTCCAATTACTTGAGACTTACTGCAGAAGCACTCAGTTATACTGCCAAAGTCATAAGCTATAAGTGTTTTTCAGAAGGTTAAAAGTAGCTTGACATTAGCTAGAAATGTTCACCTCAGAATAAAACTTTACATTCAATGCTTCTTTCAGCAAACTTTTAATCATGTAGATTAAAATAAACATGAAGGTTATAGTTAACACGTCTTGACTCCATTATTTTGCCACTCTTGAGAATTAAGGTGATTACTATTACATAATCAAGGATGAAAAGTAGCCTTACAGATTCCAGTACTATTTTCTTATTTGTGTGAGTACTTTGACATGTAATAGATATTTTGAGTTTATTATTTCTATTTTCCCAGAAAGAAATCAAATTTTAGTTTAAAATTCTAACATTTTCCTGAATTATGGGCTAATTTTTCATTACCCAAGTTTTATTAAATAAAATTCTTCAGCATTAGGGATATATCTGAATGCTGGTTTTATATGTCACTTATAACTAGGCATTATATTCAGAAATAAGGACAGATTTGTGTTTTAAATACTACTTGTAAAAACATAAATCAACCCTATCATATACATAGTATCTTTGAAATGAATTTAAACATGTTCAGAACTTACGGATAACCAGTCAGACTCCTGGTTATCTGACTGGTTATCTGTAAGTTCCAAAAAGTTCTCATAAAAGTTAGTACCTCAAGACAACTGCTTAATGCAAATATTTCTCTATATCTAGATTTTATTTTGCTTTGCATTAAAAAATACATAGAGGCAGATAAGCTTAAATAATTATATTTTAATTGGTAAACTATAGCACAGAAATGTGCGTGTGTATATACATATATATATATGCTCTTTTTAACTTTGCTGAGTGCTTGATATATTTGATAAGGCAAGTAGTCTCTAGGCTAAATAAAATGTAAGTAGACCATTGTTACAATGTGAAATATAGAACCATTTTCCTTCACTCTGCTCAGTGCTATCTCCAATATTTCAGATCAAAACTTTTCTTTGCCTTGAGAACAGGAGCCTTTTGTATTTATCTTTACTTCCTCTGTGTTTAAGTCAGAGTCATACAACATACTTGTCAGCAGCACTAATAGTTACCACTTCTTAAAGTTTCTTTGACTTCTGCCACTGTATTTGGCATTTCCTATGTCATTTTTTTTGAGACGGAGTCTCGCTCTGTGGCCCGGGCTGGAGTGCAGTGGCCGGATCTCAGCTCACTGCAAGCTCTGCCTCCTGGGTTTCCGCCATTCTCCTGCCTCAGCCTCCCGAGTAGCTGGGACTACAGGCGCCCGCCACCTCGCCCGGCTCGTTTTTTGTATTTTTTTTAGTAGAGACGGGGTTTCACCATGTTAGCCAGGATGGTCTCGATCTCCTGACCTCGTCATCCACCCGTCTCGGCCTCCCAAAGTGCTGGGATTACAGGCTTGAGCCACTGCGCCCGGCCCGTCATTCTTAATCTTTATATTAATAATACAAAATAAGCAGTATTATCTTAATAATTAAAAAAATACTAAAATTTGGTGTAAAATGATTTGTCCAAGTCTACAAAGTCATTAGGAGACTGGGTCAGAATTCAAACTTTGGTCTGTCTCAAAAGCGATACTGCTTCACCACTGTGTTTTGGTTATCTTTGCACTGTGGGCCATGATAATCTCCTTTGAGATTTCACATATGGCATATGTGCTGCTGGAACAAAGGTGTAACAAATATTCTTCTTAAATGGATGCATTAATAACATTTTATTAGTTCTATGAATAGCTCTCTTTCACTTCCATGAAGTCCATTTATAATTTTAACTAATTAACGTCAAAGGAATTAGATTGCCTCCTTGAGTATTCAATTGTACTCATCAACACTCTCAGTGGTTATAAGATGTTTGATCAACTCTGTATCTGGGCCGAGATAAGACAAGGTAACCAGAGTGGCTTCACATCAGTTGAAGGGTGCCTACTATAAGCAGTTCTAATGCAAGTCCCGGGAAAGAATGCCTATATCCTAACAAATAAGAAAAGATAATACAGTATAAATTTGTTCAACTAATCTAATATAATGATTAAAAAATGTACTCCACAGAAAAAAATAAATAATTTTCTCACTTCGGAATTTAAAGAAAAATATATCAAAATATAAATGGTTTTGAAAATGTGAAAAGGGAACAGACCATCAAAACCTGGATTCTCATTTCAACGTAGTCTTTACCTTGCTGAATAATCCTGAGCTGTTCACTCTTGGTGACTGTGTCTTAGTTTCCTTATCTAGAAACTCAGGACCTGAAACCGTATCATTTCCCAAACTTGTCTGATCACAGGACTCACATGTGGTTATAGTTAAAAATATAAGCCTAAAAAGCCTAAAGAATCAGAATCCTCGTGGAAGGAACTCAGAGTGTGCATATTTTAGTAAACACACCAATTTACACTGATGATGGAACAAGTCTAAGGAACACAGGAGTAAATTGTTGCTGTAGAATGATGGAGAGTGGATAAATGGAATGATTCTTCATTGCCAATATTTGGGCTTAATTTAGAATATTTTTCCTAATTTATAAGTTAGTTTTGAAAGAATTGGCTTGGTATATATTTTGTTGTTACCAAGGGCCCTAAAATGAGGACGGCATGGAAAATGAAATTCTGAGTTAAATTAAAATACAGTTGCATGTGTGAAACATGAAATTCTTCCTGTTTTATGCCTCCAGTTATTCAGAAGGTAGCATTTGTTCAATGAGGATACTTCATTCGTAGCCTATGGGGAAACTGAATAAACTGATCTGGATCTGCATTTTCTTATCTTAATGACAGATTAAAGTGAAGGTTTTATTATTTCTAATTCAGTTTGATTCAAGAGAGGCACAAAGGGAAAAGGATTAATAAAATGCATGTTGAATCCCTTTCCCTTTCCTATAACAAAGATGTGAAGATGCATTCAGATAATTGATATCAAATTACCAATTTGTTTTTCTTTTTAAGTCACTGATAAATTGCTTTATAGTTAATGTCCTAAGGATTAAGATGTCACCTGAGTGTTGTGCCTGCAATCCGGGCAGCATCAACTTTGCAACAATACTTAATAGGCTTTAGGACGTAAAGAAATTATTTCAGAAGTTGACATTGAAAGAGCCAATTAAGTAGGTCAGATGGCTTTAAAATACAGAACTTTTTGAGAGGCTATTTACCAATTTTCCCCTTAGTAAAAGCAATTAAGATCATAGAAAGACAGTGTTAATACAGAAACGGTGAATCTGCTTGAGATTTAATCCTCAATAGTAAAATCAAAGAAAAATCTGCTATAAAAATTGTCTTCTTTATAACTGAGACTGTCAAATTCTCCATAGTATTAAACATTCAGCATATATAAAAAAGACTTTGGTAAACAAATTTCCCCCCAAAAGTCTTGAAATTTTTGATCAAAAATTTTATCTTAGGCCAGGCGTGGTGGCTCATGCTTGTATTCCCAGCACTTTAGAAGACGAAGGCGGGTGGATCACAAGGTCAGGAGTTCAAGACTAGCCTGGCCAAGATGGTGAAACCCCGTCTCTACTAAAAATACAAAAATTAGCCAGGTATGGTGGCGGGTGCACATAATTCCAGCTACTTGGGAACTGAGGCAGAGAATTGCTTGAACGCGGGAGGCGGAGGTTGCAGTGAGCCGAGATCATGCCACTGAACTCCAACCTGGCCCGCAGAGTGAGACTCTGTCTCAAAAAAAAAAAAAAACAAAAAAAGTTCCAGAAATTTTGTTTAAATATTGAAAGAAAATAAACTGCTGAAAATGGATTTTAGATATATATATAAAAATCTTGTTAATTATGATGAAAATAATACAAGTCAATCATTTGTATCAGTAGAAAACCTTATTCTAAGAGTTTTTCTTTAAAAAAATTAAGGATATTAGAACGAGAGAAAGAAGCCCACATAAAGAAGGATAAAACAAGTAAAACATTTCAAATGTGTAAAAATAACAGGAAATGTGAAAAAGTTCTGCCTTCATGGCACAGAATGTGTAATGATATAAGAAGACAGGAGGAACCATAACTCAGTTCCTACTTTGATTCCATCTTCAATCAAAATTATTTTTCACTTTGAAAGCATTGACCAACAATGTTTAAAAGTAAAATGATACCCAAGAAATCAAGAAAATGAAACAATCCTTAGGTATGTTATCATTTTTACAAATGTCCTGGTCTAGAAAAATTACATCATGGTATACTTAAAGAAAGTATAAGTGTTCTTATTAAAGTATTTCCAACTACCTTTGAAAATTCTTGGAAAATAGGTGGGCACAGGAAGCAAATAGTAGTAGGTGATAAATACTGGCTTTATTTTAAAAGGGAAAAAGGGCTCAATTCTAGAAATCATGGTTTATTAAATTTAATAAACTATTTAAATTTAATAGTGGTCTGTGTAAAAATTATGGAACGTGTTACAGAATAGGTGGTATGTGAATTTATAGAAAACAAAATGGGGATAAACAGAGACCAACCTGGCTATACTAAGAAACAGTACTATTAATCTAACAACTACTGCTAGGGATGTCACAGACGAGAGTGTTGTAAGCATAGTACATATGCTTCTTCTTACAAGGTGTTTGAAATAATCTCTCACGTTCCTGAAGAAAGGAAGGATAAATATGGACTGTTTGGTTAAATAGCATTCTATAACTAAAAGGATCTCAATTAGTGAGCTAGAAAAACAATATTTATCCAGTGTTGTCCAAAGGCTGATATTATGGGATAAGATAATATCCCTGCCCTCCAGAAGTTTGCATTATAATGGAGAAATGTTTCTAGTTGTATGTCACTGACACTATGTTGAAACAGTGGCCACTGACTTGGAAATCACTTCAGATATGTAGATGTCATTGATTATGGAATAATACCTAACATATTGAATGATAGAATCCAGAAAGAAGATGTCAATGAACAGAGTGTACACCACATATCACACATTCTTTAATATTCCTTTCATTGAGAATGGTGACTACATTAAGAACTAGAGAATTTTCAGCTCTCTCCCTACCCAGTCCAGCCCCCTCCACCAGCACCTTGAACCTGAACAAGCTTAGTGACTGTTTGATTAAGAATAATGTCAGATATGAATCTGTACCAATTTACAGACCTAGGTCTTAAGACACTGACAGATTTCTTTTCCAATATTTTCGAACACTGACTTATGAAAGACAGCTGCAACGCTGTGTGGAAGAGCAAGCAGCCCTATAGAATGGTCTGTGTAAAGATGTGCTACATCCCCTGTGTTACGGCTCCTACTGAGCCCCAGCCAATAACTAGCTCCAAATGCTAGTCACAGGTGGAGCTATCTTGGACAAGGATCCTTCACACCCAGTTTATTCAGGCTGACCCTGAAAGACAGTGTCAAAAGACAAGCTATTCCAACAGCAAAGGCCTCCCCAGATTGCATATTTATGAGACAAATAAATTGTTATTTTATGTCGTCATGTTTTGTGTGTGTGTCTCTCTGTGTGTGTCCCTCCCTTTCTCTGTCTTGCACGCTCTCTCAAACACACACACTTAAGATCACAAATTCAATTGTATCAATAAATAAATATTTAATTCTAAATATAAATATTTAGATTAACTTATTTTAACTAACTGTCACTTGAATATGAACCAGCAGTGCATACAGCCGATTCACTAACAGAGACTCTTATCCAGATCCAGTCATTCTCCTTATACCTAACCATTGACACATACTATTAATTTTGCCTCCAAAGGTCTCTTGGACACTTCTCTTCTTCATCCCTACTGATGCCACCATTTTCACTTTTGTAACAGTTTCCTGACTTGAATCTTCACATTCTCTCTTACCTCTCTCAAATCACTTCTCCGACTGAAATGAAATGAGTTGTTAAAAAATGTAAATCTGAGTTAGTCTCTGTTTACAATCCTTCAATACTATTATTATTATTATAAAGATTCACTGATTATTATTATTATTTTTTCTGAGACATAGTTTTGCTCTTGTCGCCCAGGCTGGAGTAAAATGACGTGATCTCAGCTCACTGCAACCTCCTCTTCCAGGGTTCAAGCGATTCTCCTGACTCAGTCTCCTGAGTAGCTGGGATTACAGGCGCCCGCCACCAAGTCCAGCTAATGTTTTGTATTTTCAGTAGAGACGGGTTTTCACCATGTTGGCCAGGCTGGTCTTGAACTCCTGGCGTCAGGTGATCCATCTGCCTCAGCCTCCCAAAGTGCTAGGATTACAGGCATGAGCCACTGTGTCCAGCCAAGATTCACTGATTTTTATCCTAATACTTAGCAAACACTTTATCAGAAATATTACGAATTGCCACTGACCTCTTTGTCCTTTTTATTCCCTCACCTTAACTTTCTTTATCTAGAATGTGTTCTACTTCCTTCTGCCTCACATTTTTTGTACACTCTATTCCCTTTGATGGGAATGATTAAATTTCCTTAGTGTCCTTCGAATTGCTGGTCAACTGTTACGTATTCAGGTAAACGTTGTCTGCCCTTCCATACTAGGTCATCCTGTCCGTTCCCACAAACAGACTCCACACCTCTCGCAACTTCATTTGTCTCTTCTCCGAGACATTTGACACACTTGCCATTTATAATTATCTGGTGGCTAGCTGTTCATTGGCTATCACTACAAATACAAGGCAATCATCACAAGGGCAGGGATTCTGTGTTGTCATTTCAGTTTCCCAAACACCTTACAACATGTCTTATATGATGTATGTGCTTATTAATTATGTGTTAAATACATAAATGATCAATTGATTTCAGGGATTTGAAAGACTTATTCTCCTCATATGAGACATTCATCATTGTAAACTCATAGTCTGGCTAAGTAGATGCTCCCTGCTTATTTCTCTGGATTGAACAAATAAAAGTATTACAACCATGCTGAGCAGCTGAAATCTAGAGTATTTTAATTGTGGCATCAAAGAACTGTGACAAACTAGGTAAGTTCAATTGAAAACAGTCATAAGGATGAAAAGTCTGGAGACCATGTCACCTGGGAAATTTCTCAGGAAATCAGGAATTTGGTCCAGGGAAGAGAGAACTCTAGCTGAGTTATCATGCAGGAATATGTGAGCTGTTGGAATAGATATTTCTCCAATGAACACAACTAATACCCACATATAAGATTCATCATGTTGTTCAACCCATGTATTCACTAAAGACCTAGGAAGTGTTCACCATGTGTCTTGCACTACTTTAGGCAGGAATTTGTAATGATGGAGCTAACACACTAATAAAAAGCAAAAGGATGAAGACCAACTAAATAAAAATTGGTAACTAGTATAAAACAGACAGGCCCCGGTGTGTGACATTACCATCCCTGTGTCCACGTGTTCTCATTGTTCAGCTCCCACTTATGAGTGAGAACATGCACACGTGTATATCTATGTAACTAACCTGCATGTTCTGCACATGTATCCCAGAACTTAAAGTATAATTTTAAAAAAGGAAAAAAATATATACCTGAGTACAAAAAAAAAAAAAAAGATAAGTACCTTGAAAGAGAACACAAGGAGAGAACACCATAGATTGGGTGGTTAAAAAAAAAATTTCAAAAACTTTGAAAAGGGAATTTTCAAGATGAAATCTGAGGTATGAGAAGTGGGCAGGTCAGGCCTATAAAGTTTCTCCTAGCAGTAGAAAAAGGGAAGTTTATTCCCGGTAGAATGATCCTGACATTGGAAGATTGTAAGGAGATAAAAATGTAGTGTCCTCATGACTTAGAAAAAGGTGAATGTAGCTTGGGCATTATATGTAAGCAGAAGTGTGGCACAAGATAAAATCAGAGAGAGGAGCAAGAATCAGATGAGGTAGGGCACTGTTGGTCGCGATTAAAAGTTTGGATTTTATTATTTGTGATATGTGAGAAGTACCTGGAATTAAAATGTTTTTCCATTTGATTTTAAAGGGATACATTTTTTGAAGTATAACTTATTAGAGATAGATTAACAAAGAATATTGAATGTCAGGTGGAAGAGACTAAGCAAAAACTACATACTTCACACACACACACAAAGTCGTTTCCAGTGAAAAAAGAAAGAACTGGTTAGATTTGAGATCTACGTATTGAAGTTATATCATGAGCTGAATTGTGCCCATCTCTGCACACCCCGAACCCCATTTGAAGAGGCAGCAAGACCGCAGCCATATGCAAGCCAGAGAAAGGGGCCCCAGAGGAACCAATCCAATAGGGACTTTGATTTTAGACATCTAGCCTCCAAAACTGTGAAAAAAATAAATTTCTGTTGCTTCAACCATCCACATTGTGGAATTTTATTATGGCAGCCCTAGGAAACTTACACAAAGTGGAACAGGCAATATTTGTCAAGGGATTAGATGTAGAGTGATAGAAAATGAGCAGCAGGTATCATTCCCATGTTTGCCAATTGAATAACTAGGTAGATAGGGATGTCATTTCCTGAAACAGAAAGACTGAGGGAAGGGCACATTTCTTGGAGTAATCAGGAAGTTTCCTTTAATTATCCCAAATCTGAGATGACTGTGAGGCATATTTAGTAGAGATATAAATCACAGCAGTTGATTATTTAAAAATCTAGAGCTCAGAGGAGATATCTTTGTTAAAGGAATATACATGGGGTGTCTATTCATATGTGTGTATGCATGTATGTACATATACATACTTATGGTGATATTCAATATTAGGGATTGGATTTGATCACCAAAGGGGAGGTGGTAGAGAAATAAGGGAAGTACATCCAACACTTATCACTACAGTAGTCAGCATTTCAAGTTAACATGGAAGAAGAACAAGCAAAAGACACTGAGAAGCATCTCAGTGTCTTCACAGTGATCAGTGACATAAAAGTACATCTGGGAGAGTATGATAAAACAGAAACCAAAATAGAAGTCGTTTCCAAAAGGAGGGCATTGCATTTAAAATGCTGCTGAAAGTTGGAGTAAGATGAGAAAAACATTTATCCCTTTAACTTGGCAACATGAAGGTCTTTAGTGATTTTTGACAAGAATTTTTTCAGTGGAATTGTGGGGGTGGAAGCCAGAATGGATTGAGTTGAGAAATGAGAGGGAAGTGAGGAAGTGAAGTGAATGTGATTGCTTTTTTAAAAAAGATTCGTTATGAAGGGGATCTAAGAAACAGGTTGTTGATCAGAAGTTTTTAGACGGGTAGTATTGCTATAAAATATGTGTGATGATGGAAGTGGTCCAGGAGAGAGGGAGAGATTATTGGTGTGAGAGCCAGTAGAAGTAAGATCCAAGTTACCTGTGGAGGGGATAACTTCTTAGATAAGGGCAGTATCTTCCTGGAGATAAGAAGACGGGAGAAAATGGGGGAAGGTACAGTCAGTTTAATGAATGTAAGGTATTTTCCATCTAATCACATCTGTTTTATAAATATTGAATGAAAAAAGGTTATCACTTATCATTCAAGAGTTGAGGAGAAGCTTTCTAATGATCAAAGAAAAGTTGCAAAATATTCATAGGTGTAATAAGAGAGGGAGCTTATAAGTAACAGTCTGTGTGGTGAGGTCATAAGAACCTGGTGACTCTAACTTTACAGGGATATCTAACTGCCTGAGGGTGTGAATTTCTTCAGTAATGCTCTGCTGCATGGGTCCTGGATCAGGAAGGGCAGTTGTCCATCACAGTAAACATGGTGATCCAGCCAGGAAAATGCAGTAAATAGTTGAAGATTGTTGTAAGTAAATTATCATAACAATGGGCGTAGAATCCATGGGGTATACGTTAGTTACCTACATTTGCATAACAAATTATCCGCAAATTTAGCAGTTGGAAGCCACAAACATTCCTGATCTATAGTGTTTGTAGGTCAGGAATCCAGAATCAGCTTAGCTGCTTGATTCTGGCTCAAGCCTGTCATGAAGGGGCAACCAAGATGTTGGCTGGACTGCAGTCCTCTCGAGACTTGAATGAGGAAGCTTCTACTTCTGAGCTCACTCATGTGTCTTTTGACAGGCCTCAGAAGGCCAAACTCACATGGACTTCTCTATTTAGGACTGTATCATAACACGGCACCTGGCTTATTGCAAACAAATGCTCTAAGGAAGAGTAAAGGAGCTCCCAAGAAGGAAAACACATTCATTTTATATCTTAACAATCCCATTGCTACTACCATATTCTGTTTGATAAAAGCAAATTTCTAAATCTAGCCCACATTCAAGAGAGAGACAATTACACAAGGACACACATACCAGGAAGTAGGGATCATTAGGGTCCATGTGAGAGGCTGCTTACCACAGGGTATAAGGAGGAAAATGAGGATAAGAGTAGAAATTGGTGGGAATCAATAATAATAATAAAAAAAAGACCTTAATTTTGTGAAAGACTTGATTCCATGTGGTTACTTAGGAGGTGAGTTTATGAAAGTAGAAGGTGGTAATTAGAGCACTGAAACATTAAATGTTAAATATTGGGAGTGGTTTAATCACTGGTTAGACTTTTTAGTTATAGACTATAGGGAAATGTTGAACTAGTAGGAAAAAACAAACGAACAAACAGCAAACAAAAAACACAGAAATAGAATGGAGAAGCTAGTGTGTCAGGATAAGACATCTGCATGGGAGCGGAAGCCATGAGAAGAGGAACGGAAGTCAGGTGGACAGGAAAACTGTGAGCCGGCAGCTAAAAGATTCCATGAATGGAAAATATAATCTGGAGGAAGAGGTAAAGTTGCAAAGGCAGATGCCTTGATCGCTACAGAAAGGTGGGCATGAAAGTGAAATGAGGAGTAAATATTTGAAACCAAAGGGGAGAGTAAGGATACTGATTCTGCCCCTGACCCACTGAATCAGGATATGGAAGCGTACACATAAATTGCTTCTGTTTGACATGGTTGGAAGAGATGCCATGTCTTCATAAAAGAGCAGGCTTCAGTCAAGGAAGTGGATAGAGAATATTCTTCCTCTTGTCTGCTTGTATAAAAGAGCATGGAGATCCAGAAGGCAAAATGAGAGAATCTGCCAGGAAAAGAAATGGTGGAGATAAGTGGATCAGAATTGGTAGAAACAGGACTAAACATGAAGAAATGTTCAGAAATAATTGGTAGTCCGTAGACTTCAATACCTGGTGTTGATAAAGGTCAGCAGATGTGCTGTTCCTGGCAGCTTTAGTTATTGTCATCATTAATGGTAAAGTGGGACTTCTGTCAAAGAAAAAAATTATTAGAGTGGGAGAGGAACAAAAACGGAAAGGACTGTCTGTACCTCAGCAGATGATAGCAACAGGGAAAGGCAAAGCTGGTAAAACTATGGAGGTTTTCAAAATTATGATAGAATAGAGAGGCATTTCCAACCTGTGAGTGGAAAAATTGTGATTCTTTCTAGTCTAGGATTTAATTGCGTTTTTCTCTCACTGCTTCCATTTCTTGTGAGACACCTTCTGTTATTTAGAATATGTCAGGAAGAGCCTTAGACATTATTCAACCAAGCTCTTTTCTGTGAGATAACTGAAGTCCAGAGACTTAATAGCTTCTTGTCCTTAATGAGGTATACACTTAGTGTCAGGTTCATGAGTAAAAATGAAGAATCTTGATTTCTAGTATAATTGAAATTTCAGAGATTAAAGATAATGGTGTAAGTATAGTAAGTTTATACGAAAAAATAACTAACTGAAAAAGGACAAATTTGGGGGTGAATGTATGTTCAATTGCAAACACATATTTTGAGTTTTTAAAGTTCATATTTTTCAAGATGCTTCTACAGCACACAGATGTGACATTGTGTTACCTACTTACAGTATTTCCTTAATATCACCAATGAAACCTTGAAAATTGATGGCCAAAAGTATTTACCAGCTTTTTTTAACTTGTATCGTTGTATAGGGAAATAATGATAAAAAATGGAAACTTGATGTAACTGGGATTTTTGGACTAAACTTAACCTTGACTTTGCCTGGCATGGAATAGGACTACACTTGAACCCAGGATAGCTGTTCTATGACATCTCCCTTAACCCCAAGTCTATCCCTTTATTTTTTAGTACTTCCATGTACTTTCTTTTCTGGGATGTCCAAGTAGAAAATGACCAATTTGTTTTTTCATAGAGACTAGAGGATATACAGCTTGGTTCCTGAGAGACTTCCTTATTTAATAACAAAAAATAATAATAATCAGGAGGAGACAAAGAAGAAGTTGTTTCAGTTTATAGTAAATATGCTACTTTTAAGGGTAAGTTAAGTACTCATAACAATGCAATCTTATAATATTTTGATCATTTAATTAACATTCCAAAAGCTTTGTGTGTGTGTGTGTGTATAGTGTATATATATGTGTGTATATATATATATGGGAGATACCAAATACTAAGTACTAAAAGCTAAATAATAATATTAAATATTAAAAAATTAAGGAATATTTAACAAGAAATAACCCACAAGCCTATCCACGCTTCTTAAAGCCTTACTGAAAATAACAAGTTACAGAATTTAGAATGTGGTAATATGGTAATATCAGAAAGACTATGAGAGAAAGAAGGAAAGAGAAAACACTTTTTAAAATTGAGTAAACATATTCTAGAAACATTCTTATTTGAGTATGAGAATTGTGCAAATGATACTGAATTTTAAGCAATGATCTTGGATTATAGGGTTATTCTCAAAGTGGAAGGACTAAACTTAGCACATACAGACAAAAAGATGAAAAACAGAAATAAATCAAACTTAGAAACCTCATCATTCCAAAGTAATCTTAATAAAATGCATTAATAATAGGAGAGATAAATTTCAAAGGCTTTAACTTTAAATACCTGGGTCAATTTAAAATGCAATACCAGTCTATATTTTGATGTGCTAACACTGACCTCTCGATAGTTCTTCTGTAAATCATCAAGGAAACTTATGTAATAATCAATTTATACAATTAATCTGGTAGTTTTGGAATGAAATGCATTACTTTATAAAAGAGAAATACAAAGCAATATAGTGAAACTTCCCAAGCAAATATATGTGTATCAACTGAAATACGTATATATCAAATACATATATACACACACGTATGTGTATGCATACTTGCAAATGTGTGTGCACATATACATAGGTATGTATAAATATGTTTGTGTTTATATATATAAACATAAATATAGACATACATTTGGACTCGCGAAAAAGACCAATGAAAGCAGATAATTATAATTTGAAATGGTGAATTTAATATGTATTAAATCATAAAAGTGGACCAACATCAATAGAAAGGAAAGGACAGAGAGCTGAGGGTGTGTGAACTGCTGCTCTCTTTTTGCTGTTGGGTCAACATGTCAGCAATGCTTTCTATATGGAGCATCTTGCAGACATGAAACAAAGTGGTTCCTCCTTGCTTTGCCTTTGGATTGTGCTGTTGTTAGTGTCCAGAGACCAGACTGTCCATATAGGGCTCTTTTCCTGATTCTTGATTATAATCCCCTGAGGAAGTCAGACGAGCCTGGGGTTATGGAGACCGTGTCTTGCTTGGCGTAGTTATCATCCACAAATCATCTGCTATAAATATATCTCAGCAGGATCATCATCAGGCCAGCTCAGTAGCCTGCAATTTATGAAGGTTATGAGAAACAATGTGAAGGGTGAAGGGCTTTATTAAGGGTGGCTTTCTTTTCTGACCCTGCCCTGACTTCTACTTGAATATAAATGATCCCGGGAGTAAGTGATCCTTTCCATTTAGGATTAAGCCTTTTAAGTTGTCCCTTTCAGCTGTTATTCTTATGCCACTGTGTCACGACTTTAAGAATTTCTAAGAAACATCAAAATCACAGTGTTACAAGATAATATGAGAAATCACTAGGTGCGAAATAGAAGTATAACTGAACCTCCTATTATTTCCTTTTTATGTATAAACCATCCAAAGCATTTTTTTTTCTCCATTTTTATTCCACATCTGTCATGGTTTTCTTTTCCTCTGGATAAAGTAACAGAAATGACCAAATTGCCTTGCAAAAATCATAATTATGATCTCTAGGGAAGTTGAAATAAAACGTTTTTCTCCTTTGGGTTGCTCACTGTTCTTTGTTTTTAAAAGAAAATATGTTTGCTTAAACGGTGTTTCAAAATTTGTTCTGGATATAAACCCTAATTATTTCCTTTTAACATTTCCTTAAATGAATAAAAATATTGTAAAGAACCAAAATGACACAAAACCAAAATGCCACCCAGGCTGCTCTCTTGCTGGTGATCTGTTACTGGGAAAATAGTTAAAGCCTGTTGGGGAATTATTAACTGTTTCCCTTACAGAGTGTTTATCCCAGGCACTCGTTTAAGAAGGGAAAGCCTTGAAGAGGGTCACTCTGTTAATATGTATTAAGAAGTAAAGGACCAATTTTAATATATCAAACAACTTCAGTGGATAAAAGACCATCAGCATCTTCCTGTTTTCACTATCAATCTCTTTTAAAATGGTGTTCTTGGCTATCCATAATCGCTCCAGGGGAGAGAAACAAGCGAAGGAAAAAAATGCAAGAGTGAGGGGAACAAATGATGGAAAATTGCTTTATTCAACTTCACCTGCCGCTCGAGAAACTCACCCTTATGAAGATTCCAGCACTTTATATGAATTGCCCATTATGGTTTCCTCCCACCACATCATTGCACTATTTTAGCACTTGTTTTGCAAACCACCAACTGCGTTTACAAGTAGAGACATAATCAGGAGGCGAATGACCTTTTGTAGCGTGTATCTGAAGCTGGTTTATCAGACACTTGGTCAGCCAACTGTCCAGGAGGCAAAATGACTGATAGATAATAGGCAGATAGATAGATTAAAAGGTGGGGAAACTTATCCCTTTTCCCTTTCTATATAATCTGGTTGTTTCTCTTCACCCCTTTTCTCGTTTCTTCCCACCCGTCCCCAAACCTGTTACTAGGGAAACTTGAAAAAGAATCAGATGCATTAAGACTACAAAACGAAACAAAAGTTTAGACCCCGAAACCACGATTCCATTGCCAAGAAGAAAGCAATGCAAGAGCCCAACCTCGGTCGCCGCACCGCGATCCTGACAAGGCCTGTATGGAGCCAGAACAAATAAGATGTTAATTGCAGCCTCGCAGAGAAAAACTACTATTGTTCCAGCCAGAGACACTCAGCAGCTCGGGAGCTGGGATGTGCCCCCTCCGCTGCGGACTGGATCAATTCTGAATCCCGGTGCTAAAATGACAGCTCTCTGGCTGCGACAGGTCCGCGCTGAAAGACAGAGAAAGACGATCAAGTCCAGCATTCACTTCCCACCCTTCAGAGTCGCCTTCCCATCCTCCGCACCCCCCTGCCTCGCCTCCCAGTGAGTTTCTCTTACAGTTGGTCGCCGCCAGCCCCAGCGGTGGGAACTGAGGATGCAAAAACCTCCCAGACGCAGAAAATACCGCTTTCGGGACGTGCTTGGGTTTGAGTAGCCGTGACGTGCAGGCGCACCGCGGCCCTGGCTGGAGCTCCGTGAAGCCCCCCTCCCTCCAGCCTCTCCCCCGCCCTCCCGCCGGGACTCCCTCCTCTCCCACCCCGCGGCTGCCCTCGCCTTCTCTCACACACCCGCCCGCGGACCCGGTAGGCAGAACTCCAGGAAGTCG